>NC_048584.1:36564014-36916514 GCF_013265735.2 Oncorhynchus mykiss
TGAATGTAACAGATGTACTACTGTATATAACAAATGAACACAGTGTACGTTGGGCAAATGAATGGTGTTGCCTATACAGGACTGTGGAATATACCCACATCACTTTATATATCTCTTTACTACAGACCAAAAGATGACAGTATAGAAAGGATATGTTATTATATGAAAGGTTTTGTTGTTTTTACAAAGATCTTGTTTTTGTACAGTATTTTTTTCCGTACATAAATCTCCTGTGTATATAAAAAAATGAACTATGTATATTCAGAACTTGTTCATCTCTACCGATGCTGTTTCTCAGATACTTTGCATGGGCATTACTCAAGACAACCTTACAAATGAAAGTGACAGGCTGTTTTACAGACCATATGAAAGTGGCAGGCTGTTTTACAGACCATATGAAAGTGTAGTCAGTCTCACTCTTTAACCCCTCACGCCCACCACAGACAAACTCAAAACGCTTTGCTGTTTTCGTCTTGAAAAGTTGTGTATGTCTTGTTGCGTTGTTTCTTTGCTTTGCAGAAGCTGAAGCTCTGTAGTCTAAGAGGAAGATTGATATTGGCATCCCTTTTTAAATTCTTATTTGTATTGTATGTAGTTTTGGTTTTTAGAAGAAAGTCAAATCCCAACAACAAGCGCGTGTGTTATGTCTCTTCTTAATTTCCCCCTTTTGTGTGATTATTCCTACTTTCCTCTTGGTGTAGGGTTCACTAGACAGAATACTTATAAGCTGATATGTTAAAAATCTTGTGTTTTTCCAAGTATTCCTCCCTTGTCTTTTGTTTGTTTTTCATTATCAAAATAAAACTGTTGAAATCATCTGCTAGTTATGTGTTCTTTCTGATGATAAAACAAGTGGGGGGTTATTTTATTTATTTTGTATTTTATTTCACCTTTATTTAACCAGGTAGGCTAGTAGAGAACACCTTTATTTAACCAGGTAGGCTAGTAGAGAACACCTTTATTTAACCAGGTAGGCCAGTTGAGAACACCTTTATTTAACCAGGTAGGCTAGTAGAGAACACCTTTATTTAACCAGGTAGGCTAGTAGAGAACACCTTTATTTAACCAGGTAGGCCAGTTGAGAACACCTTTATTTAACCAGGTAGGCTAGTAGAGAACACCTTTATTTAACCAGGTAGGCTAGTAGAGAACAAGTTCTCATTTACAACTGCGACCTGGCCAAGAATAAAGCAAAGCAGTTCGACACATACAACAAACATACAGTCAATAATACAGTATACAAAGTCTATGTACAGTGTGTGCAAATGTAATAAGATTAGGGAGGTAAGGCGATAAATAGGCCATGGTGGCGAAGTAATTACAATATAGCAATTACACACTGGAGTGATAGATGTGCAGAAGATGAATGTGCAAGTAGAGATACTGGGGTGCAAAGGAGCAAGATAAATTAATAAATACAGTATGGGGATGAGGTAGTTGGATGGGCTGTTTACAGATGGGCTATGTACAGGTGCAGTATTCTGTGAGATGCTCTGACAGCTGGTGCTTAAAGCTAGTGAGGGAGATATGAGTCTCCAGCTTCAGTGATTTTTGCAATTCATTCCAGTCATTGGCAGCAGAGAACTGGAAGGAAAGGTGTCCAAAGGAGGAATTGGCTTTGGGGGTGACCAGTGAGATATACCTTCTGGAGCGCGTGCTACAGGTGGGTGCTGCTATGGTGACCAGCGAGCTGAGATAAGGTGGGGCTTTACCTAGCAGAGACCTGTAGATGACCTGGAACCAGTGAGAACGTACAGGTCACATTGGTGGGTAGTATATGGGGCAAAAGCCCCATATACTACGGGTTGATTTGGAATGAAACAATGTTGTCAATCCACAAGCTCTTGGTTGGATTCGGTGGTTTCCCTGTGAGGTATCAGATGAGGAACAAAGAAACAAGACAAGACATGATGCAATAACTATCTGTATCTCACGAATGAGAAAAATCGATCAGAAATATACGTTTTTAAAGAGTCAGATGAGAGAGCAGTTTTTCCAAAGGTAACCACTGGAGGGCGCTCTCCATCCATGGCAGAACTTCAATAGCCTGGTCCCATATCATAGTTTACTATTATACTACTGCGTTATGTGCTGTAGCCAACACATCTGTAATTCAGCCGTACATTCTTTGGCGTGACATTTAATGATTATACAGGCTAGCACAATGTTGTGTGTGTGTGTGTGTGTGTGTGTGTGTGTGTGTGTGTGTGTGTGTGTGTGTGTGTGTGTGTGTGTGTGTGTGTGTGTGTGTGTGTGTGTGTGTTATGCTGCACTGTGCTGTCTACCTCTCTCTCTCAGCATACGTACAAACACATCAACTAGTTTAGTTTTTTGTTTTTTTTATTAATCTTTTTTTATACAATGTTATTTACAGGGGCTTGGGCAAAGGTGATACTTTTGTGATACTTTTATTTCATGTGCTATATATTCTTGCAGTATGTTAATAATGTACCATAAATATGACATTTAATGAAGGATATACTGTGTTTTGAGAGCAACATGTCTGACTTCTCCACAAAACCTGGGTGTTATTCATTAGTGTACACCGTAGCGAAATGTTTTGCAACAGAAAAAGACAACAACTGTTTCTTATTTGGAAAATTCCACCCTGTTTCAACCTGTTTGTTTCCATTTCATAACTCATGAATATGCCCCAGGCTTACAAGTTCACTTGAACGTTGGCTCAAGTCAAGTTTGATTTGAAATCCTCCCTCTTGCGTGCCACAAATATCTCCCTCCCTAGACTAAGTCCCTTAACTGATGTCCACTCCTTATTAGTCCCACTACCACCTACGTCAAATCCAGAATATGACCAAAATGTTTTTGGTCTGTTAACAAGAAGAAACGTATGTTAGAGAGGACCAAAGCAAAGCAGAGCAAACATCAGAAAGAATATGTAACCCTCGCTCTCCCATAATACTTGAGTTGGACTCTAATCCCTCTAACATGAAACATGGGGGATGTATCATTTGCTGCTATTCATATTGCAAATGGGGCTCTGTGATTGGTCAAGTCATTGGTTGGTCTCGATGGGCACTGAGCTGACAAGGCCCTTGTTTTTTTTTTTACATAAGAGGCTTTAGCATGTCAAGTCCCTCGGTATCACGACTCTCTGACTGTTGGTTGATTCAAAGTCGTGGCAGAGCAGATGACTTGACGTGACTGAGGCTTGATGTGGCTGAGTGGAGAACAGTCACAGGACATCCTGCTCCAATCAACCGTCAGTCTCTTCATTGAAGTAGCTGGTCTTAATGATAGTTGTTGTACCATTGTGGCTCGGATGTCTCCTCCAGTTTCTATGAAGTAGTGTGGACTACATGGAAGCTATTGGGTATTGCAGTTCTCCATTAGTTCATAGTTCCAGCATTATGCATGTAGAACCTGATCCCAATGTGGATCATTCTTAGTGAGGTGTGGCAGGGTGTCTATTGGTCCTTTGGCATCGTCACGCCCGACGATGTAGCGATGGGGTGAGCAGGAGAGAGAGGAGGGTGATTCCATAATGTCAGAGGTACTCTGGTTTCTGAATGGTGGTGACTCCATGCTGATCTGCTGCCCTGGGGAAAGACAGCGGGAGGAGACATTACCTTCAACACCAGACCGTTATGATGGAACCGAGGCCCCATTGTGGCACATGTATTTGTGTAAATGAAACCTATCTATGTACTAAAGATGTGCACATCCATCCCAGCTGGCACCAGACTGCGGATGCCTTGGGGAGAGATGAAGACGGAGGAAACGTTAAATTCAACATGACAGAACAGAGGGTTTATAACTACTCATCTGTGATGTAGGCTCTCTCTTTTGATCACTAAAACAGATGCTTTCAAATTTGCAAGGTTGCATTTGTGGAAAGAACGTTATTCACTTTTTCACCAGTGACATTAACTGTGTCGGTGTCCCAAATGGCACCGACACAGCGCTGGTCAAAAGCAGGGCACTATGTAGAGAATAGGGTGCCCGTTGGGACACAAACTGTCTGGTTTTTAGCCTCCTCATATAAACACACGTATTCTAAAACACTCTAGATAAGAGCCTGTGTCTAGCTTTAACTCTATCACAATGGCAGCCAATGTTTTCACAGTGCTTTCACAGCCCACTCATATACAATATGTCAAAGCCTAATATGTGTCAATCATCGACAGAGTGAAGCCAGCATGCATTCATTCATTGACTGGGAGGCTTTGTGCTCTTGGGCCACATTCATTTTTACTGATGGAGTTCGTGCCTGCGGGATAAAGAGGGATTTAAAAGGCAGAGGATAGACAGAGGTTTAAACAGAAGCAGGGTGATACGAGACTAAGGCTTGGTATAGTAGTGGGGGTTGGGGATGTTATTAGGGTCTGGTGGTCAGTGAATGTTCTTATCATAGGGTGTGTCTGACTATCTGCCTACTCTCTTTAGATCACGTTAAAGCATTCATCATGTGTCTATTCCATCATTCATTCATTTATTACCTTTTGCATGCCAATCGGTGTGTTTGTGTGGGTGTGTGTGAGTGAGTGTGTGTGCGTGTGTGTTTACGTGTGTGTGAGTGCGTGTGTGTGTGCAAGTGTGCGAGTGTAAGTGTGTGTGCAAGTACGTGCGAGTGTGTTCCTGTTTATCTTTCTGCGAGCATGTGGGTGGGGGATTCCCTGACAGCAGCCTCCCTGCCTGCCAGGTCCCACCTGCAGAAAACACAGAGGTTCATATGAACCTCTGCTGAAGTCATTCACATCATGAGGACATCTTTGCCTACATGCAAGACTCAATGTAAAAAGCACCTTACTGTTTAGTGCTAGTTACATATTTAAAACATCCTACAAAAGGAATTGGGTTAATGAATCCATGCATGTCTCCTTCCAATAAACTAATGTGTTCAATTAACCAATCACATTGATGACTCACACACTGTGGTAACAGCCTGGATTGATTTGACATGAGAACCCAGTGGAAACATCTGTATTTAGACACTGATTTCTGTGTTGTGATTCCATGCATTCACCAATTCATACATTGTGACATGTATAGTTTGACATGTAGTGGATAGACACACACACACACACACACACACACACACACACACACACACACACACACACACACACACACACACGCACACGCACGCACACGCACACACACACACACACAAACACACACACACACACACACACACACGCACACGCACACGCACACAAACACACACAAACACACACAAACACACACAAACACACACACACACACACACCAATAACCCCTGCCGACTTACCTTCTCAGCGATATAGATACCAAGATCATACATAACGATCAAAATAAACAACATCTACAGAGCAAAAAGAAAATACTAAACAAAACAGCAGCAATTTATATCCAGTCCAGGCCAGGCCTTTTCTATACAACCAAATCTCCCCTCTCCTCCATCTCTCCTCCACAGTGTCAAATCCAGAAATTAGTATCTCTCTTCTCTTCAATCATGGACCCCCCCACCATCTCCCTCTGTCCTCCACGGTGTCAAATCCAGAACTTAGCATCTCTCTTCTCTTAAGTCATGGACTCCCCCACCTCCTCCCTCTCTCCTTATCAGACCAGGGTGCTCCTCTTCTCCCTCCCCAGGTCGGGGGTGGGCGTCAGTGCCGGCGGCTCGTAGTGGTTCCTGCTGTGCTCGTAGTGGTTCCTGCTGTGCTCGTAGTGGTTCCTAATGAGTTCTGGCTTCCTGCTCGGTTCTGGGTTCCTGCTGGGTTCTGGCTTCCTGCTGGGTTCTGGGTTCCTGCTAGGTTCCAAGTTCCTGCTGGGTTCTGGCTTCCTGTTGGGTTCTGGGTTCCTGTTAGGTTCCAAGTTCCTGCTGGGTTCTGGCTTCCTGTTGGGTTCTGGGTTCCTGCTGGGTTCTGGCTTTCTGCTGGGTTCTGGAGCAGCCATGTTGTTCTGGTTCTGCTGCTCATAGCGAGACGAGGCAGGAGAGTTTTGCATGACCACAAGGCGTATGGGCGACTGGCTGGGGGGCGCGGGGGGCGCGGGGGCGTACTCCTTGGTGGGGTCCTTCCCCTGGCAGTCGTACAGGATGCAGGAGATGAGGAAGACAAGGAGGAGGATGGCATAGCTGGCCACCAGGATGATGAGGTTCAGGGTCACGGGGTCAATCTCCAAGTAGAATTCCATGAAACCCATGACGACGCTTCATATCTCGCTGCCGCCCACGGGAAAATGACGGGGCACCGGCCGGAGGAGCCAGAGCCTTAGGATGAAGGGATGAAGAGAATCAGAGAGTTATAGCCTGCACCACCCCATTGATATCCAAAGAGATAGAGAGAGATGGACAGGAAGAAAGTTAGATAGCTGGAGAGGGAGAGCAACAGATAGTAGACGATGGCAGCAGGGAGAAAGAGCAAGGAAGGGATCACGAGAGAGAGAGAGAGAGAGAGAGAGAGAGAGAGAGAGAGAGAGAGAAAGAGAGAGAGAGAGAGCAAGAGAGAGAACGAGACAGAGAGAGAGAGAGAGAGAGAGAGAGAGAGAGAGAGAGAGAGAGAGAGGCAGGCTGTGGGTGACATCAGGCTCTGGCCCACAGATCAGAAAGGATATGAAGGCTTTGTGCATCGTGTTAATCCACTCCTCTCTGCCAACCTTGAATTCCTGCAACCAATGATTAAAACTGCTCAGTTTAATAACTTAAGCCACCATTTTGCCAACTTCACATACCGTCGCAGGGCTGGAAGCTAAATTGGGTTCAATGGAAGAGATGATGGTTTTTGGACTGTCACCACACACACACACACACACACACACACACACACACACACAAACCGGTCAGCTTGCCATGAACATGCCACTGGGGATTTGGGGGATTTTGGGGCTCATGTAATGTGTTAAAAAAATGGATTTATGGATTTATTATGTCGCTAGCAGTGATTAATATGTGGATCTAGAATTTGAATTAACTTATACTGAACACAAATATAAACACAACAAGTGTTGGTCCCATGTTTCATGAGCTGAATTAAAAGATCCCAGAAATTGTCTATATGCACAAAAAGCATATTTCTCTCAAATTGTTTGCACAAATTTGTTTACATCCGAGCTAATGAGCATTTTTCTTTTTCCAAGATAATCTTTCCACCTGAAAGGTGTGGCATACCAAGAATCTGATTAAAAACCATGATCATTACACAGGTGCACCTTATGCTGGGGATAATAAAAGGCCACTCTAAAATGTGCAGTTTTGTCACACAACACAATGCCTCCAATGTTGTTTTAGAGAATTTGGCAGTACGTCCAACCGGCCTCACAACCGCAGACCACGTGTAACCACACCAGTCCAGGACCTCCACACCCAGCTTCTTCACCTCGTCTGAGACCAGCCACCCGGACAGCTGATGAAACTGTGGGTTTGCACAACCGAAGAATTTCTGCGCAGATACAGCATGTATGGCGTTGTGTGGGCGAGTGGTTTGCTGATGTCAACGTTGTGAACACAGTGCCCCATGGTGGCGGTGGGGTTATAGTATGGGCAGTCATAAGCTCCAGACAACAAACACAATTGCATTTTATCAATGGCAATTTGAATGCACAGAAATACCGTGACCATATCCTGAGACCCATTGTCGTACCATTAATCTGCCGCCATTACCTCATGTTTCAGCATGATAATGCACGGGCCCCATGTCACGAGGATCTGTACACAGTTCCTGGAAGCTAAAAATGTTCCAGTTCTTCCATGGTCTGCATAATCACCAGACATGTCACCTATTGAGCATGTTTGGGATGCTCTGGATCAACGTGTACGACAGCAATCCACAGGCCACAATCAACAGCCTGATCAACTCTATGCGAAGGAGATGTGTCGCACTGCATGAGGCAATGGTGGTCGAACCAGATACTGACTGGTTTTCTGATCCACTGACATTTTTTAAGGTATCTGTGACCAACATATGCATATCTGCATTCCCAGTCATGTGAAATCCATAAATTAGGGCCTAAGGAATTGATTTAAATTGACTGATTTCCTTATATGAACTATAACCTTATATGGTCTGTAACCGTACATGAGCTGTAACCTTATATGGTTTGTAACCTTATATGGTCTGTAACCTTATATGGTCTGTAACCTTACATTATATGTAACCTTATATGGTCTGTAACCTTACCTGAGCTGTAACCTTATATGGTCTGTAACTTTACATGGTCTGTAACCTTACATGGTCTGTAACCTTATATGGTCTGTAACCTTATATGGTCTGTAACCTTATATGGTCTGTAACCTTATATGGTCTGTAACCTTACATGATCTGTAACCTTATATGGTCTGTAACCTTATATGGTCTGTAACCTTACATGATCTGTAACCTTATATGATCTGTAACCTTTTATGGTCTGTAACCTTATATGGTCTGTAACCTTACATGATCTGTAACCTTATATGATCTGTAACCTTTTATGGTCTGTAACCTTATATGATCTGTAACCTTATATGGTCTGTAACCTTATATGGTCTGTAACCTTATATGGTCTGTAACCTTATATGATCTGTAACCTTATATGGTCTGTAACCTTATATGGTCTGTAAATACAATTGTAGAAATTGTTACGTGTTACATTTACATTTTTTGTTCGGTGTAAAGGCAAACTGTGAACATGAAGCCAAATGTATGTCCTCTCAATTTTGGATCGAAGGCCAATCCAATATATCGCCATCGAATCATAGTGATTTAGTGACTTTACGAAAGCTTTATTTTCAATCTAATCAACTTTAGAAAACCTGGAACAAACTGACTTGTCCTGTTCTGACCTGTTCTCCTTGTATGGTGTTCCCTCTGAACACTGAGACTTAAAGTGGTTTGTGTGTGTGAGAAAAACATATGTGTTTGGTGTAATAGGGGCGGCAGGTAGCCTAGTGGTTAGAGCGTTGGGCCACTAACCGAAAGGTTGCTAGATTGAATCGCTGAGCTGACAAGGTACAAATCTGTCGTTCTGGCCCTGAACAAGGCAGTTAATCCACTGTCCCTAGGCCGTCATTGAAAATAAGAATTTGTTCTTAAATAACTTGCTTAGTTAAATAAAGGTTCAATTTACAAAAAATAAAAACTAGAGTGAAAGTGGAGACTCTGTGTTGGGACCGTCTGTAGAGTTTCACATCCCAGTGTGACAAATACACACACAGTTTAAGGGCAAACATTTTAGGCTTATTGCAAAAGTGAGTGTGTGCATGTGTAGTGTGGACTGGACCACCAGGCTAAAACACTCAGCCGTTTTGACCGTGAGCTGTGATGACGACCACAAGGGATTACAGAACGGAAATCATGTCTGGAAGGACATGAAGAGATCACTGGACTGATGCCTGTTGGGGACAGAAAGTACCGAAAGCACTTTGATGGAAGTCACTCCTGGATCATAATGCTTGTAGCATGGTACCCAGACGAAACAGTTTGCACATATATTATGACAACATTTTGTGACGTTTTTGTTTGTTTTGGTGTTTGGCAGGTTTCAAAGTTTAGTAGCCGAAGTCTACACCTCTTTGTTGGTGATTGTACTACTGGAGGAGTGGGAACCATGGATGGGATTCTTCAATTCAGTTTTTGTTGTTTTTAAACGAGAGATTACTAGTTTTCATACACATTTTTTTTTACTTGAGAAACATCTTAGATGTAAAATTGCACAACTAAGACCTCTGTAAAAACGTCATAATTAATTACAGGTTTCTTGATTTATCTTAGATTATTGATGACTATTTTGAGGAAATGTACAGTGCCTTCAGAAAGTATTCTTTAACCCTGGGCTTATTTCACATTTTGTTGTTACAGCCTGATTTAAAAATTTATTTAAAAAAAAATGTATCACACATCAACACACAATACCCCCTGATGACAAAATGAAAAATGTTTTGAGACATTTTTGCAAATGGACCTTACAGATAATTGTTTGTGCCGGGTACAGAGATGAGGTAATCATTCAAAAATCATGTTAAACACTATTATTGCACACCGAGTGAGTCCATGCCATTTATTATGTGACTTGTTTAAGCACATTTATATTACAGAATGTATTTATGCTTACCATAACAATGTGGTTGAATACTTATTGACTCAATACATTTTTTATTAATTAGAAAACATTTAGAAAAAACGTTATTCCACTTTCACATAATGGGGCATTGCGTGTAGGTCAGTGACTCAATATCTCAATTGAATCAATTTCAAATCCAGGCTGTTACGCAACAAAATGTGGAGAAAGTCAATGGGTGTGAATACTTTCTGAAGGCCCTGTTAGCTGTGTCGTTGTTACGGCGTCTCAAGAGGGACGAACAGTAATATTGCCTATTCTTTCTTGTTTTTCAAGCAAAGGTCTTTTAAGGGACTATACATGGCACAGACATTCACTGCGCCGAGTTCTGCAACTGGTGGACAATTGAGATGATAAACAGTAGTATACTAGTAATGAATGAAATTAGTGCTTTATAGGCCTTGAATTTATGAGGGCTAGCCCGACTGCATGATAAATACGCAAATTCATAAAACTGTTGTGTTCTTTGGCAAGACATCAACATAAGAGCTGACTTAAGCCGAGGTAGAGTGTGCCCAGCTATAGGAGCACTAGGCGTGTGAGTCAAAGCAATTTTTTGTTATTTCTATTTGACTGTTTATGATCGGAAGGTAGAGAAGGAGACAAACACAGAAGGAGACAGAGATTAGGGGCCAAGGCGAGATTCGTAGCCCCGTCACAAGTGGTATGTATGGGGTTTCATAGTCGGCTACCATTAGACCAGACTGGCACAGTCCAAGTTGTTTCTATTGTGAATGATCCTTCCTCTATGATGAAGCACGGGAGAATGACAATGTAACTGATGGTAATCACATGTTTAATGGACCTGTCATTCTTTCCTAACACAATGTGAATTTCCTGATACAAGGCGGCACCACAGTGCCAACCACAAACTCCACCCATAATACTGTCCCAGATACAATACACCTTAGAGTTCACAGTTCACAGTAAATCACTACACCGATAAATGAAAGAAAAGAAAGAGATGTAAAAATGTTATAAAGGCCAAGTGCAGTCAAAAATGTGATTTTTCCTATGTTTTATCTATATTTCTTCACTGAGAAGTTGGAATAATAGTGTGAAATTATGAAAATGATGATCTAGCCCTTTTAGTGTAAGAGCTGTTTGAAAAGACCCCCTAATATTTCTACCTGTTTTGGTGGGAGTGAGTTTTGGACTTCCATGGTGACATGCGGTAATTTAGCTAATAGACCAATAAGAGAGTTCCAAACCTCTATGCCAATAACAGCTACATTTTCTGTTTTCCCCTCCCCAGTCAAACCACTCTCACTCAGACAGTGCTAGCTAAATTCTTGCTTTTGCTCTTTGCTAAAAAAGCTATTTTTGATTATTTTTGACAATTTTTATTGAAAACAATCGCAGTTAGGCACTTAACTGTTACCCAGAAATGATTTGATAATGAGACCAAAACTGCTGCATTGGACCTTTAACACAAAAAATAATGTTAGTAAGGGAAAGACCACTCTCTTGTGAATAGGAGTTTCTATGGTGGGTCTGGCTATTGTTGGGTTTGGAGTTCAACCCTTCCGTGGTAGTATCAGATCAGACAGGTTCTGGGTCTGGGCTGGTCCACTGAAGAGGCTTTGTCTATTTCTATCAGCGTCTGGATCATTTCCCCTATAGATCTCTTGTTGCCAGGCAGGGAGACCCAGACATGTGCAGCTTTACATGATCAGGCCAAAAGCATTTCTGCAGGTCTTCACTGCATGGTCCTCAGCAGTTCACGTCCCAGTTTAGCTTGAAACAAAAGCATTTGAACAAGTCTTTTTCTATGTGAATTGCTGGAATTGGACATACTTTAAACCCCCCCCCCGTGAAGGCCATTACTGTAGTAAAAAGCTTGGAAGCTAAGCATCTGGGCCCGTATTCACAAAGAGTCTCAGAGTAGAGGGCTGATGTAGAATCAGTTTTGGATTTTAGATCATAATGGATAACATTACACGGACAGGGGGAACCTGATCCTGGATCAGCACTCCTACTTGGAGATGCTTTATGAATACTGGCCCAGGTCCCTAAAGAATCAGATCATGCCAATAAGGATTCTGTGTACTTTCTGTTTCCTTGTACTGTTTGTATCCCAGACTGTTTAGTTAGTCTGAATCAGAGAAGCCTTTCGGAAACAGACCCTTTAGAAAAGGTTTTAATCAAAAGACGGAAATGTCAATTTGAACCCTGGCTGTCCAATCGTCCAAAACATTAACGAGCAATCCTTTTTCAAGACTGTTTTTAACTTAAACGGACTCGTCTGGCTAACTCAAGGTTAAATACATTTAATTAAAATGCTGGAGGTCACAGCTGAACTTACAGACTTGGTGTACATCACAAATGGCACCATATTCCCTATATAGTGCACGACTTTTGACCAGAGAGCCCTTTGGAACAAACAATTTGGGATACACAGCCACAGACCTCCTCTGTCTTGGAGAACTAGCAATGCCTACATCCCTCCCAGCTCGGCCCAAAATAAAAAAGATTTTGAAATAAAACCCACAAACAAGGTTGCAGCTCAAGTGTAGATGTGAGGAAATCTCAAAAGTTAAAAGGAGTTTTTAGGACAACCGTTGAAAGTTCTCTCATGCTCTAAAATGCTCTCACTTTTGATGTGCTTTGACATAACAAAAAGGACTAATGCATTTTAGAAACAGAAATCAGCAAGTCGGCAATCCTCCTGTGTTACATGTTGTGAACAGTCTGTGACGAACATCTGGTGAACTCTGGTTAACGTTACACAAGTACACAACACCAAACTGCTACTTTCATTATAGTATTTCTCAACAGCCTCTTTATAATGTTTATATTATAGGCTTATGTGCCTAAGTGAACTTAATCTGTGTTTTTGTCTTCCAAATCACCACTGAATGAATCCTGGGATAGTGGTGGAATTTGAGGGGTCTGTATCGCCATGGTGACTGAAGTTTGAAAACAGGAACAGGAAGTTAATGAGAATGACCTCCAACCCCTCAGGATGTCCCCCCACTGATTCCCTGTGATAGGATGAATTACCATCAGCAACCATTACACTGAGCCGCTGTCACGCACGCAGGCACGCAGGCACGCAGGCACGCAGGCACGCAGGCACGCGAAGGCAGGCAGGAAGGCAGGCAGGTCCGGCCGGCAGGCGTACACACTGTGAGGTTGACCATGCAGTTGGATTGGGAACAGTGAGGATGCAGATGAGGAAGATGTGTTTTTTCTTGCCAAAGTGAGGCTTTTTATTTGCAGGTGAAACATTATTATTATTATAGCCGGTGACTGGAAAGGAAGTTACAAAAACACACAAACAGGACGATGAACTAAAAGCCTCATCAACTCAAACGAAAAGCCAGACTTCAATCATTCCTGTACCCGGTAGCACACCAACCCTGTCTGTCTCTGTCTGTGTCTTCAATACCAATACCCATCATGCATCTGACCAATGGGAAGAAGCCCTTTCACATCCTGTTCAATTAACATTCAACAGCATGAGTTTACATATAAACATCTTGGGATGCTACACACACACTCATGAATAACCTTAAACACACCTATAAATAACAGTGTAACCATGCTTTAGCATCAATACAACCTGGGGTATGAACAAGTACGTCCATCCGAGATAAGAAACTTCTGCTAGCCCCGTACACTGACTTGATATACTGTTAAGCATGTCTTTACATTATGTGAAAGAGATCATAGGACAATCGCCACACTCACACACACACTTACACACACACACACACTTACACACTCACACACACACTTACACACACACACACTTACACACTCAAACACACACTTACACACTCACACACACACTTACACACTCACACACACGTACACACTCACACACACACTTACACACTCACACTTACACACTCACACACACACACACACACACACTTACACACACACTTACACACTCACACACTCACTTACACACTCACACACACACTTACACACTCACACACACACTTACACACTCACACACACACTTGCACACTCACACCACAGTTAATTGGTCAGACACTGTGTTCCTATTGTGACATGGTTGCCTTGACCCTGGCAGAGGAGAGGAGCAGGTGTGTTCTTACTTCATAGCAACTAGACTTGCCGGAGACAAGCAATGGGAAAACTCAGATACACAGAATCTGGTTTGCTGTGTAATATTGCAAACATGTAACTAACGGAATACGTCATAATAACACTATAAATGCATCTTCTCACAAACTCACGTCGAATCTAGACTTTTGCTGAATTGCAGCAAACGTCAGATTGCGAATAGCACTGTGTCATAGTCCTCCTCTACTGATATAACTATACTTATATAACCAATGCTGACTGAGAACGGGGTTATTTTAAAGCCCTTTGCAGAGGTGTGAAGCGATTTATTAAGGATCGTATTCACTTAAATAAATAGAGGGCTTCCCAGCAGTGCCCAGCGCTAACAATGGGCATCTGGGGGCCTTGGTGCGGAGCGGAGGGGCATTGGGGCGGAGGGGTGGGGCCTTGGGGTGGAGCGGAGGGGCATTGTTCAACATTTTGGTAAAGGGTGTATAGTCTCACAGTCTCACTAACCTACTTCCTGTTCTCTTTCTGATCCCTCAGCCCTTTTAATAGTTAGTTCCCCATCAAACCCTTTTCCATTTCCCTGTTGTAACGTGCCAGGCCCTTTCCCAGCGAACGAGGTGTGTGTGATAGGGATGGGGAACGCTGCTGCCACACCTCTGTCTCCTGAATCCGACACCAACAAGGTTCTCAGTAAAGGGAGGGAACAGGGATATCCCCTCCCACACACACACACACACACACACACGCACACGCACGCACGCACGCACACACGCACGCACGCACACATAGGCACACACGCACACACGCACAAACGCATACACACACGCGCACACATGCACGCACACACACACACGCACACACACACGCGCACACACACTTATTCTCCAACAAAAGTACAATGGGTCAATCAAGAATGACAACTCAACTCAAGTCAGACAGTATATCTGTCACTCATATCGAGGAACTTCACACCACGCCTCTGGGAAAGGGCCAGGAGTTTCCTGTTTTCCTATTTTCATTTGTACCTTGTAAAAGGAGTACGCAATGAATTTAAAAGCGGTTTGAAAAACAATACTCTGCAATGGATTCGCTTTTGAAACGAGTACCTCTGAAGAGCGGGTCAAGTCGTTTGTGTCTTGGCTGTACTTTTCAAAGTCCTGATCTTCTTTAGAGAGACCAGCAAGGTTATAGCCTGGTCCCAGATCAGTTTGTGCTCTTGTGTACTCCATTGTTGTCATTGTCATGACAATGAGTGACAGGCAGTTGGCATAATAGCACAAGCAGACTGGAACTCAGGCTAGCATGAATATATAGGGTTATACTGTATCTGACTATCACACTTTTGGTATTAGTGTACATCCCAAATTGCACCCCCCCCTCCCAATGTAGTGCACTACAGGTCAAAAGTACTGCGCTATATTGGGAATAGGGTGCAATTTGGGATAGACCTTAGGCTTCACCCAGAGCTACAGATGACATCAGGACTTACCTACAACTGTATCACTTCACATTTAATCAATGTTTTGTTACCCTCCAGTAACATTACCCTCCAGTTACATTACCCTCCAGTAACATTACCCTCCAGTTACATTACCCTCCAGTAACATTACCCTCCAGTAACATTACCCTCCAGTTACATTACCCTCCAGTAACATTACCCTCCAGTAACATTACCCTCCAGTAACATTACCCTCCAGTTACATTACCCTCCAGTTACATTACCCTCCAGTTACATTACCCTCCAGTAACATTACCCTCCAGTTACATTACCCTCCAGTTACATTACCCTCCAGTTACATTACCCTCCAGTTCCATTACCCTCCAGTAACATTACCCTCCAGTTACATTACCCTCTAGTTACATTACCCCCTAGTTACATTACCCTCCAGTAACATTACCCTCCAGTTACATTACCCTCCAGTAACATTACCCTCCAGTTACATTACCCCCTAGTTATATTACCCTCCAGTAACATTACCCCCTAGTTACATTACCCTCCAGTAACATTACCCTCCAGTTACATTACCCCCTAGTTACATTACCCTCCAGTAACATTACCTTCCGGTTACATTACCCTCCAGTTACATTACCCTCCAGTTACATTACCCCCTAGTTACATTACCCTCCAGTAACATTACCCTCCAGTTACATTACCCTCCAGTAACATTACCCTCCAGTTACATTACCCTCCAGTTACATTACCCTCCAGTTACATTACCCTCCGGTAACATTACCCTCCAGTTACATTACCCTCCAGTAACATTAGCCTCCAGTTACATTACCCCCTAGTTACATTACCCTCCAGTAACATTACCCCCTAGTTACATTACCCTCCAGTGACATTACCCTCCAGTTACATTACCCCCTAGTAACATTACCCTCCAGTAACATTACCTTCCGGGTTACATTACCCTCCAGTAACATTACCCTCCAGTAACATTGTCATGCAGTTACATTGCCCTGTAGTTACATTACCCTCCAGTAACATTGCCCTGCATTTACTTTACCCTGCAGTTACATTACCCTGAAGTTACATTACCCTGAAGTTACATTACCCTGCAGTTACATTACCCTCCAGTAACATTACTCTCCTGTTCCGGTGTCAGGGTGATGCAACACACTCTCTCTTTCTCTCCCTCTGCCTCTCTATCTCTCCCTTCCTCTCTATCTCTCTCTCCCTTCCTCTCTATCTCTCCCCCTCTGCCTCTCTCTCTCTCCCTTCCTCTCTATCTCTCCCCCTCTGCCTCTCTCTCTCCCTTCCTCTTTATTTCTCTCCCCCTCTGCCTCTCTCTCTCTCCCTTCCTCTCTATCTCTCCCCCTCTGCCTCTCTCTCTCCCTTCCTCTCTATCTCTCTCCCTCTGCCTCTCTCTCTCCCTTCCTCTTTATTTCTCTCCCACTCTGCCTCTCTCTCTCTCTCCCTTCCTCTCTATCTCTCCCCCTCTGCCTCTCTCTCTCTCCCTTCCTCTCTATCTCTCTCCCCCTCTGCCTCTCTCTCTCTCCCTTCCTCTCTATCTCTCTCCCCCTCTGCCTCTCTCTCTCTCGATTCCTCTCTATCTCTCCCCCTCTGCCTATCTCTCCCTTCCTCTCTATCTCTCCCTTCCTCTTGATCTCTCACCCTCTGCCTCTTTCTCTCTCCCATCTTCTCTCTCTCTCTCTCTCTCCCTTTCTCTCAGCATAGCATTCCATGCGTGTGCCATTCCAGTGTAGTTAAAGTTAGCGCTGTGGAGGCGACAATGTGTTGTAGCCGGTGGCCCCACAGTGACGCAACCCAATGATTTTATTATCTGCTCTGGTGTTGAAGGGACGCTAAGCAACGTGAACACACACTATAAATACAACTACCCCCCCACTGTCCAGCCCCCTCCCACTAACCCACTGTCCAGCCCCTTCATACTAACCCACTGTCCAGCCCCCTCCCACTAACCCACTGTCCAGCCCCCTCCCACTAACCCACTGTCCAGCCCCCTCCCACTAACCCACTAACCCACTGTCCAGCCCCCTCCCACTAACCCACTAACCCACTGTCCAGCCCCCTCCCACTAACCCACTGTCCAGCCCCCTCCCACTAACCCACTGTCCAGCCCCCTCCCACTAACCCCACTGTCCAGCCTCCTTCCACTCCCCCACTGTCCAGCCTCCTTCCACTAACCCACTGTCCAGCCCCCTCCCACTAACCCACTGTCCAGCCTCCTCCCACTAAGCCACTGTCCAGCCCCCTCCTACTAACCCACTGTCCAGCCCCCTCCCACTAACCCACTGTCGTCCCCTCCCACTCCCCCACTGTCCAGTCCCCTTCCCCACTGTCCAGACACCTTCCACTCCCCCACTGTCCAGCCCCCTCCCCTACATTCCAGCCTTTCCCACTGTCCAGCCCCCTCCACTACTTTCCAGCCCTTCCAACTTCCCTACTGTCCAGCCCCCTCCCCCACTGTCCAGCTCCCCCCACTCCCCCAATGTCCAGCCCCTCCCACTCCCCCACTGTCCAGTCCCTCCCACTTCCCCACTGTCCAGCCCCTCCCACTCCCCCACTGTCCAGCTCCCTCCGACTTCCCCACTGTCCAGCCCCTCCCACTTCCCCACTGTCCAGTCCCTTCCCACTCCCCCTCCCCTACTTTCCAGCCCTTCCCACTTCCCTACTGTCCAGCCCCCTCCCCCACTGTCCAGCTCCCTCCCACTCCCCCACTGTCCAGTCCCCTCCCACTCCCCCACTGTCCAGCTCCCTCCGACTTCCCCACTGTCCAGCCCCTCCCACTTCCCCACTGTCCAGCCCCCCCCACTCCCCCACTGTCCAGCTCCCTCCGACTTCCCCACTGTCCAGCCCCTCCCACTTCCCCACTGTCCAGTCCCTTCCCACTCCCCCTCCCCTACTTTCCAGCCCTTCCCACTTCCCTACTGTCCAGCCCCCTCCCCCACTGTCCAGCGCCCTTCTACTCCCCCACTGTCCAGCCCCCTCCTCCCCTACTGTCCAGCCCCCTTCCCCTCCTCACTGTCCAGCGCCCTCCCCCACTGTCCAGTCCCCTCCCACTCCCCCACTGTCGAGTCCCCTTCCCCAATGTCCAGCCCCTCCCACTCCCCCACTGTCCAGTCCCTCCCACTTCCCCACTGTCCAGCCCCTCCCACTCCCCCACTGTCCAGCTCCCTCCGACTTCCCCACTGTCCAGCCCCTCCCACTTCCCCACTGTCCAGTCCCTTCCCACTCCCCCTCCCCTACTTTCCAGCCCTTCCCACTTCCCTACTGTCCAGCCCCCTCCCCCACTGTCCAGCTCCCTCCCACTCCCCCACTGTCCAGTCCCCTCCCACTCCCCCACTGTCCAGCTCCCTCCGACTTCCCCACTGTCCAGCCCCTCCCACTTCCCCACTGTCCAGCCCCTCCCACTCCCCCACTGTCCAGCTCCCTCCGACTTCCCCACTGTCCAGCCCCTCCCACTTCCCCACTGTCCAGTCCCTTCCCACTCCCCCTCCCCTACTTTCCAGCCCTTCCCACTTCCCTACTGTCCAGCCCCCTCCCCCACTGTCCAGCGCCCTTCTACTCCCCCACTGTCCAGCCCCCTCCTCCCCTACTGTCCAGCCCCCTTCCCCTCCTCACTGTCCAGCGCCCTCCCCCACTGTCCAGTCCCCTCCCACTCCCCCACTGTCGAGTCCCCTTCCCCACTGTCCAGACACCTCCCACTCCCCCACTGTCCAGCCCCCTCCCCTACTTTCCAGCCTTTCCCACTGTCCAGCCCCCTCCACTACTTTCCAGCCCTTCCCACTTCCCCACTGTCCAGCCCCTCCCACTTCACCACTGTCCGGCCCCTCCCACTCCCCCACTGTCCAGCCCCTCCCACTCCCCCAAAGTAAAGTAAAATGTCTGTTTGATACTGACATTTTTGTTAAAAGAGACATCCAAATAAAATATAATTTGATTGGTTAATTGATTGATTGATGATTGGCACATTGATTTTGTGTCTTAAGTTTATTGGCACAAATATTCAAAATACATGGCAATGGATATGGCATAAATAACATGAAAATACAACTTTACCAGAGTACAATGCTATATTTGTTAACAATTTTCAATGAAACTACAACTTGCTTAGCCACAGCTCTGGTCTAACAATGAAAAACTGCATATTTGGCACAACATGTATTAAATGAATCAATTGTATGCATACTAGGCAGTTACAAAGGTATGTGGTATTGTTATTTAAAATGTTGAGCACTGTTTTGAAAGGAAGCATTAAAAGCTGTGCATATCGAACTTGAGAGAGATACTTTGACTTCATTAGGCAATCACTTCCTATAAGTTCCCTTTACATTGTCATAGTGAGCTTTGACCGTGAAAAGTCAGCCAGTCTACTATTTATCTAAAACATAACATTAAGTACCTATTACATGTTCACTTGAAACATCAACAGAGCAGCAATAGAGTCACAGATACATCACGTGATGTGCATGAGAATAGTAGAATGGAGAATCATGGTCCACCGTGTAACAATCCTTTCTGCTCCAGGATGAAGTTTCTCCTAGGTACAGATCTAGGATCAGCTTCTCCTCCCCCAATCTAACCTTAACCATTAGTGAGGAAAATGCAAAAATGACTCAAGATTAGAATCTAGGGGCAACTTCACCCTACTTCATCCTTACTTTCCAATAACTCATCTTTGGATACTCCCTATTTACCTCCATGATCGTGATCCTGGTCTTTTCAAATGTCCAGGGAGAACAAACCACCAGAATTTCAGATAGTATTTTAGCTACAGAACAGCTAGTCTTTCCAGCAGGGGTTGGAACCGGTTCAGGGAACAGAACCGAAAAAACTGAAAATAACGTAATATTACAAGGAACAGAAACAGAACCGGGAACGAAAGGGATCCATACTGTTCCGGAACAGAACCGTTATTTGAAAAGCATGGGAACCGGTAAATAACGTTATTTTATGTTCCAAACATTTTTTTAAAGTTTTTTCTAAACACAACAAAGCACCTATGCAAAGCCCTCACTCTGTCACTCAGAAACCTATTCCAGTGTCTGCCTGCAAACTGAAAATTTGCCCGTGTGTGTGTGTGTGTTTAGGCTATCTGCCCCGCCCTCCTCCGAAGCATAGGCTACTGTACTGACGTTAGCATAGGCTACTGACTGACATTACAAGCGGAATTCAGAAGATAGGGAGAGAGATTTTTAATCAGTTAGAGAAGAATGGATGAACTTGTTCAATGCTAGATACTAAATGCCTAGTTATCACGTTTCACATTGGATTTATTAACTAGAAAAAGGTAAGACGTATTTTTTAATTCTGGTGCATACACACACAAGCTTGTTAGATAGCTAGCTCAAACTTGTTAGCTAACTAGCTCAAACGACATTCAATGTTCCTCCATAGAAGCCGCTCCTCATAGGTATAACTCTGTGGACCTAAATTCAGATCATGCATGTCATAACAAGATGCATAGCACTTCAAGCCTCTTCCTCAACCCTCTGTCGCTCTCGCCGCAATATTTCAGTCGCATCTTACGCCACTTGTTTGTCACCTAGCTTGCCTGCTCCATCCACACTGATTGGTAAAGTAATTTAATGAGCTAAATGTAAACAACTGTTGATTTGAAGGAACAGAAAGGAACGATATAAAACTGTACTTTTTTGGGGTTCGAACCAGTTCAGAACTTTATTTTGCTGGTTGTAAAGGCGAAACAGAATGAAAAAAATATGGGTCAACATTTGGAAATTAATTTCAGTTCCAACTCCTGCTTTCTAGGCACATAGTCTCACCTACAAAGCAGCTAGACTTTCCAGCCCATTCTAGTCCTTCAGCTAAGTATCTGTTTTTGATAATGTGTGAGTCCTTCATACCCAACTAGCTCAGACATCCCTCAACTCTCTCCAGTCTCTTGTCATTCGATACCTTTTTGTTCAAACATTTAACAGTCCCACTGTTCCACTGTCCATGTCGCCCCCTCAGGCCACAGCGGCACCTTGACTACAAATTGTTGAAACTTCAAACTTTAACAGTCCCTCTCTTCCCTCAGGGCTCAGACCACGCATAGTCCATGGTTGGCCATGAGGGCCGTCTGACTCTCCCTCCTCCGGTCCTTCTTCCTCCCAAGCCGGACCCTCCAGCAGACAGCACTGGACCCCAGGAGGGCTAGCCCAGCCGACAGCAGAACCAGCCCCAGCACCGAGATGGTGGAGCCGTGGGAGTTGAACGTGTACGCCACGGCCGTTACCACAATACCGGCGATAAGGACCACCACGCCAAATGGCACGGTGCACCGGTAGCACGACATCTCTGCCCCGCCGGTGGCCGCTGTCAGCTGCACCTCGTTGATTAATGGGACGGTCGTCACAACAACGCTACGGTCCTTCTTGTTGTGGTTGTTGTTGTTGGATTTCTCTGTAGTGACTTTCTCAGAGGTAGATGTGGGCATGTTCATGGCGCTTTTGGGGGCTTTCGGTGCATTTTTATTGATAGAGTCATCTGGAATAGAGATTTTGCTGGCTAGGAAAAGGTGGGCCATCTTGACTTTCAGTGGTCAACCTGTCAATCTGTGTGGCCTACAGAGAGAAAAATACATTTTAGTCATATTGAAAACAAAACAGAGAAGCCAGAAAACACTTTATGAAACAACTATAAAGGATGTGAACAGAGCACAATTACTGAATTGAAGCCTGTGCACATTGAAATGAATTGAAGGCCGCCTATAGCGGCTGCCTATAGCGGCTGCCTATAGCGGCTGCCTATAGTGGCAGCTTGACAAGGGCGGCATTTTCCAAGCTAAACTGACCAAGACGCACCTCCAACAATACATAAAACCTCACATAATTACAGTGCATTCTCCTCATTAATCTACACACGATACCCCATAATGACAAAGCAAAAACAGGTTTTTATAAATTTTTTCAAAAAATAACATAATAATAATATCTTATTAAGTATTCAGACCCTTTGCTATGAGACTCAAAATTAAGCTCAGATGCATCCTGTTTCTATTGATCATCCTTGAGATGTTTCTATAACTTGATTGGAATTCAATTGATTGGACATCATTTGGAAAGGCACACACCTGTCTATATAATGTCCGACAGTTGACAGTGCATGTCAGAGCAAAAACCAAGCCATGAGGTCGAAGGAATTGTCCATAGAGCTCCGAGACAGGATTGTGTAGAGGCATAGATGCCGTAGCACTCGCTTCTGTCATCATGAAGTGCTTTGAGAGACTAGTCAATGATCATATCACCTCTACCTTACCTGACAACATAGACCCACTTCAATTTGCGTACCGCCTCAACAGGTCCACAGATAATGCAATCGCCATCACACTGCACACTGCTCTATCCCTTCTGGACAAGACAAATACCTATGTATTTGGAAGAAGTTTAGAACCACTAAGACTCTTCCTAGAGCTGTCTGCCCAGCCAAACTGAGCAACTGGGGGAGAAGGGCTTTGGTCAGGGAGGTGACCAAGAACCCAAAGTTCCTCTGTGGAGATGGGAGAACCTTCCAGAAGGACAACCATCTCTGCAGCACTCCACCAATCAGGCCTTTATGGTAGAGTGGCCAGACGGAAGCCACTCCTCAGTAAATGGCACATGACAGCCTGCATGGAGTTTGCCAAAAGGCACCTAAAGGACTCTCAGACCATGAGAAACAAGATTCTCTGGTCTGATTAAACCAAGATTGAACTCTTTGGCCTGAATGCCAAGTGTCAAGTCTGGAGAAAACCTGGCACCGTCCCTTCGGTGAAGCATGGTCGTGGCAGCATCATGCTGTGGGGATGTTGTTCAGCGACAAGGACTGGGAGACTAGTCAGGATCGAGGGAAAGATAAATGGAACAAATTACAGAGAGATCCTTGATGAAAACCTGCTCCAGAGCACTCAGGACCTCAGACTGGGGCAAAGGTTCATCTCCCAACAGGCCAACGACCCTAAGCACACAGCCAAGACAACGCAGGAGTGGCTTCAGGACAAGTCTCTGAATGTCCTTGAGTGGCCCAGCCAGAGCCTGGACTTGAACCCGATCGAACATCTCTGGAGAGACCTGAAAATAGCTGTGCAGCAATGCTCCCCATCCAACCTGAAACAAAGCTTGAGAATGGGAGAAACTCCCCAAATTAAGGTGTGTCAAGCTTGTGCCGTCATACCCAGGAACACTAAAGGCTGTAATTGCTGCCAAAGGTGAATACTTATGTTAATATATATATATATATACAGTGCCTTGCGAAAGTATTCGGCCCCCTTGAACTTTGCGACCTTTTGCCACATTTCAGGCTTCAAACATAAAGATATAAAACTGTATTTTTTTGTGAAGAATCAACAACAAGTGGGACACAATCATGAAGTGGAACGACATTTATTGGATATTTCAAACTTTTTTAACAAATCAAAAACTGAAAAATTGGGCGTGCAAAATGATTCAGCCCCCTTAAGTTAATACTTTGTAGCGCCACCTTTTGCTGCGAATACAGCTGTAAGTCGCTTGGGGTATGTCTCTATCAGTTTTGCACATCGAGAGACTGAAATTTTTTCCCATTCCTCCTTGCAAAACAGCTCGAGCTCAGTGAGGTTGGATGGAGAGCATTTGTGAACAGCAGTTTTCAGTTCTTTCCACAGATTCTCGATTGGATTCAGGTCTGGGCTTTGACTTGGCCATTCTAACACCTGGATATGTTTATTTTTGAACCATTCCATTGTAGATTTTGCTTTATGTTTTGGATTATTGTCTTGTTGGAAGTCAAATCTCCGTCTCAGTCTCAGGTCTTTTGCAGACTCCATCAGGTTTTCTTCCAGAATGGTCCTGTATTTGGCTCCATCCATCTTCCCATCAATTTTAACCATCTTCCCTGTCCCTGCTGAAGAAAAGCAGGCCCAAACCATGATGCTGCCACCATCACGTTTGACAGTGGGGATGGTGTGTTCAGCTGTGTTGCTTTTACGCCAAACATAACATTTTGCATTGTTGCCAAAAAGTTCAATTTTGGTTTCATCTGACCAGAGCACCTTCTTCCACATGTTTGGTGTGTCTCCCAGGTGGCTTGTGGCAAACTTTAAACAACACTTTTTATGGATATCTTTAAGAAATTGCTTTCTTCTTGCCACTCTTCCATAAAGGCCAGATTTGTGCAATATACGACTGATTGTTGTCCTATGGACAGAGTCTCCCACCTCAGCTGTAGATCTCTGCAGTTCATCCAGAGTGATCATGGGCCTCTTGGCTGCATCTCTGATCAGTCTTCTCCTTGTATGAGCTGAAAGTTTAGAGGGACGGCCAGGTCTTGGTAGATTTGCAGTGGTCTGATACTCCTTCCATTTCAATATTATCGCTTGCACAGTGCTCCTTGGGATGTTTAAAGCTTGGGAAATCTTTTTGTATCCAAATCCGGCTTTAAACTTCTTCACAACAGTATCTCGGACCTGCCTGGTGTGTTCCTTGTTCTTCATGATGCTCTCTGCGCTTTTAACGGACCTCTGAGACTATCACAGTGCAGGTGCATTTATACGGAGACTTGATTACACACAGGTGGATTGTATTTATCATCATTAGTCATTTAGGTCAACATTGGATCATTCAGAGATCCTCACTGAACTTCTGGAGAGAGTTTGCTGCACTGAAAGTAAAGGGGCTGAATAATTTTGCACGCCCAATTTTTCAGTTTTTGATTTGTTAAAAAAGTTTGAAATATCCAATAAATGTCGTTCCACTTCATGATTGTGTCCCACTTGCTGTTGATTCTTCACAAAAAAATACAGTTTTATATCTTTATGTTTGAAGCCTGAAATGTGGCAAAAGGTCGCAAAGTTCAAGGGGGCCGAATACTTTCGCAAGGCACTGTATATATATATATTTATATAAATGTACACAAATAAAAAAAATAAAAATAAAAAAAATGTTTTTGCTTTGTCATTATTGGTATTATGTGTAGATAGATGAGGAAAAATAACATTTTAATCAATTTTAGAATAAGGCTGTAACGTAACAAAATGAGTAAAAAGCCAAGGGGTCTGAATACTTTTCAAATGCACTGTATGCCCAGAAAGAATGACAATTTCCTCTCACCCAGTAGCATATGGGCTATTTAGGTGAGCGCTGATAAGCAGTGTGATAAGCAGTGTGATAAAAAGTGTGATAAGCAGTGTGATAAGCAGTGTGATAAGCAGTGTGATAAGCAGTGTGATAAGCAGTGTGATAAGCAGTGTGATAAGCAGTGTGATAAGCAGTGCCCACATTGTCAAAAGTAGGGGTATGAAATATTTTGCTTGTGCATGCTGAGCGCGCCTCTCCAGAGTGCTGTTGGAGAGACGCACCGCTGTGACGCTCCACCAAAGTTACATCAAAAAAATAATGGAACATAATGAGTATATGGCCTTTTCTGTAGCCCACAGGCTGGAGTGGAGATAGAAATGTACGACAATGTCATGAGACAGACACCTTTTACATCGTTTCTCTGATCAAATAGCCTAATCTAAATGGCTAACCATCAAATAACAAATGGCCTTCGATATGAATATGGCATGTTTACAGACAGTACCGGTCCAAGTGAAAACCCAGACTACTTGCATAGTACAGGTCAAAGTGAAAACCCAGACTACTTGCATTGCCCCCCCCCCCCCCCCCCCCCCCTTTTACACTGCTGTTATCTCTGTTATTATCTATGCATAAGTCACTTTAATAACTCTACCCATATGTATATATCACATCATTTTTCCTCCACTAACCGGTGCCCCCGCACATTGACTCTGTACCAGTACCCCCTGTATATAGCCATGCTATTGATAATTTATTGCTGCTCTTTAATTATTCGTTACTTTATTTTATTTTTATTTTTTTTATGCATTTTTTCTCAAATCTGCATTGTTGGTGAAGGGCTTGTGACTATGCATTTCACAGGTCTACCTACACCTGTTGGATTTGGCACATGTGACAAATAAAATTAGATTTTATTTGGATTGCTCACCAATATGTTTTTTATAAAAACTACTCCACAGCCAACTCTGTCTCTTTTGCAACTTGTGGATACAATCTTTACAGTCCTGAACAATAATAAAAGGGACACTAAGTGAAAGGAAAAGGGGGATACCTTGTCAGTTGTCCAACTGAATCTATTCAACTGTGTCTTCAGCGTTTAGCCCAACCCTCTATACGTCGGCAGGGTAGCCTAGTGGTTAGAGCGTTGGACTAGTAACCAGAAGGTTGCAAGTTCAAACCCCAAAGCTGACAAGGTCTGAAGTTCTGTCCCTGAACAGGCAGTTAACCCAACCCCTAGGCTGTCATTGAAAATAAGAATTTGTTCTTAACTGACTTGCCTAGTTAAATAAAGGTTTAAAGAAAATACACTCTTGTCACGTTTTTAGATTTATCATGATTGTACATATAATTGGTTATATAGTTATGTTTATGATAGAGAACAATTTTTTTATGCAATCATATGTGCATCTGCAAGAGCCAAGATATTCGGTGGCGTCCCACAGGGTTGGATAATTGGACCTTTGTTATTCCTAATCTATATCACTTAGCATTTTCTTTGCTGATGATACCAATTGATTGATTCACTAATTAATGAAGCCAACTCTGAATTTTCTGAATGGTTCCAGATTAACAAATGATCTTTAAATGTAAAAACTAAAAAATCAAATGTCAATATTTTCACTAGTAAGAATAAGAAATATTGTAAAAAAAAACAAATAAAAAGAGCCAGAATCTCAATTGGGGGTCACATCCGCTAGATTCCTTTGTTTTCTAATTGATGAAAAGTTTTCCTGTAAAGATCATATTCAATTTGTCTGCAGCAAAGTGATGAAATCGGCTGGTGTCACCAGAAAGATTAGTGGTTTGGTTCATCAGGCTTGCTCCCTAACTCTATACTACAGCAAAAAAAATGTATTGGTATTTTTGTTTTATCACTTGTTTTCTTCGGTGCAAATAAATTAAACTTAAACAGTACAGTAAATAGAAGTTAAGTATAGTTCAGTACAGTACAATAGTACAGCACAGTAGAGTATTAGAGTATAATGTACTGTATTGTACACTACTTTACTCTAATGACCTTTATCTTCAACTTTCATTCAGAACCGAAAATGAACCTTATAACGGAATGCATTTTAAACTTCCGTAAAATACGTATTTTCACTTTTCATTCAGATCCTAAAATGAACCTAACTTCAATGTCTGGAAAAAATATGTCTTTTCGAATGTCTTTTCAACGTCATTTTGCTTACTGGGACTATTCTAAGTATCGGAGGGCGGGATTTTTTTTTGTTGTCTCGCCTAGGGTGGCAGAATGGCCAGGTCTAGGCCTGTCTCTGTGCCTATGCATAGCCTATGCCCTGGCAGTAATATTTCCACCGGATGCATCGTTGGCAGTTGAACTTGAGGCCTTTACAATGTGCAACATAACTGTCAAATTCCCCGGAGAACTGCGGGCAACGTTAGGCGACCTCCGTGAAACCAGAGCCGGTCAATTTCATGAACAGTCTGCTCTAATGATGAAATGGAAGATGTTAAAATCCATTAAAACTTGTCATCAACCCTTAACTTCTCTGTCGATGTCCACTGAGATGCGATGCAATATATCGAAGTCTTGCTCGAGCACGCGCGTTATGGAGATTTTTTGGGGTCTGTCGATAAAAATGAATCTCTTTATCAACATTTAGATGCCGACTGTTCCCATATTTGACACCTAACCCATGCACATATTGTAGTTTCAGGGCTATGATATTCAATGCAAGTAATAACTGTGAATGTCACCATTAAAGTCAAATAAATCAGTTAAACTTACTGTATTCTGGAGCTCTTTTCATTCTCTGACGTTCTCGAGTGCGTCTTTGGAGTAACGGAATGCGACCGTCAGTCTGTTCACTCTCATCTCGTTCTTGAAGTTGTCTGTCATGTCATCCGTTCGTTTTTTGACCGTTATCAGTTAGTTTTTTTCCCCTCCAAATACAGATATAATATACGACTCTCCTGTTTACCTTTCACACGAGCGCATGGAAATGTGTTATATGCGCAGAGGTTTTCCCAGAATTAGATACATTATAGAGCCTAGCACCGTTTATTTCACTCACTTCTAATCTCTCTGTACGGTGTCCGTGTACCGTGCAGGCAGCGGATGTTCTAAACGAGCGCAGTCATGTCTAGAAAGCTGTGTCTCTTTTCCATGATCTGGTCTACAACGTCTTGGAGAATCATGCTGGGGATATCAATAGCTAAAGAGGGGAGGGGCTGTGAGACACGGCTCTCCTCTCCCCCTCACCTAGTAAACGAGCAAGGAAACTTTTAACCCTTCCCGCTCGGGAAGACAGGGACACAGCTGAACTGATAAGACTGCTAAGTCTACTATTGTTTATTTCAAAGTATACAGCAAACGCAATTTCAATGTGTTAATGACCCATAGCATCACATCTAATGATCTATTTAAACAACAATTACGTTCTTCTTCATTGTTTTACCAGTAGCTTATATCACATAACATCAACAATTTAAAAGTCTACTGTTATGATATAATGCGTTGTCTCATCTATGTTGTTAATTTCTACTTGTGTTTCAATGTGTCAAGACTCACCCATGACACTGCCTATGCTTTGTATGCCAACTAAGGTATGGCTTTTACACCAAGTTTGTATAAGGGCTGGTAAACTGAGCATGTAATGGTTCTCTCTCTCTCTGTGTGTGTGTGTGTGTGTGTGTGTGTGTGTGTGTGTGTGTGTGTGTGTGTGTGTGTGTGTGTGTGTTTAAGAAATGGCTTGGTATTATTTTAACCCCTTGTTTCGGGGTCTGGTTCTTGTTCACATGGGGAGTAGTCCTGACTGCTTTCCAAACTGACACTCAATATTTCCACACAGGGATGTAACAAACTCTTACTCTCCATTGTTGCACAATGCCACTGCACCATTGCTTCACTGACTTACTGTATAAATGCCAACAAAAGGCTGCGACGTCGGGGATTTGCCTGCAGTTGCAGTCATTTATAGGTGACTAATGCACTGTGGAAGAAAATAGCATTTAGTCACTCTGACTCTGAATTCCAATATATATATATTTTTTACATTTACACAAATGATTGATAAAGTTACAGTTCTAAACATTGTGAGTCTATTTCCTATAACATTGAGGCCTATTTCTGGATTAAAGCCTTTTCTGTTGGATACTCTCAAATGAGGATTCTTTAAAATCAATGACAAAACGCTATTTTCTTCCACTTTGCATTAGTCACTTACAAATGACTGCAATACCATCGAACCATTACTTAAACACACACACACACACACACAGGCTGGCTTCCTACTGTTCCCACCATTATCCCCCAGAGAACTGTCAGAGAAAAGTGAGCGAGAGGCCATACCAGACTGCTTTACCCTTTATCCACAAACATAACCTTCTGTGGTGTACCTCAAAGAAATACCCTATTTTTAATGATTGGTGTTTCTCTGATCTGCAGAGCGTGAGAATAACGGTCCAGCTTGGCTTTGACATCTGCAGAGAGTTAGTCAGGTTCAACAGTCTGTTGGTGTGTTTATTGTCTTTACCCTGCTGCACAGGAGGTTGATTAGGGAGGACAGGCTCGTGGTAATGACTGGAGCAGAATCAGTAGAATGGTATCAAACACATCAAACACATGGTTTCCATGGTTTCCAGTTGTTTGATGCCATACATTTGCATTGTTCCGGCCGTTATTATGAGTCGTTGTCCCCTCAGCAACCTCCACAGCGACTTACTGTATGCCTATAGTCCATTTAGAGCAGGATACTCAAGTCTAGGCATGCATCCCAAATGGCACCCTATTCCTTATATAGTGCACTACTTTAAACCAAAGCTCTATGGGTCCTGGTTAAAAGTAGTGCACTACTTTGGGAATAGGGAACCTAAATCAAAATGAAACGTGATCCCTGCATCCTCAACGTCTCTGCAGTGGTCTAATGACTGCTGTAAAGAATGTGAATGTGTTTAGGTGTAGATGATTAGTCAGACAGGAACACAGTGGGAGTCATGGACTCTGTCTGCAATGGCATACCATTTCCTATATAGTGCACTATTTTTGACCAGGGTACATACGTCTCAAAAGTAGTGCACTACGTAAGGGAATAGGTTGCCTTTTGGGATGATATGGGGTTGTGTGAATGATTTTGGCTTATTGTTGTATCATACATTGTGTTTGTGTTTGTATTGTAATGTCTGAGCTCCAACCAGGCACATCTGTAATATTCTAAACAGACCCAGGACCTGCCTGTGGAGATAGGACCATCAGGGCCCAGTGGGGGGGGTCAACTCTCCCCACAGAGTTCAGGCCCTGCCTGGGGTCCACTCACATAGATGACCCCCTACACTTTCCTTTGATCCAGGGCAGAAGTCCCACTGCTGGGGTCTCTCCCCTACAGCCTGGCTCTGTTATGTGCCCTGAGAGAGGTGGGGCTGTGGTTCCTTTCTGGAGGATGACGCAAGCCCATGTAGCTGGACAACGTCGGCCTATACTATATCAATGTGGATCTGCACGTATCGAGGTTAGAGGTTGGTCCACTTATTCTCCCCTCGGGGGTTCAGATTACCAGAGATTTCCTCCAAGATGTCCAAAAGATAAACAATTCACAAACAAGAACTGAAGTGCTGTATGGTTCCTCCACGTGAACATTGCAGCAGCTGCTTTGTATTGACAGTGAACATGTTGAGCAATTTGTAGGAAATGTACCAATATTCAGTTAGTTTGAATGATCGTTCTGGGTATTAGCTCAGAGAGAGTCTCAGAAATCCATAACAACAAGCTGCCATGAATCCAGTTAACAGTATATCGATAAGAACAGACAGACGGAGGTCCTCCGGGATTTTATTTACTCGACTCGAGCTTTGTCGCATATTTCCCAAAAGGATTGTTCTAATTTGAAGTGGAGTGCAGCTCTCGAAACCCAAAGACCTGAGACTGGATGTTAAATGCATGCACACAGTGGGTATCCCAAATGCCACTCTATTCTGTACAGAGTGCACTACTTTTGACCAGAGCCCATACGAGGCCTGGTCAAAAGTAGTGCACTATAAATAATAGCATGCCATTTTGGACTCAGCTGGGATGTTAAATGAATGCACACAGATTGATTTTCCTTCCCTGTCTAGTGTAGAGATGTGGGGGAGCTACCAACTAGAGGGATGTACGCTGTATCCTTCTTAGCATCATCACCATTCATTTATCAGGGGATTAGGAGGGATGTATCTTCATACCACAGCAGCTCACTAAGATCAGTGGAGTGTTTATCTCAATATATTGTCAAATACACAAGGCTGTTATGGAGATAAATGTACCGTCTAACATTTTTTTAAAAAGCTGTAGCTCTGCATGTGTTTTAAAAGTATTGTAACTGTTGTCCAGTCCTGTTATAGAGCAGCCAATGAGAGGGCAGATACGCGTCTGAACGACAGGCACAACACTGATTGTTTTTCAAAATGGCCGAAATGCCACATGCGTCCACTATTATGAGTGCATTCGTAACAACCTAACCATTGCAAAAATTATATTCGATCAAACAAGCCTCATGTAGCAAATTAGCAATTCAATTTTTGGAATTCGATTTGACACTCTATCATTGACCTCCGTACCAAAATTCCTCACTTCATGGTCGTATTTTCGTAGTAAGATTTTGGGCAGTGTAAACCCTCTCGCTTTGTCTCTTCCTCTCTGTTCATATACAGTCAATAGGAGAGGGAGCCTGATAGAAATGTTTGGTAACCATTTTTGCCTCTTTTCCCTATATAGTCAGTGCACTAATTTTGACCTGGGCCTATCTGATCTAGTCAAATATAGTGCACTATGTAAGGAAAACGTTGCCATTTGGGATACACTCAGTGGTCTGGGTAGGGGTCTACCTCCGTTCACTGGCTTCTCTTTGGCACAGTAACCTTTGACCCTGAACTCATTCCTGTCTGTTCTCCGGGACTGCCGGTCATGGTATATTTAGGCAGGAAATGAGGTAATCCCTGGTTACTGTGGAGGAACCCCAATGGAAACAGTGAATTACAGGGATGTTTCCTCTACTGTCTTCACTTCAGAGTTCTGAGGCTCACCAGCGAAATCGGAGCTGCTCCCTATAACCTTCCCTCCTTTTTCCCTTTTCGTCTCACTTTCCACTCCTCCCTCTTTTTCATCCTCTGCATTGGACCTTGACTCTCTGTCTCTGTTCAACCCTTAATTTACACCTACAGGAACCTCCTATGTCTCCCTCTCCCTCTCCCTCTCCCCCTCTCCCTCTCCCTTCCACCCTCTCTCTCTGTCATTCTCTTATCCTGTGCCTCTCTCTCTCTTATCTTCTACCCCTCTCCCTCTCCCTTCCCCCCTCTCTCTCTGTCATTCTCTTATCATCTACCCCTCTTCCTCTCTCTCTCTATTATCCTCTCTCTCACTCTCTCTCTCTCTCTCTATATATATATACACACACACACACACACATCTCTCTTATCCTCTTCCTCCCACGCCCCTCCTCCCCTTTCATCAGGTCATTGGAGTGACTTATTGAATATGGTGTGACCTGTTTAAGAGCGGGAGCATCGAACAGATGTTTCCTGGACACATACAGATCATACTGTCAGAGTTAGGGTCAATACCATTTCAATTCATTCAATTCAGGAGGGGAGCACTGCATCAACTGGGTACGATGAGTACAGTGCCTACAGTGGATCATTGCTTATTCAACTAACAGTATGTTGTGCTACAGTATGTTTTTACACACACACACACAGAGGTATGGTGTGGAGCACAATTGGCCCAGCATCGTCCGGGTTTGGCAGGGGTAGGTCGTCATTGTAAATAAGAATTTGAACTGACTTGCCTAGTTAAATAAAGGTGAAATATTTAAATATAATAATTTACGTGTTTAAATGGCTGTAGCACTCTCTACTGGTCTTGGTGGGAATTAACACTAATGTCAGCCCTATGGAGCCAAAAAGCAGGGAAAAAAGTGAGAGAGAAAAATAACTGTATGATATTATATAAAACATCTGCCGTTCCGAGAATATAATATTTCCCTAATGTGTTCGTCCTACTGAGTCTAAAAGCTCTGGCCAAACGTGTCTGTGCCAAATGGCATCCTATTGCCTAGCTATATACCGTAGCACAGTACATTTGACCAGAGGCCTATGGGCCCTTGCACTATAGCCTAAAGGCCTTTTTTTTCCTCTTCCATTAATAGGGTACAATTTGGGATGCACACCCTGAAATGAAATCCCTGAAATGAATCTTATTGAATGATGAATGTGTTTTTATATATCCCAACACCACCACTGGGGCCATCCACACGCAAACACATCACTGTCACTGTTACCACTGTTAGTGTCTCATGTATACCAGATACACCGGACAACCCTGTAGGTCTCTGTATTCTGATGTAGGCAGTCTTTGGACAGTCTATATGGCAACCCTGTAGGTCTATGTATTCTGATGTAGGCAGTCTTTGGACAGTCTATAGGGCAACCCTGTAGGTCTATGTATTCTGATGTAGGCAGTCTTTGGAGAGTCTATAGGGCAACCCCTGTAGGTCTATGTATTCTGATGTAGGCAGTCTTTGGACAGTCTATAGGGCAACCCCTGTTTTTATTTGCAAGTCAACTTTCCTTTTAAGGGCAATGATGAAGTTACAACATCTGCAATGTCATAGATAGCATGAGATAGACAAGGCCTTCCACTGAGTAGGTTTACATGCACACTAATAATTAGATAACAAACTGACTATGGCAGTAGGCAGATTATTCAATAGTCATGTAAATACCTTACTCTGCTTATCTTAATAGGACATCATGACAAAATTGAATTAAGCATAGGCCGATTTAAACACCTGTAGCCTCATTTAAAACCGTTGCGTAAATGCTCCACTAAATATCTGCGTGTGCTATGTTTGAAAAGACTGCACACCCACAAAACATATTTATATTTATAAATTTGGGACACGCCATACTTACGCATGTTTCCCGTTATAAATCAGACCTGTCATAAAACTGTGAGCGCGTGAACCAGCATTATGACTCCGCCGGAATAACGCCCATCATTCATTAATCTTTTAATGTGACAATAACGCCCATCATTCATTCATCTTTTAATGTGACAATAAGGCCCATCATTCATTCATCTTTTAATGTGACAATAAGGCCCATCATTCATTCATCTTTTAATGTGACAATAACGCCCATCATTCATTCATCTTTTAATGTGACAATAACGCCCTTATTTGCTGTATACTTTGCAAGTATTGGAATTAAGCCAAAACGGTATATCTGAAGGAAATATCAATGGCGAACTTGATCAAATGTCTTTGGAGTTGTTGGCAGAATGTAATTTTTTTTGCAGTAACATTTGCTGTAGCAAATGTTTCTGAAACACAAAAACATTAGCAAATTGTTGTGAGCATTTACTTTCTCCCTAACCAAAATATGATACCAAAATATGCTGCACTGCCCGCGAATTCTCAAACATTGTCTACTCTGAATAAAAAATGTAAAACCATAGTAGGGCCTAGGCCTATTTATAATGGTAGCCTACACACTTCTGTCTAAAATATGCATATAGCATATAGCAAAAACGTGAAATTATAATAGCCTATTTTATAAGCCCAATTAAATGAGAAATGCGCATGGTAATTTGTTGTATGGTTACTTCGGGAATATGAATTTATCATGGCCAGAAAATATGTCATGTTAATGACATATGTATTATGTTTATAAATGTTGTCTAAGCAACTCGAGAAATGTGACATCACAGTATTCAGACGATCACATAGAGCAAACATATTGTGAATACCGGTAGGGGCGGCAGGGTAGCCTAGTGGTTAGAGCGTTGGACTAGTAACTGGAAGGTTGCGAGTTCAAACCCCCGAGCTGACAAGGTACAAATCTGTCGTTCTGCCCCTGAACAGGCAGTTAACCCACTGTTCCCAGGCCGTCATTGAAAATAAGAATTTGTTCTTAACTGACTTGCCTGGTTAAATAAAGGTAAATAAAATAAAGTTTATCTATTACTACTGTGAAGTGGGCCCAACTGAATTAGCGAATTCGCGACTTGAAACAATCAGTCAGAAAAGGTGCGGAATTTATCCTGCAATGATTATGGAAATTAAATACATAATCGGGAATAGATTTGTAATTGTTTTAGAAATCAAGGATCAAATAAATCGATTTTCGATATTTTCACTAAAAGCAAATGATTGCATCATGTTATCTTTAGTTACCTGTTTTGTTGTTATGAAAAAAACTTGATGTATTCCCCATTGCACAAGGCTATTTTTGCCTTCTTGCAATACAATATTTTAACCACTAGAAACTGTGCATATGCATGGTCTAAAGTTTGCAGGAGGATAAACACATTCAAGCCGAGCGAGCCTCACTCTTTAGCGCGAGTGATTTCGGAACAACTAAATGTTTGCGAAGTAGTTTTCACAAACAAACGTTATATGTCCAAACCCAGAGTCAAATATTATTCCCGAAAATATAATCGTCGCTGTGGTAGATTGGAGATTTTCTGTAATTATCAGAGTGCCACCAGGTAGCCTGATTTCAGATGTGTCCATGTACACAGATTTTTAGGGATATTGTCCTTGCAAAGCGTGTAAACGGTTTAAACATTTTTTTTATTTTTTTTTAAATCAAGGGCACAACTTCGGTTTTAGATGTGGGAGGGTCAGAACCTTGGTGATCTGGGGGTCTTCCCCCAGATTTTTTGTTGTTGCCACCCATAGCTAATTTCTTGCATTTCTACACAATTTAACATGACCCATGGCCCTTCTAACTTGTTTATTTTAGAAGAGCAAAACGAAGCAGAAAGGGCCACAGTCATCAAGCTAGGTAAGAGATAATTATAATTAAACATGTGGTTGATAAAAGACTGGAGCAAAGGTAATTCAATCATCAATATTATGTTTCTAAGTACAAATACTTCACTTTTGGTTTTTATAAATTCCTCTAATATAAAACCTCAAACTTAGTCAGACAATATTTCAAGTTTCTATGAATACATAGTAAAAGGATATCTTCATTTCAAACTCTTTTGTAATTTACCCGGAATGTAATTTATGGGGCCAGGAGAGAGACATCCATGGTTCAGATTTGTTTCAAAAGCAACTCCCAACTTGAGTGAACTAGCCAAAAAAAACAATTGGAGTGAAAGCAAGCTCATGATTTTCAAAAGTTGTGGTCAAATGACCTCGAAGTAACTTCAAACCAAGTATTTGAGTTGATTTTTCATGCAATTATGAACATGGGGAGAACTATAATGTAGTTTCATACCCTCAGCATTTGATCAAATCATCTGCTCAGAACAGGAGTTACATAAGCCTGTATCAGAAGGAGTTCTTGGCCAATTCATGCGCCGACATTGGTCTATCAGGTTTGACAAGCACCTTTATTAGGGCTCTGATTGATAATCACTTTGGTAAAAGCCAGAGTCAGATGTGGCAGACCATTACAATGCTGAAGTACAGTGAATTCCTCTGAAATGAAGTGTTTTCTGCATTATATGAATACCTTATTAACGTACATTTGCTTTAAGATAGTGATAATGTCACAGTTTAGTGTGAACCCCTTTTTACTCCATCCAACACAAGATGTCATGTTCTCCAGCACACAACCAACACAGAAGACCAGGACAGGTAAGTATGCTCAAGGTAAGTTCCATTTTAAATTCATGGGTTAAAATGAATCAGATCCCTTTTCCCCACCTCTCACAGCAGACGGTTCGATTTCACAGACACCCCTCTCCCCCCGAGGTAAATATCAGACATGCAAAGTGACACACTGAATTATTCTGATATGGCACTGCAAAAAATATGGTAAAAGGCACTACAATCTCACTCTGGTGCTGCGACGCAGTGAGCACTTGCATAGGTGACCAAGCCTCATGGAGCGACATTCTCAACTCCCAGCCCCAAACACCACCAAAACACAGGCCTTTTAAAGGAAATTACAGCCAATCCCCTGCTACCTGTCTGATTAGCTAAATTGCTGCAGGTGCTTCTGATCACACCAGCCCCACCACCCACTTATCTACCGATCCATCTTGTGACAATAGCATATTTAAGCAATAAGGCATGAGGGGGTGTGGTATATGGCCAATATACCACGGCTAAGGGCTGTTCTTAAGCACAACACAACGCAGAGTGCCTGGATACAGCCCTTAGCCGTGGTATATTGGCCATATACCACAAATCCCGAGTTTTTTTAAAATGTATTTTTATTTCACCTTTATTTAACCAGGTAGACTAGTAGAGAACACCTTTATTTAACCAGGTAGACTAGTAGAGAACACCTTTCTTTAACCAGGTAGACTAGTAGAGAACACCTTTATTTAACCAGGTAGACTAGTAGAGAACGCCTTTATTTAACCAGGTAGACTAGTAGAGAACACCTTTATTTAACCAGGTAGACTAGTAGAGAACACCTTTATTTAACCAGGTAGACTAGTAGAGAACACCTTTATTTAACCAGGTAGACTAGTAGAGAACACCTTTATTTAACCAGGTAGACTAGTAGAGAACACCTTTATTTAACCAGGTAGACTAGTAGAGAACACCTTTATTTAACCAGGTAGACTAGTAGAGAACACCTTTATTTAACCAGGTAGACTAGTAGAGAACACCTTTATTTAACCAGGTAGACTAGTAGAGAACACCTTTATTTAACCAGGTAGACTAGTAGAGAACACCTTTATTTAACCAGGTAGACTAGTAGAGAACACCTTTATTTAACCAGGTAGACTAGTAGAGAACACCTTTATTTAACCAGGTAGACTAGTAGAGAACACCTTTATTTAACCAGGTAGACTAGTAGAGAACACCTTTATTTAACCAGGTAGACTAGTAGAGAACACCTTTATTTAACCAGGTAGACTAGTAGAGAACACCTTTTATTTAACCAGGTAGACTAGTAGAGAACACCGTTATTTAACCAGGTAGACTAGTAGAGAACACCTTTATTTAACCAGGTAGACTAGTAGAGAACACCTTTATTTAACCAGGTAGACTAGTAGAGAACACCTTTATTTAACCAGGTAGACTAGTAGAGAACACCTTTATTTAACCAGGTAGACTAGTAGAGAACACCTTTATTTAACCAGGTAGACTAGTAGAGAACACCTTTATTTAACCAGGTAGACTAGTTGATAACACCTTTATTTAACCAGGTAGACTAGTAGAGAAGACCTTTATTTAACCAGGTAGACTAGTTGAGAACACCTTTATTTAACCAGGTAGACTAGTAGAGAACACCTTTATTTAACCAGGTAGACTAGTAGAGAACACCTTTATTTAACCAGGTAGACTAGTAGAGAACACCTTTATTTAACCAGGTAGACTAGTAGAGAACACCTTTATTTAACCAGGTAGACTAGTAGAGAACACCTTTATTTAACCAGGTAGACTAGTTGAGAACACCTTTATTTAACCAGGTAGGCTAGTTGAGAACAAGTTCTCATTTGCAACTGCGACCTGGCCAAGATAAAGCATAGCAATTCGACACATACAACAACACAGAGTTACACATGGAGTAAACAAAACATACAGTCAATAATACAGTAGAACAAAATAAAACTAAAAGTCTATATACAGTGAGTGCAAATGAGGTAAGTTAAGGAAATAAATAGGCCATGGTGGTGAAGTAATTACAATATAGCAATTAAACACTGGAATGGTAGATGTGCAGAAGATGAATGTGCAGGTAGATATACTGGGGTGAAAAGGAGCAAAATAAATATATAAATACCAGTATGGGGATGAGGTAGGTAGAGAGATGGGCTGTTTACAGATAGGCTAAGTACAGGTGCAGTGATCTGTAAAATGCTCTGACAGCTGGTGCTTAAAGTTAGTGAGGGAGATGTGTCTCCAGCTTCAGAGATTTTTGCAATTTGTTCCAGTCATGGGCAGCAGATGTGCCTTATTGCTATTATAAACTGGCTACCAATGTAATTAGAGCAGTAAAAATACATGTTTTGTCATACCTGTGGTATACAGTCTGATATACCACGGCTGTCAGCCAATCAGCATTCAGGGAAATAACCACCAAGACACTTGTGGGTATCCGAAACAAATGTGTACAAATTATTTTTTGAAACTTTTGAATCTGCCCTTATAAACGCAAAGACATGTCAAATCAGGTAATGCCAAATTTCAGTCTAAATTAACTATGCGTTGTAGTGATTGAAATGCATTGGACATCTCCTCATTGGTTTATAGAAGCAGGTACCCACGTGGGTGATTGAAAGACAAAATGTTTTGCCGGTTGTCGGCAATACTATGAAAGTGTAGATAGATCACCATATAAATTCAAAGATGAAAAAGCCTGGAAGGAGGAGAGATGCCTAGAAACGATTCGGTTGCTCATTTTATGTGTGGATTAATTGTCGGAGTAGAAGACCTTGTGCATTTCAGGTAAAATAACTCAATGTTTATATCCCAGGACAAATTAGCTAGCAACAGCAAGCTAGCTAAATAGGACAAATTAGCTAGCAAGTGCAAGGTAACTAGCTAAATTGCCATACATGTTTAATGCTTTTCGACTTATCCCCATATTCATGTAATTGGTTCAGAGTTTGTTCTGATATTTTAACCTGCGTGTCATGATCGCGTTTGGTGTGGGGGGACAAAATGCTGTGAAGACCCTGGGTTTATAAGCGCGGAAATCGAATCTGCCGCACGAGCATGCTTTTACGGCACAGTCGAGGGTTCGAGACCTGCTCCCTGCCTGTTTCATTACAATACATTTACAATACATGGAACCCTGTTTGGGTTCCGTGTTACAGTTATCCGTGTCCTTGTGTGACGGTCTTGAGGAACATATGGCGGCTAAATGACCTGCTCATTCTGCCCCTCCAAGTTTTGAGGCATGACGGTTATAAATTATAATACATTATGTTGTGATTATTGTAAACTATTACATGTAATTAATTAAATGAAACACTAATGATTTGAAATGACAGGTAATTTTCAGTCATTCTGTCTATATCATAACATCTAACCACCACTTCGGATTTTTTTAAATTTTACATCAATATATTTTTTATTATATTGTGTATATCAAAAATAATCAAATGTATACTATATGCAATGTTGTATCCGTGTATCTCATGCATTTCAATGAGTACAAGCTGAACAGGCTAGTTTTTGAGAAGACAATTCTGTGCGTAATAACGTCCACGACGGACAAACCTGATATAGCCGAGAAATTCGTCCGTGGGCGACACGTGCTGGGTGCGGCCTCTCGTTTTAATTCAACTAACGTTAGTATATGAATCTACAATGTAACCGTAGGCCTACTCATTTGATTATAAATGGGTGAGGTTACTGATTCTGGCGGTGGTTTTGAATGCCGAAGAGTATTGTGTTGTTGTAGGCAACAATACCATTAAACATTCCAGTCACCATCATAATGTGGATAGCTACACATCTATTCCATGTTTCAAGTAGCCAGGGCCCAGCAGTCGTTGAGCTCCTTTAAAATGAGACTGCATATGTTAATGCGGCTCTTTCATGTATGTGGTCAGGTAAATTACATCAACACCAAGATTATGATCCAGATTGTTACGACGTAGAATAGATGGAGCCTAATTGCATGCCTACCGTTCATTATTCTCTGCCGTTGTAGGATGTATTTTATGGATCTATCGCATTCATAGGTGCCAGCAAACTCAAGATGATATCAGAAAGAGAAAGACACAGGGACCAAACGTATCTATTTGTTTTCTCATGATTTGGTTGGGTATAATTGTATTGCTGTCCTGGTGCTCTGCGGGGTCTGTTTGTGTTTGTGAGCAGTCTCCCCATAAATCCTTTTGTGACTAGGGGGCAGTATTTTAATTTTTGGAAAAATAACTTCCCGTAGTAAACGGGATATTTTGTCAGGACAAGATTCTAGAATATGCATATAATTGACAGCTTAGGATAGAAAACACTCTAAAGTTTCCAAAACTGTAAAAATATTGTCTATGAGTATGACAGAACTGATGTTGCAGGCGAAAGCCTGAGAAAAATTCAAACAGGAAGGGACTCTTATTTAGAAGGCTCTGCGTCCCTATTGAGCAGTGAATGGGCTATCAACCAGATTACTTTTTCTATGGCTTCCCTAATGTGTCTACTGTCACAATACATAGTTTCAGGCTTTTATTTTGAAAAAGGAGCCTGAATGTCAACATTGCGTCAGTGGTCAGCTGGAGGCTCTCAGAGTGTTTGGTGCGTAAAGGACAAATGCGGCCATTGTTTCTCTCTATCCTACTAAGAAGCCACCAGTCCCGGTTGATATATTATCAAATAGATATTTGAAAAACACCTTGAGGATTGATTATAAACAACGTTTGCCATGTTTCTGTCGATTATTATGGAGCTAATTTGGAATATTTTTTGGCGTTTTCGTGACTGCACTTTCCGGGCGATTTCTCAGCCAAACGCGAAGAACAAACAGAGCTATTTCGCCTACAAAAATAATATTTTTGGAAAAAAGGAACATTTGCTATCTAACTGGGAGTCTCGTGAGTGAAAACATCCGAAGCTCATCAAAGGTAAACAATTTAATTTGATAGCTTTTCTAATTTCCGTGACCAAGTTACCTGCTGCTAGCTGGACAAAATGCTATGCTAGGCTATCGATAAATTTACACAAATACTTGTCTAGGTGGTCCCTGCACAGGGATAGCTCAGCGGAAATTTCAGAGCGCCACCTATAGTACTTGAGTAAAGTACTCGATAAAACTCAAACTTTCATAAAAATACACATGCAAGGTACTGAATTAAAGCTACACTCGTTGTGAATCTAGCCACCAAGTCAGATTTGTAAAATGCTTTTCGGCGAAAGCATGAGAAGCTTTTATCTGATAGCATGCACCCCCCAAAATACCAGCACGACACGTAAACAACAGATTTTGCGGTAGCCGGCGCTACCCAAAACGCAGAAATAAAAAATAAAACATTCATTACCTTGGACGAGCTTCTTTGTTGGCACTCCTATATGTCCCATAAACATCACAATTGGGTCTTTTTCCCGATTAAATCCGTCATTGTATACCCAAAATGTAATTTGCTGAAGACCAGTCTGATGCTGAGAAGTCCATTTACAAGACGCAACGTCACTTTTTAAAATTACAAAAGTTGCCTATAAACTTTTACAAATCACTTCAAACGACTTTTCTAAACCAACTTTAGGTATTAATAAACATTAATGATGTATCAAATTGATCACGGGGCGATCTGTATTCGATAGCAGCAAGTCTGGAAATCATCGTCCATTTTTTTTCAATTTCACAACATACTGTGGTGCGCCTCAAGAAAGGAGGGGTCTATTCGTGTTGTAACCAAGGATAAATTAATATGAAAATGACAGCAATGGCGACATCGTGTGGAAGCTGTAGGCGTTTACAGGAGATCATTTATTTATTTTAGGTCGCCTTTAACAATACATTGAATGGCGGACGAATATTTTTGTTTTGTTTTTGGTAAACAGTTTTACCAGGGATTTTTACTCCTAAACACATTCTGTTATAGCCACAGACCCGATTTAACCAGTTTTAGAAACGTCAGAGTGTTTTCTATCCACACATACTTATCATATGCATATACTATATTCCTGGCATGAGTAGCAGGACTTTGAAATGTTGCGCGATTTTTATCAAAAAGCTGCGAAAATTCGCATCATCCATAACAGGCTAGCTTTGGCTGTAAAGCATATTTTGAAAATCTGAGATGACAGGGTGATTAACACAAGACTAAGCTGTGTCTCAATATATTTCACTTGTGATTTTCATGAATAGGAATATTTTCTAGGAATATCGATGTCCGTTGTGTTATGTTAATTAGTGTCAGTCGATGATTACGCTCCCTCATGCGGGATGGGGAGTCACTAGAGGTCACCATAACAGCTGGCTGAGGTTCAGCTCCAGTTTCACCTCTCTGTAGGTAAGGGGTTTGTAATGGATGGTTTGAAATCACTTATTTTTAGATGGTTGTAGAAGCTAATGGCTCTTTTTCTGGATTCTGATAATTAGTGGAAATCATCCTAATTCTGCTCGACATGCATTATTTGCTGTTTTACGTTGTACACAGAGGAGGTTTTTGTAGAATTCTGCATGCAGAGTCTCAATTTGATGTTTGTCCCATTTGGTGAATTCTTGGTTGGTGAGTGGACCCCAGACCTCACAACCGTAAAGAGTACTCTAGGGCAACATTGTCTAGGTGGAATTTGTATTTATGGTCCTGGCAACTGAACCTTTTTTCTGTCTGTCTGTGTGTGTCTCTGTCTTAATTATCTTTCTCTCTAATCTTTTATCTCTCAGGTCACTCCATATTTAATTATATTTAGGTCTACATTCGCTTTCGCAACAAATTCTCGTCATATCTTTTCAGCACGTCACTCCACACTGCTCCCCAGGGGCCTAGAGTCCTCCACCTCCACCTCTACAGCACGCCCCTCCACACTGCTCCCCAGGGGCCTAGAGTCCTCCACCTCTACAGCACGCCCCTCCACACTGCTCCCCAGGGGCCTAGAGTCCACCACCTCCACCTCTACAGCACGCCCCTCCACACTGCTCCCCAGGGGCCTAGAGTCCACCACCTCTACAGCACGCTGCTCCCCAGGGGCCTAGAGTCCTCCACCTCTACAGCACGCCCCTCCACACTGCTCCCCAGGGGCCTAGAGTTCACAATCTCCACCTCTACAGCACGCCCCTCCACACTGCTCCCCAGGGGCCTAGAGTCCTCCACCTCCACCTCTACAGCACGCCCCTCCACACTGCTCCCCAGGGGCCTAGAGTCCTCCACCTCCACCTCTACAGCACGCCCCTCCACACTGCTCCCCAGGGGCCTAGAGTCCTCCACCTCCACCTCTACAGCACGCCCCTCCACACTGCTCCCCAGGGGCCTAGAGTCCTCCACCTCCACCTCTACAGCACACCCCTCCACGCTGCTCCCCAGGGGCCTAGAGTCCTCCACCTCTACAGCACGCCCCTCCACACTGCTCCCCAGGGGCCTAGAGTCCACCACCTCTACAGCACGCCCCTCCACGCTGCTCCCCAGGGGCCTAGAGTCCACCACCTCTACAGCACGCCCCTCCACGCTGCCCAGGGGCCTAGAGTCCTCCACCTCCACCTCTACAGCATGCCCCTCCACACTACTCCCCAGGGGCCTAGAGTCATCCACCTCTACAGCACGCCCCTCCACACTACTCCCCAGGGGCCTAGAGTCATCCACCTCAACAGCACGCCCCTCCACGCTGCTACCCAGGGGCCTAGAGTCCTCCACCTCTACAGCACGCCCCTCCACGCTGCTACCCAGGGGCCTAGAGTCCACCACCTCCACCTCTACAGCACGCCCCTCCACACTGCTCCCCAGGGGCCTAGAGTCCACCACCTCTACAGCACGCCCCTCCACGCTGCTCCCCAGGGGCCTAGAGTCCACCACCTCTACAGCACGCCCCTCCACGCTGCCCAGGGGCCTAGAGTCCTCCACCTCCACCTCTACAGCATGCCCCTCCACACTACTCCCCAGGGGCCTAGAGTCATCCACCTCTACAGCACGCCCCTCCACACTACTCCCCAGGGGCCTAGAGTCATCCACCTCTACAGCACGCCCCTCCACACTACTCCCCAGGGGCCTAGAGTCATCCACCTCAACAGCACGCCCCTCCACACTGCTCCCCAGGGGCCTAGAGTCCTCCACCTCTACAGCACGCCCCTCCACGCTGCTCCCCAGGGGCCTAGAGTCCACCACCTCTACAGCACGCTGCTCCCCAGGGCCCTAGAGTCCTCCACCTCTACAGCATGCCGCTCCACCTGCAGCGAGACATTAGAGACAGACACACCACACAGGTAACTGCGTAGATAGGCCTTATAACTACCAAATTTTTACCAGGAGGTACATTAGTACCTTGTATAGGAGCCAAATATGTATTTCCATATTAGTCTGACTTCAATTTGAATAAGTTGTACTGGTTATGATCAACACCACATGTCACGAGTCTAATGGGTTGGTTGGTTGTTTAGGAACACTGGAAGGTTATAGAGTAGCAGCGTTGAAATGTAGAGTAGCTTCAGTTGAGTCCCACTTAAAGCACTCAACTCTAAGAGTTGTGTTTTCTCTTAGTGTTATCAGGTGTCTGTCCTGGGGTGGCATTGTGTGGTTTACTATTTCAGTCATTACCAAAGGCTCAATACACCAGCCTCGTCAATGATTCCCCTGATTCGGCTTCACACACACACACACACCACACACACACTGGTAACTATAATTATGTCTAGAGAAGTGGACACGTTTTGAGAGTTACTGGGGTAAAGATCTATGTTCAGGTCGGAGATGGTAGTGTAGTTGTGGAGGAGAAAGACAGGAGCCCATAGTGGATCATGGAGGAGCCGCAGTTATAACATCACTGAGGTCAGGTACTGTAGGGGGATATAGGAAAAACTAGGTAATAGATAATATCTCATAAGCAGTTACTAACAATGAATTACCACTGTTTGTAAATTGTCATGTCCAAGCTTTTATTTGACTATATAGGTGGTACAGATCAAGAATGCCAAATTGCACTGTAAAGTGTAAAGCTATGCGGTCTCCGTTGTGAATCATCCGTATGCTTCGGACTAGGACTATCACAGATGTCATGTCATCTACCTTATAGTTTGGGAAAGGCTATTCAAGTTATCTGGATAGTGGGTATTTCAGGGCCCGTTCACTGTTTACATTGTATTTTCGGGAATATCAAAAAGTGTCTTTGGCATTGATGACAGAAGAGAAGAGGAAGCGTTGACAGTAGAACTTATTCCTTATCACTGAACGTTTCATAGACTTCTATCTCCTTGTCTCCTTTTTTCCATATCTTGAATGTTTTAGCTCATGCTATTAGAGTACCGTGTGTGTGTGTGTGTGTCTGTCAAACTGCCACGATGCAAATTAGGCACTATTAGTGTCACTCAAGAGCTCTGGAAAGAAAAAAAGATTAAAATGTATCACATCCCTAATTATAATCGCTCCTCAGTGTGTAAACAGTGTTAAATACTAGGCTTCGTCCCCAATGGCACCCAAGTCCATGTAGTTCACTACTGTTGATCAGAGCCCTATTGGCTCTGGTCAAGAGTAGTGCACTAAATAGGGCATAGAGTGCCATTGGGGATGCGCACAAGGTCATTGACACCTCAGAGGAGAAGTTACAGCATTTAAAGGGATCATTAAATGTAGTCGTCCTTCACTGGTCTAATGTGAGTGCTCCTTTATTTCAGTCTAATTGCTTATCAACTGCTCGTGGAAATCCAAAGCAGTGTTTTCTAATTCACTGTTATATCTCAAATGGCACCCTATTCCCTACATAGTGCACTACTTTTACCAGAGCCCTATGGGCCCAGGTCAAAAGTAGTGCACTATATAGGGAATAGGGGGGGCATTTGGGACACACCCACCGTTTATTCAGACCAATGTGCTGAAATGCCTTCATGATCAATAGTGTGTTGTTGTTGACATTCCTAAGTGTCCATTGTTCAGGCAGACAAGACAAGCTGGACCGCTGCTAGCATACTGTTGGAACCTTTCTGTTCAAATTCCACCCGAGCTGAGGAGACCAGCTCCAAGAACAACATAGATCTGACTAGGTTTTATTGGTCAGTCCAGAAATAGTCCCATTTTAATTGGTCAATCCTGAAGTATACCAGTTTTGATTGGTCAATCCAGAGGGGGTGACCTTGATAATTTATTGTTAAAACCTGGCCACACCACTCGCCCCCATTCTGTCCTCCACGCCATGCAAGATGACCCCCGTTACCTCGGCAAAAAACCTCTGTGACCTCATCAGGAGACTCGGCCTCCCAGGGCGGGGTCAGCATCAGGAAGCGCAGGCGGCTGGTGGCCAGCCCCAGGGGACTACAATGGAACTCTACAGGTTCACTTCATCCCTCTATCAATTTTTTTTTCTCTCTCTCTCTCTAAAGTTGTGTGGGGTGACTCATTATCTGCTTGTTTCTCTGTATAACTTCTTCAGTAGTGAACGTGCTCTTCCCTTGGATCTATGATGTTCCTTTTTATTATGCAGAGTGGTCTGTTTCCTGTGTGTGTGGTGTGAGTGAGTGTATGTCTCAGCTCCACCCTTCTAGAGAATGATAATGACTTCTTCCTCTTAGACAGATGAGACACACAACTCCTCTCCTCTCCCCTCTCCTCACCCCTCCCCTCTACTCCTTTCCCCTCTCCTCACCCCTCCCCTCTCCTGCTCTACCGTTTGGTGTCTAACCAAACTAAGTCTAACCGAACTATTCTAACAAGCAGTTTTCATTTTAGCCCACTAGAGGGAGCTGTAGTCTAATACAAGCTCTGTGCTGCCACAGGATGACCTAACAAAACAGTCAGTAACACACCACTCTAACATGTCCACTCTGCGTATATTATTATCCTATATATTATAAGCTCAAAAACAATGAAATTGTTGTTTTGTCCTGGGTTTGAGGAAGGGGAACAGTGGACCTGAAGGTCCCCAGGTCGAATCTCACCTCGACCGGAAATAATATTTCTTGACAACCCCTATAGTCTCCATAGGTGATGCTATTTTTCACATTGGTGAATTTAAGACCACGTGAGTTAATGTAACGATTATGTTAAATTAAATCTAGGGTTGCTACCCAAGCCGGCTGGTTGTTCGTTCTATTGCTTCGGTTGCCAGAGACGCGACCCAGTCGTTAAGTATATTTGTTCTGTATCTATGGAACGCGACCCAGTCGTTAAGTATATTTGTTCTGTGTCTATGGACGCGGCCCAGTCGTTAAGTATATTTGTTCTGTATCTATGGACGCGGCCCAGTCGTTAAGTATATTTGTTCTGTATCTATGGAACGCGGCCCAGTCGTTAAGTATATTTGTTCTGTATCTATGGAACGCGGCCCAGTCGTTAAGTATATTTGTTCTGTATCTATGGAACGCGGCCCAGTCGTTAAGTATATTTGTTCTGTATCTATGGAACGCGGCCCAGTCGTTAAGTATATTTGTTCTGTATCTATGGACGCGGCCCAGTCGTTAAGTATATTTGTTCTGTATCTATTGACGCGACCCAGTCGTTAAGTATATTTGTTCTGTATCTATGGAACGCGACCCAGTCGTTAAGTATATTTGTTCTGTATCTATGGAACGCGGCCCAGTCGTTAAGTATATTTGTTCTGTATCTATGGAACGCGGCCCAGTCGTTCGTTCTGAATGTTCTATTACAATAATGGCTGGCAACGTTCTTATCCCTTGCTAGCTAGCCAACTATGGCTAACTTACAGTCACGTCAAACAGTGCAGACAGAATAACAACAGTAGCTGCATTAGTTTAAGCTGTTTCCTAGTGACATTTATTTGGACACATCCATAACAATGAGCTAATGAGGCACGATTCCATCTGGCATAGAATATGTGTTTTCTCGTCAGGACACTGTTGTTTAGAGGAGCTGGCCAACAACACAGCTAACACAATCACTTCAAAGCTGGAAAGACGCCAAATAGCTGCACTTTGTTTTGTTTTCTATTGATATTTATGATATTTCTGTATACATATCCATATAAATTAGGCTGTTTCATGATTTCGACTGGCTGAGAAAAGCTGCCTGCCTCTGTCTCATCCCAACTCCCAACACGTTCATTACTATGCAACAGCTGGAGATCGAATTTGAATATTGAAACAATCTTACAAATGTCAGAGACGGAGGTGGGCGACGCTATAGGCTGTGTCCTTGTTCCAAATAATGAAAAGTTCTACATGATTGACTTTTGAAACAAGGGAATGGAGATGGAGATTGGACGTGGTCGACAGCCTAACGTGGGTAAAACGGCGTCTTGCTTTACTTTTCCTCCTGCTACGTTTCTATAATGTCACGATGACAGAAGTCACTGTTCTTTGACAACATGCTCCTCATCAACTGTCATGTACCTCGTCAAATGCCATTCAGCTTAATCTTAGCTTTGAAATGAACTTTGTGACATAATAAGTGAATGTCCTCATTCTGTTGCGATCCAGGGAATTGGCCATGTTGGATTCCCTCGATTACTCTATGTGGAGATGTGAATTATGATATTGACTTTGAAGCCCAATTTCATTTTAGTCGATATAGAAAATGCCAATGGCGTCGGCATGAATGTCATCGCAAGTTATATATAGCCAGCCAGCGTCTTAGAAATACCTCTAGACTAATGTTTTATAAGTAATTATGCTCTGTCTTAGCACTTTGGGTACTGAATAGCATTTAAACTATCTGGATGCTGAATGGTATATTGGATGCTTGGCCAGTGATTCTGCGATGCTGAACATCAGCATTTAAACCATCCGGATGCTGAATGGTATATTGGATGCTTGGTAGTGATTCTGCGATGCTGAACATCAGCAGCTATACTGTATTCTCACCGTAGAATGCTTTCACTATAGTAAGTGTCTGGAGCTAAAATTTCTAGTCCATGTTCAGAGGTTATTGTGATGTTTTATTTATTTAACCTTTATTTAACTAGGCAAGTCAGTTAAGAACAAATTCTTATTTTCAATGACGACCTAGGCACAGTGGGTTAACTGCATAGGCACAGTGGGTTAACTGCCTAGGCACAGTGGGTTAACTGCCTAGGCACAGTGGGTTAACTGCCTAGGAACAGTGGGTTAACTGCCTAGGCACAGTGGGTTAACTGCCTAGGCACAGTGGGTTAACTGCCTAGGCACAGTGGGTTAACTGCCTAGGAACAGTGGGTTAACTGCCTAGGAACAGTGGGTTAACTGCCTAGGAACAGTGGGTTAACTGCCTAGGAACAGTGGGTTAACTGCCTAGGCTACCTGCAGCCCCATGTGGACGTGACTGTCTGCAGTTAAACTTTTCAGTCCGTGTTCAGAAGTTATTGTGATGTGGACGTGACTGGAGCTTTTTGGCTAGGTGTGTGTGTGTGTGTGTGTGTGTTAGTGTGTTAGTGTGTGTGTGTGTGTGTGTGTGTGTTTAACACAGCCATTCAATTACGTTAAAGCTGTCAATGTATTTTTTAAATATTTTCTTTTAACCTTTATTTAACTAGGCCTGTCAGTTAGTTTTTGGGGATTGCTTTACACACTAAAATGAAAAGTAGTACACTATTAGCGAAACCTTACACTCAAGAAGCCAAACATCAGCCCATATTTGCACAACTATAAGCACATTGTCAACCTCACACTTGTTGCAAAACTCTACACACAGTGATTTGCAAAACACTAAACACACTTAACATACATTACACACACAAATCTATCATGAAGTCACGTCCTTGCAATACCAAAGCACTGACTGTCAAATTACCACACCGTCCAAACAATTGGTTCAACACAGTCATCAGGTGTGGTCTTTTTCTACATAGGATTGAGGGTCAGGGACGACAAGGGGGAAGGCCTCTTATGTTCACAGAACAGCAAGAGAGGGAGATGGTAAACATGGTTTTGGCCAACAATGCTATAACACTCAAGCAGCTCCAAGCTAACATTGTCAATAACCACGCCATTTTCAACGATATCCATCAGGTCTCAACAGCAACACTGGCACGCATCCTAAAAAAAACCATATTCATATGCCATAACCAAATGCCTTTTTAGCGCAATTCTGAAAGGGTCATGACTGCGGCATGATTATGCAGAGGTATGTATTCACTTTAGCAGTGTGATCTTGCATACTGTCTCATAATCTTTTACTGTACTGTAATATGTATACTAGATCTACACTGAACTACACAATTTTGCCCGACACTGTTTTTCAGAGTTTTACGAATGGATGGAGAGGAGATCCAGCATGAGTTCATTTACGTAGATGAGGCTGGGTTCAACCTGACGAGAACACGAAGGAGGGGAAGAAACCTCATTGGCCACAGGGCTATAGTCAATGTCCCAGGGCAACGTGGGGGTAATATAACACTCTGTGCAGCCATTACCCAGAATGGGGTCCTCCACCGCCATGCCCATATGGGCCCTTACAACACAGCACTCATACTTACATTCTTGGACTAATTGCACAACATAACAGCAGCAAATCAAATTGATCATATGCAATACATTGTTGTCTGGGACAATGTGTCTTTCCACCGCTCTGCTCTGGTTCAGAACTGGTTTCAGCAACATCCACATTTCACCGTCCTATATCTTCCACCATACTCTCCATTCCTCAACCCTATAGAAGAGTTTTTCTCGGCATGGCGGTGGAAGGTATATGATCTCCGTCTCCAGGCTGAGGTACCCCTCATCCAAGCCATGGAGGAGGGCTGTGACCAGATGGAGGTAGCAGCAATGCAAGGATGGATTCGTCATTCAAGACGTTTCTTTCCAAGGTAATAACAACATTGCCTGCGATGTTGATGAAATTCTCTGGCCAGATCCAGCTAGGTGAAGAGACCATGTCTAGTTATTTTTTGTTTTATTTTTTTGAACTTACAATATGTAAAGTGACGTTTGGTTACAGTATTATGAATCTCCATGTCAACATTTTGGGCGTATTGAGAAATAAATGAGTTTCTTCAGTCTGCAACATTGGTCTTTTGTAGTGTTTGGTGAATTTACATTATATTTGTACTTTGTTGATAGTAGCCTACTCTAATCATATGTAAGTAGAAGTGCTAAAAGTGTTTTAGGTTTATCACAGCAGAGTGTAACTCGTGTAAACAGAGTATAGTAATGTGAAACGTGTGTGTTTCATATGGTAACAAAGGGTGGGTTTTAAAAAGAAGTGTATAGTTTTTACAAGAGTGTTTAATTTTGCAAAGGATCTGTAGTGTTGTGCTAATTGGGTGTGTGGTTGTGCTAATTGGGTGTGTGGTTGTGCTAATTGGGTGTAGTGTTTTGAAAACACGGGCCCTGTTTTGAAAATCGTGCTTAAGCAATCAAAAAAAACTGTAAGAACAAATTGTTATTTACAATGACGGCCTACGACAGGGCAAAAGGCCTCCTCCTGCGGGGACGGGGTCTTTTTAAATAAATACTATTTAAATATAGGACAAAACACACATCAACACAACACTACATAAAGAGAGACCTAAGACAACAACATAGCAAGGTAGCAAAACATGACAACACAGCATGGTACTAGCAACACAACATAATAACAGCATGGTAGCAACATTACAACAACATGGTAGCAACACAACATGACAACATGGTAGCAACACACCATGACAACAACATGGTAGCAACACATGACAACAACATGGTAGCAACACACCATGACAACAACATGGTAGCAACACACCATGACAACAACATGGTAGCAACACACCATGACAACAACATGGTAGCAACACACCATGACAACAACATGGTAGCAACACAACATGACAACAACATGGTAGCAGCACAACATGATAACAAAATGGTAGCAACACACCATGACAACAACATGGTAGCAACACAACATGACCAAATTGTAGCAACACACCATGACAACATGGTAGCAACACAACATGACAACAACATGGTAGCAACACACCATGACAACAACATGGTAGCAACACACCATGACAACAACATGGTAGCAACACACCATGACAACAACATGGTAGCAACACACCATGACAACAACATGGTAGCAACACACCATGACAACAACATGGTAGCAACACACCATGACAACATGGTAGCAACACACCATGACAACAAAATGGTAGCAACACAACATGATAACAACATGGTAGCAACACACCATGACAACATGGTTGCAACACACCATGACAACATGGTTGCAACACACCATGACAACAACATGGTAGCAACAAAACATAACAACATGGTTGCAACACAGCATGACAACAACATGGTTGCAACACAGCATGACAACAACATGGTTGCAACACAACATGACAACAACATGGTAGCAGCACAAAATAAGGTATAAACATTATTGGGCATGGACAACAGCACAAAGGACAAGCATGTAGAGACAACAATATATCACACTAAGCAGCCACAACTGTCAGTACGTGGTTCCATGATGTGTGTAAGTGTAAAAACATATAAACTCAGCAAAAAAAAGAAACCCCAGTCCTCTCACTGTCAACTGCATTTATTTTCAGCAAACTTAACATGTGTAAATATTTCTATGAACATAACAAGATTCAACAACTGAGACATAAACTGAACAAGTTCCACAGACATGTGACTAACAGAAATGGAATAATGTGTCCCTGAACAAAGGGGGGATCAAAATCAAAAGTAACAGTCAGTATCTGGTGTGGCCACCAGCTGTATTAAGTACTGCAGTGCATCTCCTCATGAACTGCATCAGATTAGATTTGCTATTTCTTGCTGTGAGATGTTACCCCACTCTTCCACCAAGGCACCTGCAAGTTCCCAGACATTTCTGTGGGGAATGGCCTTAGCCCTCACCCTCCGATCCAGCAAGTCCCAGACGTGCTCAATGGGATTGAGATCCGGGCTCTTCGCTGGCCATAGCAGAACACTGACATTCCTATTTTCCAGGAAATCACGCACAGAACGAGCAGTGTGACTGGTGGCATTGTCACGCTGGAGGTTCATGTCAGGATGAGCCTGCAGGAAGGGTATCAGATGAGGGAGGAGGATGTCTTCCCTGTAAACGCACAGTGTTGAGAATGCCTGCAATGACAACAAGCTCAGTCTGATGATGCTGTGACACACCGCCCCAGACCATGACGGACTCTCCACCTCCAAATTGATCCTGCTCCAGAGTACAGGCCTCGGTGTAACGCTCATTCCTTCGACGATAAACACAAATCCGACATCACCCCTTGCGAGACACAACCACGACACGTCAGTGAAGTGCACTTTTGCCAGTCCTGTCTGGTCCAGCGACGGTGGGTTTGTGCCCATAGGCGACGTTGTTGCCGGTGATGTCTGGAGAGGACCTGCCTTACAACAGGCCTACAAGCCCTCAGTCCCTCTCAGCCTATTGAGGATAGTCTGAGCACTGATGGAGAAATTATGCATTCCTGGTGTAACTTGGGCTGTTGTTGTTGCCCTCCTGTGCAGGTGTTGTTACACGTGGTCTGAAACTGCTATGACGATCAGCTGTTCATCTTGTCTCCCTGTAGCTCTGTCTTAGGCGTCTCACAGTACGGACATTGCAATTTATTGCCCTGGCCACATCTGCAGTCCTCGTGCCTCCTTGCAGCATGCCTAAGGCACGTTCACCCAAATGAGCAGGGACCCTGGGCATCTTTCTTTTGGTGTTTTTCAGAGTCAGTAGAAAGGCCTCTTTAGTGTCCTAAGTTTTCATAACTGTGACCTTAATTGCCTACTGTCTGTAAGCTGTTAGTGTCTTAATGACCGTTCCACAGGTGCATGTTCATTCATTATTTTTGTTTCATTGAACAAGCATTGGAAATACTGTTTAAACCTTTTACATTGAAGATCTGTGAAGTTATTTGGATTTTTTTATAAATTGTCTTTGAACGACAGGGTCCTGAAAAGGGACGTTTCTTTTTTTGCTGAGTTCATAAACATGAGATCATTGCATTGTACCCTGCTTTTACCAAGGATGGCCGTATTATCAGTGACAATGACACAGCACTATATGGGTGTATTGGCTTGGTAATCATTGCGTTCTTGTGGTTTGAGAGAGTGCCAGAGAGCAGAATAATGTATGAGTTTACAAACGTCCAACACCTGTTGAATATGACAGGTGTCAGTAAACCTCGTAAAAATAAGGCCAGCATTACAGTTACAGTCACTAACCCTCTAGATCAGTGGTTCCCAAACTGCGGGGCTCGGCAAAAACATTTTTATTTGTTTTCTGGAATTCAGTCTGGCTTTCAACTTCCTCTTGAAAGTTGTAGTAGAGGAATCCTCTTGTCATGTCAGTCATTACAAACCTTGGAGAGATATTTATAACTTGTCAGAAATGTCCAGATCAACTAGCCCATGTCAACATATATATTTTTTTTGCTAGGTTTTTTTGCCCGTAGGTTTTGTTGTAACGTTTGAATCGCCCAAATATCACATGAATATACAATAGACATGGAAATATGTGTAGAATTGCAAAAAATATGAGCTTAATAACTGCATAATTTGTAGAATTGCAGGAAATAAGCTTTAAAACCTGCAAAAATGTTTATCTGACAACAAGAGGGATGAGTGAGGTGTACTCTCATTTGTTTTTCGAAGTAGCTAGCAAGCTAGCCAACTTTAGCCAGTTAGCTTGAGTGCTTGACTGACGTTGTGAGGTCAGAACGCTCAGATCAACCCTACTCCTCGACCGGAGCATCCAGTGAGCTCTCTGAACGCTCCGAGAGCAAAAGGCTTTGAAATAACTAATAAACAATCTGATAATGCGCTAAATTTACGGATGACCCAGCGTACTCTGACACGCTGGAGGCAATTTATGAACGCAGACCCTGTTTATATCAACCTAACAGCATCCTGTTTATATCAACCTAACGGCATCCTGTTTATATCAACCTAACAGCTTCCTGTTGATATCAACCTAACAGCATCCTGTTTATATCAACCTAACAACACTATGTTTATATCAACCTAACAGCATCCCGTTTATATCAACCTAACAGCATCCTGTTTATATCAACCTAACGGCATCCTGTTTATATCAACCTAACAACATCCTGTTTATATCAACCTAACAGCATCCTGTTTATATCAACCTAACAGCATCCTGTTTATATCAACCTAACAGCATCCTTTTTATATCAACCTAACAGCATCCTGTTTATATCAACCTAACAGCATCCTGTTTATATCAACCTAACAGCATCCTGTTGATATCAACCTAACAGCATCCTGTTGATATCAACCTAACAGCATCCTGTTGATATCAACCTAACAGCATCCTGTTGATATCAACCTAACAGCATCCTGTTGATATCAACCTAACAGCATCCTGTTTATATCAACCTAACAGCATCCTGTTTATATCAACCTAACATCATCCTGTTTATATCAACCTAACAGCATCCTGTTGATATCAACCTAACAGCATCCTGTTGATATCAACCTAACAGCATCCTGTTGATATCAACCTAACAGCATCCTGTTGATATCAACCTAACAACACTATGTTTATATCAACCTAACAGCATCCTGTTGATATCAACCTAACAGCATCCTGTTTATATCAACCTAACATCATCCTGTTGATATCAACCTAACAGCATCCTGTTGATATCAACCTAACAACACTATGTTGATATCAACCTAACAACACTATGTTGATATCAACCTAACAACACAATGTTTATATCAACCTAACAACACTATGTTTATATCAACCTAACAACACTATGTTGATATCAACCTAACAGCACTATGTTTATATCAACCTAACAGCATCCTGTTGATATCAACCTAACAGCACTATGTTTATATCAACCTAACAGCATCCTGTTGATATCAACCTAACAGCATCCTGTTGATATCAACCTAACAGCATCCTGTTTATTATTTGTCTGTCTGTGTTTTCCAGCTAAACACTGTGCACTGTTAACACATGATTATACTGTAATCTCCCTTCCCTTTCTTTCCCTGCTATTGACTGATGCACAGCCAGTGTCCCATTAGAATCTGCTCCTGTTTATATCAACCTAACAGCATCCTGTTGATATCAACCTAACAGCATCCTGTTGATATCAACCTAACAGCATCCTGTTGATATCAACCTAACAGCATCCTGTTGATATCAACCTAACAGCATCCTGTTGATATCAACCTAACAGCATCCTGTTGATATCAACCTAACAGCATCCTGTTGATATCAACCTAACAGCATCCTGTTTATATCAACCTAACAGCATCCTGTTTATATCAACCTAACATCATCCTGTTTATATCAACCTAACAGCATCCTGTTGATATCAACCTAACAGCATCCTGTTGATATCAACCTAACAGCATCCTGTTGATATCAACCTAACAGCATCCTGTTGATATCAACCTAACAACACTATGTTTATATCAACCTAACAGCATCCTGTTGATATCAACCTAACAGCATCCTGTTTATATCAACCTAACATCATCCTGTTGATATCAACCTAACAGCATCCTGTTGATATCAACCTAACAACACTATGTTGATATCAACCTAACAACACTATGTTGATATCAACCTAACAACACAATGTTTATATCAACCTAACAACACTATGTTTATATCAACCTAACAACACTATGTTGATATCAACCTAACAGCACTATGTTTATATCAACCTAACAGCATCCTGTTGATATCAACCTAACAGCACTATGTTTATATCAACCTAACAGCATCCTGTTGATATCAACCTAACAGCATCCTGTTGATATCAACCTAACAGCATCCTGTTTATTATTTGTCTGTCTGTGTTTTCCAGCTAAACACTGTGCACTGTTAACACATGATTATACTGTAATCTCCCTTCCCTTTCTTTCCCTGCTATTGACTGATGCACAGCCAGTGTCCCATTAGAATCTGCTCCTGTTTATATCAACCTAACAGCATCCTGTTGATATCAACCTAACAGCATCCTGTTGATATCAACCTAACAGCATCCTGTTGATATCAACCTAACAGCATCCTGTTGATATCAACCTAACAACACTATGTTTATATCAACCTAACAGCATCCTGTTTATATCAACCTAACAGCATCCTGTTTATATCAACCTAACAGCATCCTGTTTATATCAACCTAACAGCACTATGTTTATATCAACCTAACAGCATCCTGTTGATATCAACCTAACAGCATCCTGTTGATATCAACCTAACAGCATCCTGTTGATATCAACCTAACAGCATCCTGTTGATATCAACCTAACAGCATCCTGTTTATATCAACCTAACAGCATCCTGTTTATATCAACCTAACAACATCCTGTTTATATCAACCTAACAGCATCCTGTTTATATCAACCTAACAGCATCCTGTTTATATCAACCTAACAGCATCCTGTTTATATCAACCTAACAGCATCATGTTTATATCAACCTAACAGCATCCTGTTTATATCAACCTAACAGCACTATGTTTATATCAACCTAACAGCATCCTGTTGATATCAACCTAACAGCATCCTGTTGATATCAACCTAACAGCATCCTGTTTATATCAACCTAACAGCACTATGTTTATATCAACCTAACAGCATCCTGTTTATATCAACCTAACAGCATCCTGTTGATATCAACCTAACAGCATCCTGTTGATATCAACCTAACAGCATCCTGTTGATATCAACCTAACAGCATCCTGTTGATATCAACCTAACAGCATCCTGTTGATATCAACCTAACAGCACTATGTTTATATCAACCTAACAGCACTATGTTTATATCAACCTAACAGCATCCTGTTGATATCAACCTAACAGCATCCTGTTGATATCAACCTAACAGCATCCTGTTGATATCAACCTAACAGCATCCTGTTGATATCAACCTAACAGCATCCTGTTGATATCAACCTAACAGCATCCTGTTGATATCAACCTAACAGCATCCTGTTGATATCAACCTAACAGCATCCTGTTGATATCAACCTAACAGCATCCTGTTGATATCAACCTAACAGCATCCTGTTGATATCAACCTAACAGCATCCTGTTGATATCAACCTAACATCAACCTGTTGATATCAACCTAACAGCACTATGTTTATATCAACCTAACAGCATCCTGTTTATATCAACCTAACAGCATCCTGTTGATATCAACCTAACAGCATCCTGTTGATATCAACCTAACAGCATCCTGTTGATATCAACCTAACAGCATCCTGTTGATATCAACCTAACAGCATCCTGTTGATATCAACCTAACAGCATCCTGTTGATATCAACCTAACAGCATCCTGTTGATATCAACCTAACAGCATCCTGTTTATATCAACCTAACAGCACTATGTTTATATCAACCTAACAGCATCCTGTTTATATCAACCTAACAGCATCCTGTTGATATCAACCTAACAGCATCCTGTTGATATCAACCTAACAGCATCCTGTTGATATCAACCTAACAGCATCCTGTTTATATCAACCTAACAGCATCCTGTTTATATCAACCTAACAGCATCCTGTTTATATCAACCTAACAGCATCCTGTTTATATCAACCTAACAGCATCCTGTTGATATCAACCTAACAGCACTATGTTTATATCAACCTAACAGCATCCTGTTTATATCAACCTAACAGCATCCTGTTTATATCAACCTAACAGCATCCTGTTTATATCAACCTAACAGCATCCTGTTTATATCAACCTAACAGCATCCTGTTTATATCAACCTAACAGCACTATGTTTATATCAACCTAACAGCATTGTGTTTATTCTTTGTCTGTCTGTGTTTTCCAGCTAAACACTGTGCACTGTTAACACGTGATTATACTGTAATCTCCCTTCCCTTTCTTTCCCTGCTATTGACTGACGCACAGCCAGTGTCCCATTAGAATATGCTGCTGTGAACCTTACCGTCTGTCTGTTTGGATGGCAGGAGAGGAGGAGAGGAAGGATAGGGGGAGAAGAGGTGGAGAGGAGGAATGGAGGGATTAAGTGGGAAAAGAGAGGAGGCAGACGGATGGAGGGAGAGGAGAGCGAGGGAGAATAGAGATGTAGGGAGAGGAGAGGACCAGGGAGAATAGAGATGTAGGGAGAGGAGAGGACCAGGGAGAATAGAGATGTAGGGAGAGGAGAGGACCAGGGAGAATAGAGATGTAGGGAGAGGAGAGGACCAGGGAGAATAGAGATGTAGGGAGAGGAGAGGACCAGGGAGAATAGAGAGGGAAGTCATCTTTTTACGCAGGCGCTCTCTATCTTCCCATCTCTCTTTTCAATTACCTCTCCTCTCATGTCACGCTCTTTGTCATTATCTGTGTCTCCTCTCTGCCAGAATCTCTTTCCTTATCCTCCTCTCTCTTGCTCTTTTCATCAGCATCTTACTCCTCTCTCTCTCTCTTCCCTCTATACCTGCATCTCTTCATCTCTTTCTCTCTGTCAGAATCTCTTTTCTCTTTCTCTTCACCCCTTACTCTCTCTATTCTTTCTTTCCCCCTTCACTCGCTCGCTTCTCCCTTCTCCCTTCGCTCCCACTGTTCTTTGTCTGTCACATCTCTCTCTCCCCTGCCAGACCCCCAGCTGTGACTGCTCCGGCGTGGCAACAGTTGTCATGGAAACAGTCCTCTTAGCTCGTTACCATGCGGCAGGTTTTGTTTTATTGTTTTTACTTCCTGTTTTCCCCTAATTATACGGCAGCATATTATGTGTTCTAGTGTTCTGGAACAGTCCTCAGTGTTCATTGCCAGGAACACATTACATCACCCTGGCAGGTAAATGCAGACGACAGCAGTGTTTCATTCTTTTTCAGGTTTGCTGAGTCATGATTGAAAAGCATCTTATCAAATGTGATAATAATTTCAACAACAAGAAAATCATCCCAGAACATTCCGAATATTTTCGGAATAATTTCAATGATAAATTACATTTCATAACTTTGGGAATTATTTAATATATAGAATTGTCCCCACAACAAAATTGCAAGGAGCTATCCGTAGAGCTCTGAGATTTTTGATGAGGCCTACAGTGGGGCAAAAAAAGTATTTAGTCAGCCACCAATTGTGCAAGTTCTCCCACTTAAAAAGATGCGAGAGGCCTGTAATTTTCATCATAGACTATGACAGACAAAAGGAGAAAAAAAATCCTGAAAATCACATTGTAGGATTTTTTATGAATTTATTTGCAAATTATGGTGGAAAATAAGTATTTGGTCACCTACAAACAAGCAAGATTTCTGGCTCTCACAGACCTGTAACTTCTTCTTTAAGAGGCTCCTCTGTCCTCCACTCATTACCTGTATTAAAGGCACCTGTTTGAGCTTGTTATCAGTATAAAAGGCACCTGTCCACAACCTCAAACAGTCACACTCCAAACTCCACTATGGCCAAGACCAAAGAGCTGTCAAAGGACACCAGAAACAAAATTGTAGACCTGCACCAGGCTGGGAAGACTGAATCTGCAATAGGTAAGCAGCTTGGTTTGAAGAAATCAACTGTGGGAGCAATTATTAGGAAATGGAAGACATACAAGACCACTGATCTCCCTCGATCTGGGGCTCCACGCAAGATCTCACCCCATGGGGTCAAAATGATCACAAGAACGGTGAGCAAAAAATTCCAGAACCACACGGGGGGACCTAGTGAATGACCTGCAGAGAGCTGGGACCACAGTAACAAAGCCTACCATCAGTAACACACTACGCCTCAAGGGACTCAAATCCTGCAGTGCCAGACGTGTCCCCCTGCTTAAGCCAGTACATGTCCAGGCCCGTCTGAAGTTTGCTAGAGAGCATTTTGATGATCCAGAAGAAGATTGGGAGAATGTCATATGGTCAGATGAAACCAAAATATAACTTTTTGGTAAAAACTCAACTCGTCGTGTTTGCAGGACAAAGAATGCTGGGTTGCATACAAACAACACCATACCTACTGTGAAGCATGGGGGTGGAAACATCATGCTTTGGGGGTGGAAACATCATGCTTTGGGGCTGTTTTTCTGCAAAGGGACCAGGACGACTGATCCGTGTAAAGGAAAGAATGAATGGGGCCATGTATCGTGAGATTTTGAGTGAAAACCTGCTTCCATCAGCAAGGGCAGTGAAGATGAAACGTGGCTGGGTCTTTCAGCATGACAATGATCCCAAACACACCGCCCGGGCAATGAAGGAGTGGTTTCGTAAGAAGCATTTCAAGGTCCTGGAGTGGCCTAGCCAGTCTCCAGATCTCAACCCCATAGAAAATCTTTGGAGGGAGTTGAAAGTCCGTGTTGCCCAGCAACAGCCCCAAAACATCACTGCCAAAATACCAGCAACAGTGTGTGAAAACCTTGTGAAGACTTACAAAACACTTTGACCTCTGTCATTGCCAACAAAGGGTATATAGCAAAGTATTGAGATAAACTTTTGTTATTGACCAAATACTTATTTTCCACCATAATTTGCAAATAAATTCATTAAAAATCCTACAATGTCATTTTTTTTCTCATTTTGTCTGTCATAGTTGAAGTGTACCTATGATGAATATTACAGGCCTCTCGCATCTTTTTAAGTGACCACTGTGGAAGCCAATTCTAGATTTCATTTTTGATTGGAGATGCTTAATGTGAGTCTGGAAGGAGAGTTTACAGTCTAGCTTTAAGTCTGAGCTGATATTGGCTGTGAGTGGTACTTCTAATAGTACACGGTGGTGTATAGGTTGCATGGTCCTTCATGCTGGTTTAATGAGCTGGTGGTTAGGCCCTCTGTCATTCAGTCAGTACGGAGCTGCTCCCAAGTGCTCAGCTACCTATGTGGACGAACCTGATACATTCAAACACACACGAACACACACACACGCACACACACACATACACGCGCACACACATACACACGCACACACATACACGCGCACACACACTTTCACGCACACACACACACACACACACACACACAGACACAGACACACACACACTTGCAACAGCTGACATAGACACACAGTGAGCTGAGAGAAACATGAACAGCAGATTAGTATGTGTGTGTGTGTGACAACTCTTCATAATGAGTTTGATAATGTGCAGTCTACAGTATAATTATTTTCTATTCGTCTGGTAGCTATGAAGTCTATTGAATTGATCTTAATGTTTTCTGTCTGAGTGCACCAGCTTAAACCTCTTAAGGATCGGCCCCTTTTTTTCAATTTTCGCCTAAAATGACATACCCAAATCTATCTGCCTGTAGCTCAGGCCCTGAGGCAAGGATATGCATATTCTTGGTACCATTTGAAATTAAACACTTTGAAGTTTGTGGAAATGTGAAAGAAATGTAGGATAATATAACACAATAGATCTGGTTAAAGATAATACTAAGAAAAAAACATTTTGTTTTGTATTTTTTTTTTTTGTAAGAGAAAGGCCATAATGTATTATTCCAGCCCAGGTGCAATTTATATTTTGGCCATTACATAGCAGCAGCGTATGGGAAAAGTTTGAGACTGATCCAATGAACCATTGCATTTCTGTTCAAAATGTTGTCTCAAGACTGCCCAAATGTGCCTAATTTGTTTATTAATAACTGTTCATGTTCAAAACTGTGCACTCTCCTCAAACAATAGCATGGTATTATTTCACTGTAATAACTACTGTAAATTGGACAGTGCAGTTAGATTAACAAGAATTTAAGCTTTCTGCCAATATCAGATATGTCTATGTCCTGGGAAATGTTCTTGTTACTTACAACCTCATGCTAATCGCATTAGCCTGCGTTAGCTCAACCGTCCCGCAGGTGACCCACCAATCAGAATAAGTTTTATAAGTGTGCGAGTGTCTGCTAAGTGTTTGAGCGTGTGGTTGTGCATTTGTGTGTATGTTTGTGTGTTTGCGGGGTTGTGATTGTGTATGTGTGTATGAGTATTTGGGTGTGACCAGTTACAATGCCTTCAGAAAGTATTCATACCCCTTGACTAATTCCACATTTTGTTGTGTTACAGCCTGACTTCAAAATGGATTAAATAGATTTTCCCTACCATCTACCCACAATACCTGTTACGCCCTGACCAAATCAAAATCAAATCAAATGTATTTATATAGCCCTTCGTACATCAGCTGATATCTCAAAGTGCTGTACAGAAACCCAGCCTAAAACCCCAAACAGCAAGCAATGCAGGTGTAGAAGCACGGTGGCTAGGAAAAACTCCCTAGAAAGGCCAAAACCTAGGAAGAATCCTAGAGAGGAACCAGGCTATGTGGGGTGGCCAGTCCTCTTCTGGCTGTGCCGAGTGGAGATTATAACAGAACATGGTCAAGATGTTCAAATGTTCATAAATGACAAGCATGGTCAAATAATAATAATCACAGGCAGAACAGTTGAAACTGGAGCAGCAGCACGGTTAGTGCATTATTGCAAAGAGGATGCATGTTTTGGAATATGTTTATTCTATACAGGCTTCACTATCTCATTTAGGTTTGTATTGTGGAGTAACTTCAATGTTGTTGATCCATCCTCAGTTTTCTCCCATCACAGCCATTCATCTCTGTAACTGTTTTAAAGTCACCATTGACCTCATAGTGAAATCCCTGAGCGGTTTCCTTCCTCTCTGGCAACTGAGTTAGGATGGACGCCTGTATCTTTGTAGTGACTGGGTGTATTGATACACCATCCAAAGTGTAATTAATAACTTCACCATGCTCCAAAAGATATTCAATATCTTTTTATTTGGGAGACATTGGAAAACCTCCCTGGTGTTTGTGGTTGAATCAGACAAAATTAGACTATTCAATCCTGGTGTTCTGTCTGACTGTCTCAAAGGAACAATTACCTCCCACATAATGTCTACTTCTATTACCTTAGTTGTGTCTCATTGTATCTTTGTAATTGTCTATTTATTGCACATATTGTGTGTGTGTAGTTTTGTATCCCATCTTTCTCGTCGCTCTGTGCTAGTTGTGTTGTTGGTGTTGGTTATCACTGGTGTGCCTCTGGTTTCTGTTGTCCAGGCTCCGTGCAGAGGGACTCTGACAGAACAGAACCATCTCCCATATCAAGAGAGGCCCCGGCCCGAGCACCGGCCCCCAGGGTGGGACAGGCCCCGGCCCGAGCACCGGCCCCCGGGGTGGGAGTGAGAAGCCTCCCCCCGGGCTAGACTGCAACAGGAGAGTGTGAGGCGGAGACAGCGGGTGAGGCGAGGGGCGTGCTGGCGGCTCTGAGGAAGACTTATGTCCGTTGACGACCGTCTGATGCAGCCGGCGACCAGAGAACAGCAGCGGTAGCACAGACTCTTCAGCAAGACGAAACCCAGGAACATACATGTGAGTACTGGAATTTGCATACATCTAAATGTGTGGTGGTGTGAGTAAAAGAGTGTGCGCATGTTTTATACTGTTTGTGCGACAGGGTAAGTGTGTGTGAGTATGTGTGTGTGTGTGTGTGTGTGCATAATGAGTGTGTGTGTGTGTCTGTCAGAGGGAGAAGAAAGTGTACTGTATGACAGTATGTTGTATAACATCTGAACAGTTTCTACATTCCTTTTCATGTCTGCCAAATGAACAACATACCATGCCTCTTCTGCATTACTCAGATACCTCTAACATTTGGTTCAGTTGACAAGTTTTGCATTGATAAGTGTTTTTATATAACACAGTACAGAACCCTGCTCTTGAAAACCTCACCTAACCCTCCTCATATCTGCAGTGTTGGTTATGACTGTTTCCTGATTTGTACATTCTGTAACCTTCCCACACTGTGATGAGTCAGTCAGCCAGTCAGGGGTTGGCACAGAGCAGAGCCTTCCTAACCTTCCTCCGATGAGGCGTTGGAAGAGAGGACAACTCCCTGAAAACATTACCCAAATTAGAGTTAGTGTCACGTTCTGACCTTAGTTCTGTTATTTTATCTTTGTTTTAGTATGGTCAGGACGTGAGTTGGGTGGGCAGTCTGTGTTTGTTTTTCTATGTTGGTTTTTGAGTTCGGCCTAGTATGGTTCTCAATCAGAGGCAGCTGTCAATTGTTGTCCCTGATTGAGAATCATAGTTAGGTAGCCTGGGTTTCAGTTTTGGGTTGTGATCCTTCTCGCTTCTCCTCCTCAGAAGAGGAGGACGAGCTTCGTTATAGTTAGATATGTATTTACACAAATACTTAGGCCACTATAGAGCATTTGGCACTTTACGATAAAGAAAACAAAATTTCAGTGTAGCTTACATAAGATACAGAAAATTAACATAATTAAAACAGAAACATTCAAATTTAGTGTCTGTTAAAAAAACTAGTTATGTTATTGGGCTTTTTCTGTAACTTCCTGTTTTACATCTGATCTCTTGTAGCTGCCAGCCCTGTATTGTCCCGTCTCCCTGTCTCTGATCTCTTGTAGCTGCCTGCCTTGTCCTGTCTCTGATCTCTTGTAGCTGCCCTGCCTTGTCCTGTCTCCCGGGCTCTGATCTCTTGTAGCTGCCTGCCTTGTCCTGTCTCTCGGGCTCTGATCTCTTGTAGCTGCCTGCCTTGTCCTGTCTCCCGGGCTCTGATCTCTTAATCCATGCTTTTGTCACTTCCAGGTTAGACTACTGCAATGCTCTACTTTCCGGCTACCCGGATAAAGCACTAAATAAACTTCAGTTAGTGCTAAATACGGCTGCTAGAATCCTGACTAGAACCAAAAAATTTGATCATATTACTCCAGTGCTAGCCTCTCTACACTGGCTTCCTGTCAAAGCAAGGGCTGATTTCAAGGTTTTACTGCTAACCTACAAAGCATTACATGGGCTTGCTCCTATCTATCTCTCTGATTTGGTCCTGCCGTACATACCTACACGTACGCTACGGTCACAAGACGCAGGCCTCCTAATTGTCCCTAGAATTTTTAAGCAAACAGCTGGAGGCAGGGCTTTCTCCTATAGAGCTCCATTTTTATGGAACGGTCTGCCTACCCATGTCAGAGACGCAAACTCGGTCTCAACCTTTAAGTCTCTACTGAAGACTCATCTCTTCAGTGGGTCATATGATTGAGTGTAGTCTGGCCCAGGAGTGGGAGGGTGAACGGAAAGGCTCTGGAGCAACGAACCACCCTTGCTGTCTCTGCCTGGCCGGTTCCCCTCTTTCCACTGGGATTCTCTGCCTCTAACCCTATTACAGGGGCTGAGTCACTGGCTTTACTGGGGCTCTCTCATGCCGTCCCTGGAGGGGGTGCGTCACCTGAGTGGGTTGAGTCACTGATGTGGTCATCCTGTCTGGGTTGGCGCCCCCCCCCCCCCCCCCCTTAAGTTGTGCCGTGGCGGAGGTCTTTGTGGGCTATACTCAGCCTTGTCTCAGGATGGTATGTTGGTGGTTGAAGATATCCCTCTAGTGGTGTGGGGGCTGTGCTTTGGCAAAGTGGGTGGGGTTATATCCTTCCTGTTTGGCCCTGTCCGGGGGTGTCCTCGGAGTGGGCCACAGTGTCTCCTGACCCCTCCTGTCTCAGCCTCCAGTATTTATGCTGCAGTAGTTTATGTGTCGGGGGGCTAGGGTCAGTTTGTTATATCTGGAGTACTTCTCCTGTCCTATTCGGTGTCCTGTGTGAATCTAAGTGTGCGTTCTCTAATTCTCTCCTTCTCTCTTTCTCTCTCTCTGAGGACCTGAGCCCTAGGACCATGCCCCAGGACTACCTGACATGATGACTCCTTGCTGTCCCCAGTCCACCTGGCTGTGCTGCTGCTCCAGTTTCAACTGTTATGCCTTATTATTATTCAACCATGCTGATCATTTATGAACATTTGAACATCTTGGCCATGTTCTGTTATAATCTCCACCCGGCACAGCCAGAAGAGGACTGGCCATCCCACATATGCTCTCTCTAATTCTCTCTTTCTTTCTCTCTCTCGGAGGACCTGAGCCCTAGGACCATGCCCCAGGAATACCTGACATGATGACTCCTTGCTGTCCCCAGTCCACCTGACTGTGCTGCTGCTCCAGTTTCAACTATTCTGCCTTATTATTATTCGACCATGCTGGTCATTTATGAACATTTGAACATCTTGACCATGTTTTGTTATAAATCTCCACCCGGCACAGCCAGAAGAGGACTGGCCACCCCACATAGCCTGGTTCCTCTCTAGGTTTCTTCCTAGGTTTTGGCCTTTCTAGGGAGTTTTTCCTAGCCACCGTGCTTCTTCACCTGCATTGCTTGCTGTTTGGGGTTTTAGGCTGGGTTTCTGTACAGCACTTTGAGATATCAGCTGATGTACGAAGGGCTATATAAAATAAATTTGATTGATTGTAGCTGCCCGCCCTGCCTTGTCCTGTCTCCCGGTTTCTGGTCTCTTGTAGCTGCCCGCCCTGCCTTGTCCTGTCTCTGATCTCTTGTAGCTGCCCGCCCTGCCTTGACCTGTCTCCCTGTCTCTGATCTCTTGTAGCTGCCCGCCCTGCCTTGTCCTGTCTCTCGTTCTCTGATCTCTTGTAGCTGCCCGCCCTGCCTTGTCCTGTCTCTCGGTCTCTGATCTCTTGTAGCTGCCCGCCCTGCCTTGTCCTGTCTCTCGGTCTCTGATCTCTTGTAGCTGCCCGCCCTGCCTTGTCCTGTCTCCCGGTCTCTGATCTCTTGTAGCTGCCCGCCCTGCCTTGTCCTGTCTCTCGGTCTCTGATCTCTTGTAGCTGTCCGCCCTGCGTTGTCCAGTCTCTCGGTCTCTGATCTCTTGTAGCTGCCCGCCCTGCCTTGTCCTGTCTCTCGGTCTCTGATCTCTTGTAGCTGTCCGCCCTGCGTTGTCCTGTCTCTCGGTCTCTGATCTCTTGTAGCTGCCCGCCCTGCCTTGTCCTGTCTCTGATCTCTTGTAGCTGCCTGCCTTGTCCTGTCTCCAGGTTTCTGATCCCTTGAGTCGCACCCCCTCTGGCTCTCAGAACAGCCTCAATTTGTTAGGGTGTAGAAGGTGTTGAAAGCGTACCACAGGGATGCTGGCACGTATTGACTGCAATACTTCCCACAGTTGTGTCAAGTTGGCTGAATGTCCTTTGGGTGGTGGACCATTCTTGATACACACGGGAAACTGTTGACATTGCAGTTCTTGACACACTCAAACCGTTGAGCATGGCAGCTACTACCCGGTTCAAAGGCACAATTTTTTGCTCTTAAATCTTTTGTCTTTCCCATTCAACCTCTGAATGGCACACATACAGAATCCTTGTCTCAATTGTCTCAAGACTTAACAATCCTTCTTAACCTGTCTCCTGCCCTTCATCTACACTGATTGAAGTGGATTTGACAGCTGACATCAATAAGGGATCATATAGTGCTGTGAAAAGTATGTTCCTCCTTTCTGATTTTCACAATTTTAGCACATTTTTGATACTGAATGTTATCAGATCTTCAACCAAAACCTAACATTAGATAAAGGGAACCTGAGTTTAAAAATAACCCCCAAAATGTATACTTATTTATTTAACATGCAACACCTAATTCCCCTGTGTGAAAAAGAATTGCCCCCTTACACTCAATAACTGGTTGTGCCACCTTCAACAGCAATGACTGCAACCAAATGCTTCCTGTAGTTGTTGATCAACCATCCCCAAACCATCACCATGCTTGACCGTTGGTATGAAGTTCTTACTGTGTTTGTTTTTGGCCAGACATAATAGGACCCATTTCGTCCGAAACATTGGCTCAAGTTTCCCAAAAGCTCTTGGAAGAGTTTTCTATGGACAGATGAGTCCAAAGTATAACTTTTTGGACAACACCTTGATGAGCTTACTTCCTGTACTTGGTGACTTCAACAAAAATTTTCCAACCCCCGTTGACCTTTTCCAATCACAAGACAGGCAATACAGATGACATTTTACATTTACCAGACACTCTTATCCAGAGCGACTTACAGTAGTGAGTGTATACATTTTTCACGCTGGTCCCCTGTGGGAATCAAACCAACAACCCTGGTGTTTCAATCAGCATGCTCTACCAACTGAGCCACACGGGACCCCTCAGTTTTACTGGAGACTGTTCGTCTATTCATCTCACTGCAACCCCCCTCCTGGTCAGTGATCACTACTTTGTTTCCTTTTCTGTCTCCCTTTCTTCCAACCCGAGCCACTCAGCCATTACCCAGATGGTCATGCACCTTAAATCTTCGCTCTCTCTCTCTCCCACTACTCTCTTCTATCCTATCATCTCTCCTTTTTGCTAAACCCGTCTCTCCTTTCTCCTGATTCTGCCTCTTCAATCCTACTCTCCTCCCTTTCTGCATCCTATTCCTCACGTTGTCCCGTTTCCACCAGGCCGTCTCGGCTGGCCGTCTCGGCCCACCCCTCCTGTTCCGTGGGTGAGTTACTCATTGTGAGCTTACAAACAGGGATGCGGGCAGCTGAGCGAAAAGGGAAGGAAACTAAACTTCCGGAGGACCTATCCTCACTCCCTCCTCACTCCCTCCTCTCTCCCTCCTCTCTACCTCCTCACTCCCTCCTCACTCCCTCCTCTCTACCTCTCTGCCTTTGTATGCGCTGCTAAAGCCACTTTCTATCACTCTAAATGTCAAGCTTTTGCCTCTATCCTTATTAAGAAACTCTTTTCCACGTCCCCCTCCCTCATTAATCCTCGTCCCTCTATGCGGACGACTTTTACAACCACTTTGAAAAGAAGGTTGACGATATCTGCTCCTCATTCACTCAATCTATTGAGTCCACTGGACCCACTCATTCACTCAACCTATTGAGTCCACAGGTCCCACTCACACAGAACTACCCTACAACCTTGACCTCTTTCTCCCCTCTCTCTCCAGATGAAATCCTGTGACTAGTGAGGTTTGGCCGCCCAACAACCTGCCTGCTTGACCCCATCTCCTCCTCCCTCCTCCTTCCCCATCCCCTCCTCCCTCCTCCATCCCCTCCTCCCTCCCTCATCCCCTCCTCCCTCCCCCATCCCCTCCTCCCTCCCCCCATCCCCTCCTCCCTCCTCCATCCCCTCCTCCCTCCTCCATCCCCTCCTCCCTCCTCCATCCCCTCCTCCCTCCTCCATCCCCTCCTCCCTCCTCCATCCCTCCTCCCTCCCCCATCCCCTCCTCCCTCCCTCATCCCCTCCTCCCTCCTCCATCCCCTCCTCCCTCCTCCCTCCTCCCTCCTCCATCCCCTCCTCCCTCCTCCATCCCCTCATCCCTCCCCATCCCCTCCTCCCTCCTCCATCCCCTCCTCCCTCCTCCATCCCCTCCTCCCTCCTCCATCCCCTCCTCCCTCCTCCATCCCCTCATCCCTCCCCATCCCCTCCTCCCTCCTCCATCCCCTCATCCCTCCCCATCCCCTCCTCCCTCCTCCATCCCCTCCTCCCTCCTCCATCCCCTCCTCCCTCCTCCATCCCCTCCTCCCTCCTCCATCCCCTCATCCCTCCCCATCCCCTCCTCCCTCCTCCATCCCCTCCTCCCTCCTCCCTCCTCCCTCCTCCATCCCCTCCTCCCTCCTCCATCCCCTCATCCCTCCCCATCCCCTCCTCCCTCCTCCATCCCCTCCTCCCTCCTCCCTCCTCCCTCCTCCATCCCCTCCTCCCTCCTCCATCCCCTCATCCCTCCCCAACCCCTCCTCCCTCCTCCATCCCCTCCTCCCTCCTCCATCCCCTCCTCCCTCCTCCATCCCCTCCTCCCTTATCCAGATCATCTCTGGAGACCTTCTCCCATTCCTCAGTTCCCTCATCAACTCATCCCTGACTACTGGCTACGTCCCCTCTGACATCTATATGACCTGAGTCTCTCCCCTCCTCAAGAAACCAACACTTGACTCATCTAACGTCAAACTATAGACTTGCATCCCTTTCTTTTCTTTCCAAAACACTTGAGTATGCTGTCTCTGATCAACTTTCTTGTTATCTCTCTCAGAACGATCTTCTTGACACTAACCAGTCCACCCCTTCAAGACGGGTCACTCAACCGAGTCTGCTCTTCTGCATTCCGCACTGCCACAGCTGACCATCTCTCCTCTGTTCTCATCCTCCTAGTTCTATCCACTGCCTTCAACACCGTGAACTATCAGATCCTCCTCTCCACCCTCTCAGGGCTGGGTGTGTCAGGCTCTATCAGGTCCTCCTCTCCACCCTCTCAGGGCTGGGTGTCTCCGGCTCTATCAGATCCTCCTCTCCACCCTCTCAGGGCTGGGTGTTTCAGGCTCTATCAGGTCCTCCTATCCACCCTCTCAGGGCTGGGCGTCTCAGGCTCTGCACACTCTTGAATTGCGTCCTACCTGGCAGGCCGCTCCTACCAGGTGATGTGGAGAGGATCTGTGTCTGCACCATGTACTCTCACTAGTGGTGTCCCCCAGAGCTTGGTTCTGGGCTCTGTCCTCTTCTCCCTATAACACCAAAACACTCGGCTCTGTCATAGCGTCACGTGGTCTCCTATCATTGCTATGCCGATGACACTCAACTACTTTTCTCATTTCCCCTTCTGACACCCAGGTGGTGACACACATGTCTGGCAGATATCTCAGCTTGGATGTCGGGCCACCACCTCAATCTCAACCTCAACAAGACGGAGCTGCTATTCTTCCCGGGGAAAGCCTGCCCGCTCAAACACCTCTCCAAGGTTGACAACTCCACGGTGTCACCCTGCCAGAGTGCAAAGAACCTTGGCGTGACCCTGGACAACACCCTGTCATTCTCTGCAAACATCAAAGCAGTGACTCACTCCTGCAGGTTCATGCTCTACAATATCCGTATAGTACAACCACACCTCACACAGGAAGTGGCTCAGGTCCTAATCCCCCCTCTTTCTAGCTCTCACTTTGGTGATGGCTACTTTATTGAGGAAAAGTGTACTTACTATGATTGTGATATAGGATTGTCCCACGTAGCTATCTTAAGATGAATGCACTAACTGTAAGTCGCTCTGGATAAGAGTGTCTGCTTATTGACTAACATGTTCCTAATGTTCTCTACACTCAGTGTATGTACTGGCTTTCTGTGTTCTGCCTAGAGATTACATTTGTTCTATAATAGATTGAAAATGGTTCTTTCATAATTTTGTCTTTCTGTGAATCATTGCATCCTCTGTTCTCGCTTCCTTCTCAATCATATTGGAGTAGAAGGTCCAAGGGTTCTTCATTCTGACCTTCTTCTCCAATGGGTTTTGAAAAGGAGGTGAGTTGATGAATTGAGAAACCTATACCAGTGTTTTCCCTGAACATGGAATAGCCAGCCAGGGAGGGGGGTGTCCGGGGGGGGGGGGAGGTAGCCCCCCCCCCGGACACCCCCCGTGAAGAAAAATATACAGTTGATGTCAGACACCTTAGCCAAATACATTTCAACTCAGTTTTTCACAATTCCTGACATTTAATCCTAGTAAAAAATTCCCTATCTTAGGTCAGTTAGGATCACCACTTTATTTTAAGAATGTGAAATGTCAGAATAATAGTAGAGAGAATTATTTATTTCAGCTTTTATTTCTTTCATCACATTCCCAGTGGGTCAGTTTACATACACTCAATTAGTATTTGGTAGCATTGCCTTTAAATTGTTTAACTTGCGTCAAATGTTTCGGGTAGCCTTCCACAAGCTTCCCACAATAAGTTGGGTGAATTTTGGCCCATTCCTCCTGACAGAGCTGATGTAACTGATTCAGGTTTGTAGGCCTCCTTGCTCGCACACGCTTTTCAGTTGTGCCTACAAATTTTCTATAAGATTGAGGTCAGGGCTTTGTGATGGCCACTACAATACCTTGACTTTGTTGTCCTTAAAGCCATTTTGCCACAACTTTGGAAGTATACTTGGGGTCATTGTCCATTTGGAAGACCCATTTGCGACCAAGCTTTAACTTCCTGACTGATGTCTTGAGATGTTGCTTCAATTTATCCACATCATTTTCTGTCCTCATGATGCCATCTATTTGTGAAGTGCACCAGTCCCTCCTGCAGAAAAGCACCCCACAACATGGTGCTGCCACCCCCGTGCTTCACGGTTGGGATGGTGTTCTTCGGCTTGCAAGCCTCCCCCTTTTTCCTCCAAACATAACGATGGTTATTATGGCCAAACAGTTCTATTTTTGTTTCATCAGACCAGAGGACATTTCTCCAAAAAGTATAATCTTTGTCCCCATGTGCAGTTGCAAATCATAGTCTGGCTTTTTTATGGCAGTTTTGGAGCAGTGGCTTCTTCCTTGCTGAGCGGCCTTTCAGGTTATGTCGATATAGGACTCGTTTTACTGTGGATATAGATACTTTTGTACCTGTTTCCTCCAGCATCTTCACAAAGTCCGTTGCTGTTGTTCTGGGATTGATTTGCACTTTTCGCACGAAAGTACGTTCATCTCTAGGAGACAGAACACGTCTCCTTCCTGAGCGGTATGACGGATGCGTGGTCCCATGGTGTTTAATACTTGAGTACCATGTTAATCTGTTCAAACAATAGTACGATCAGGCGTTTGGAAATTGCTCCTAAGGATGAACCAGACTTGTGGAGGTCTACAAAAACAATTCTTAGGTCTTAGCTGATTTCTTTTGATTTTCCCATGATGTCAAGCAAAGAGGCACTGAGTTTGAAGGTAGGCCTTGAAATCCACAGGTACACCTCCAATTGACTGAAATTATGTCAATTAGCCTATCAGAAGCTTCTAAAGCCATGACATCATTTTCTGGAATTTTCCAAGCTGTTTAAATGCACAGTCAACTTAGTGTATGGAAACTTCTGACCCACTGGAATTGTGACCCAATGAATTATAAGTGAAATAATCTGTCTGTAAACAATTGTTGGAAAAATGACTTGTGTCATGCACAAAGCTCTCTCTCCAGTACCTATTGTTCCTGCAGTGAGGATTCAAGGTCTTCATTGAATGTTGTCATAGTTTATCTGCAGATCATCACCAAAAAGCTGTAGCAGTGTACCAGTATGCAAATTAGGGAGCCAAATTAACGTCTCTCTCAACGCTGCATTTTGGTTCCCGACGTTCACCTAAAAGAGCCGTTGAAGAAGAGCCGTTCGTTCGGGAACAACCCATCACTAGACTGACAAGTCACTTTACCAATCACTGGCAAGCCTCGACAAAGGCTTTGAGTTCTTGGAAAATACAATCAAGATCTTTGGTTTACATGCCCCGGTAGCATGGACATATAACTACGTTGTATGATTTATGAATAGAAAATGTACAGTATATAGGAGATTGACTTTATTCAGTCAGTTCGACACCTTTCATAAATGAGCCAACACTTACTGTTCGGTCATCAATCAAAGTGCAGTAAATGGCCTATGCGCCCCGACTCCATGACCTGCTACAGTGTATATGAAGCGTGAGAAAGAAAATAAATGAATGTGCCTCAAAACAATAATAAAGTGGATGTCAACTCATCATTACCACTTACATTACATGGGACATGAAAATCCCCTCAAAGGAGACGATGAAGAAGCATCCGTGATTCGTTTTTTTGTTGTTGACTGCAGCCAATCACAGTGTTCAAAAATAACACAGGTACCGAGAGGCGGGACAGACAGCAGACTGACAAACCAGCAGTTTCCCTGTCATCACTCGCTTTGTGACTGACAGGTGCCTGTCCTATCAATAGTTCACTAGAAGATGCATATTGTTCATTCTAGCGGAGAGGGCTAGACAGACGTTTCTGACTAGCTAATTTAAACGTTTAAATTAAAAGAAGCCTAGTTAATTTATGAAGTGGATAAAGTAGCATGTGTAGTTGGATGGCAAGAATCGAGGAAATATGAATTGTGCAAGACCAACACAGAGCAATGCTTTGGTACATTGAAGGTTTTTCGGTGGCTGTAAACCAGAAGCTGGGTGCTAGATTTTCAAACTCGACATCTACAGTATTGACATACTACATTCTGACCCTGTGAAGATGAGAGGTAATGGAAGGGGCCTCTTCTATCTGACCCTGTGAAGATGAGAGGTAGTGGAAGGGGCCTCTTCTTTCTTACCATGTGAAGATGAGGGGTAATGGAAGGGGCCTCTTTTTTCGGACCCTGTGAAGATGAGGGGTAATGGAAGGGGCCTCTTCTTTCTGACCCTGTGAAGGTGAGGGGTAATTAAAGGTGCCTCTTCTTTCTGACCCTGTGAAGGTGAGGCATAATCAAAGGTGCTTCTTCTTTCTGACCCTGTGGTGAGGGGTAATCAAAGGTGTCTCTTCTTTCTGACCCGGTGAAGATGAGGGGTAATGGAATGGGCTTCCTTTTTTCTGACCCTGTGAAGATGAGAGGTAGTGGAAGGGGCCTCTTCTTTCATACCCTGTGAAGATGAGGGGTAATGGAAGGGGCCTCTTCTTTCTGACCCTGTGAAGATGAGGGGTAATGGAAGTGGGTCAGCTACTGTTCAATTGGTTCAAGAAGGTCAGCGACAGTGGAGCTTTCCTCATCCCGTTATTGACTATCTCCTCAACAACTGGTCTAGTCAGGATCAGCCAGTGATTCAGCTCAACCCGGAGTCATACGTCAGTCTGAAGTGGTGTGAAGCAGTCGCTAAGCAACGATACGATAGCCAGATCTGATGTCCTCCTCTGACATTTCCACGGCCCAAAGTTTTTCCCTGACTCTGACTGTGTGGTCGATTGGGAAACAGGTCTGGTGTGTGTGGGAGGAAGGTGCGAAGGGCTGTGTACCGTTTTAGACAAGAGTAGGATGTGTGTGTGTGTGTGTGTGTGTATGACAGCATCTCTGACGCAACTAGTTGTGACTGATCTGGAGAGAGAAAGAGCTCTCCCAATGCTTACCATTGTAGATGAAATGGGGAAATGGTGACATGTTGTGTACGAGTATAGTTGGGCCACATTTGGTTTCCAGATTGGGCTTCATATTATGACTCACTTGAATAGCTTGAAATATTTTAAGGGGGTATTTTTTTATGGTTAGGTGATAGGTTGGTCTGTTTTAGCCAAATATTCTACTGGATTTTTTCTCTGTGTTTCATTACAGTTGAATCTCAGTCATTACAGTTGAATCTCAGTCATTACAGTTGAATCTCAGTCATTACAGTTGAATCTCAGTCATTACAGTTGAATCTCAGTCATTACAGTTGAATCTAAGTCATTACAGTTGAATCTCAGTCATTACAGTTGAATCTGTCATTACAGTTGAATCTAAGTCATTACTGTTGAATCCCAGTCATTACAGTTGAATCTAAGTCATTACAGTTGAATCTAAGTCATTACAGTTGAATCTCAGTCATTACAGTTGAATCTCAGTCATTACAGTTGAATCTCAGTCATTACAGTTGAATCTAAGTCATTACAGTTGAATCTCAGTCATTACAGTTGAATCTCAGTCATTACAGTTGAATCTCAGTCATTACAGTTGAATCTAAGTCATTACAGTTGAATCTCAGTCATTACAGTTGAATCTCTGTCATTACAGTTGAATCTAAGTCATTACAGTTGAATCTCAGTCATTACAGTTGAATCTCAGTCATTACAGTTGAATCTCAGTCATTACAGTTGAATCTAAGTCATTACAGTTGAATCTCAGTCATTACAGTTGAATCTAAGTCATTACAGTTGAATCTAAGTCATTACAGTTGAATCTCAGTCATTACAGTTGAATCTCAGTCATTACAGTTGAATCTCAGTCATTACAGTTGAATCTAAGTCATTACAGTTGAATCTCAGTCATTACAGTTGAATCTCAGTAATTACAGTTGAATCTCAGTCATTACAGTTGAATCTCAGTCATTACAGTTGAATCTCAGTCATTACATATTTACTGACTGATAAACCCCTTCTACACACTGTTTCTGGACTATGCTCCAGGAAGTCAGCCATGGATACTACAAACTGTTAATAGCTCCTGAGTGGCGCAGCGGTCTAAGGCACTCCATCTTACTGCTAGAGGCATCATTACAGACCCTGGTTTGATTCCAGGCTATATCACAACCGGCCTTGATTGGGAGTCCCTTTGGGCAGTGCACAATTGGCCCAGCTTTGTCTGGGTCTGGCCGGTGTAGTCTGTCATTGTAAATAAGAATGAGTTCTTTAACTGACTTACCTAGTTAAATAATAAATACATAGAAGGTCCAAATCTCTCTATGAACAATGGGACTACAGATATTTAAAACATTTCCACAGTCTTCTTCTTTAGCCCTTTTTGGAGGATAACTTTCTTAGTTTCTGCGATTCCTAGAATAAGGACATCTAGGCATTACCTAGGTACTGCATTACTTTTATCCAGAGCCACATACAAAGACATCATGGCTTTTGCCAAAACAAATGAACTGTTTTGGGAAAATAGGGTTTGAGGTACAGCAAGTATCTTTTGCCTCTAACCATAACAGAGATGTCATTCTGGATGAGTTAGTCAGGTAAAAATATAGCTAATGGCTCTAAGGTAGGAGAGAGAGCGGGGGGAGGGAGACGGACAAGGTAGTGACACCACTATTCCAGTGTTTTTCTCCCAGGCCTGTCACTTGGGCTCCCGATAGTTCATTCACAGTTCTGTTTGTCTTGGGTCTCATAACAGACGAGTGAGAGCAGCCTTTTTTGTTTTCATGTAAAGTTTGGCTCAGTTCTGAGAGGGGAGTGCAGCGCCACAGAGCACAGCGCCACGGAGCACGACAGGTGGTAGGCGGGCTGCAGAAATGGCCTTGAGGGTGTGACTGAACCCAGGTGTGAGAGGGAAAATATACGTTTTTCTACTTTAAGGGAATAACTCTATTGGGAAGCCGCAGGGTTTGTTGCGTAATGCTGTTCTGTAATGTTAACTGCACATGCTGCATAATGCCCCACCCCATTCCCCGTCTCCTCTCCTCCTGTCCTCCCCTCTCCCCCTTCTCCTCTCCTCCCTTCTCTTCCCCTCTCCCCCTTCTCCTCTCCTCCCTTCTCCTCTCCTCCCTTCTCCTCTCCATTCCTCCCTTCTCTTCTCCTCTCCTCCTCTCCTCCCTTCTCCCCTCTCCTCCTCTCCTCCCCTCTCCCTCTCCTCCTCTCCTCCCCTCTCCCCCTTCTCCTCTCCTCCCCTCTCCCCCTTCTCCTCTCCTCCCCTCTCCCCCTTCTCCTCTCCTCCCTTCTCCTCCATTCTCCTATCCTAATCTCTCCTCCCTTCTCTTCTCCTCCCTTCTCCTCTCCTCCCTTCTCCTCTCCTCCCCTCTCCTCACTTCTCCTCTCCATTCCTCCCTTCTCCTCTCCATTCCTCCCTTCTCCTCTCCTCCCCTCTCCTCCCTTCTCCTCTCCATTCCTCCCTTCTCCTCTCCATTCCTCCCTTCTCCTCTCCTCCCCTCTTCTCCCTTCTCCTCTCCTCCCTTCTCCTCTCCTCCCCTCTCCTCCCTTCTCCTCTCCTCCCCTCGCCTCCCTTCTCCTCTCCATTCCTCCCTTCTCCTCCCCTCCCCTCTCCTCCCTTCTCCTCTTTTCCCCTCCCCTCTCAGGGTGAATTTCTCAGTGTCTGCCACAGCCATCAGGAATCCAGACTCACTGTCAGCCTGTCAAACACCACAGCATCAAACACACACACACATTCTACACCACACACACACACACACACACACACATTCTACACCACACACACACACATTCTACACCACCCAGACGGTGAGTCTGCCACACACACGCAACACATTCTACACCGCAGCCATCCAGTCCCCCATAGCTCAGTGGCAAATAATCCACACGCACATACAAACAAACAAACAAGTAAACAGACACACTACACACACATTCACAAAAGTTGCACGCAAATTCTATGCACATATTTGCATTAGTCTTTCCCTGTTTGAGGTGTTGATATTTTCACTGTAGTGCAATTGGGGGTGTTTCCCCTAAAGACCAAAAGGTGGCAAGATTGTCCTCTCTGACTCCAAGTCTCCTCCTGGACCTCTTCTGCTGCTAATACTCCTGGGGTGACTGGGGTGACTGGGGTGACTGGGGTGACTGAGGTGACTGAGGTGACTGAGGTGACTGGGGTGACTGGGGTGACTGGGGTGATTGAGGTGACTGGGGTGACTGAGGTGACTGAGGTGACTGAGGTGACTGGGGTGACTGAGGTGACTGAGGTGACTGGGGTGACTGCGGTTAGGTGTTGACCTTAGCCTCCAGCTCCACCTCTCCTATCAAGCTGTTTGCGTACCTCAGTCACTATGACCATTCAATGCCTAGACCAGTGGTTCCCAAACTGTGGCTTTAAAGGAACTCAGTCCGGCTTTGATCTTACTCTTGAAAGCTGTGATAATAGAATGCACAAGGTGACATTTAGAAATGAGGTCGTGCATCATCAGTTCCTCTTGTCCTGTCGGTCATTACAAACCTTAGAGAGATATTTATAAGTAGTCAGAAATGTCCAGATCAACTAGCCCATGTCAGCTAACGCTTTGTTATTTAGGCTTTTTAGCCCATAGATATTGTTGGAATTTTTTAGTTACTCAATTATCACATGAACACACATTTGACATGGCGAAATGTATAGAACTGTAAGGAAATGAGCATTAAAAATGCAACATGTTCTTTGCACCTCATGACAAAATGTATAGAAATGCAGGAAATCAAACATGCTCCAGCAACAAGAGGGGTGTGAACAGTTTGTCATGAACAGCGCGTCTACCCATAGAAATAGACGTGGCGTGTGCGTATGCTCGGGGGTGGGCGCGGGATGTTCCCCAATGCCGGAAGGGGGGGCCCTGTGTGAAAACGTTAGGAACCCCCTGGCCTAGATAAAAGAGCCAGTTTCCAGCCTCTCTGTGCCTCTCTGACTGACTGCTGTTATCTAGTAGCCTCTCAAGATGTAACTGAGTAAATGGCTTGTTGTTTGGGGCTTTTTGACGACCTGTATAATCCATTTCTTTGTAGAATGAATTTGTTAGTATTCTTGTTTACTGCAGGCAAACCTGAAAGGTAATGTGAGATGCAGATGTTACAGTAGCTAGTTGTAAACACTATCAGGTACGGATACTGATGTGCACATCTCTCGAACTATATCATCTTGTGTTTGTTGGTGTGTTTGTGTACGGAGGTCAAGAGGGAGTTGTAGAGTATTGATGTTATATTTGTGTTTTTAATGAGTAGTAGGTTTAGTTAGTAGGAGGGTTAGTTAGTAGGAGGGTTAAGGTTAGTTAGTGGTAGGGTTAGTTTAGTATTAGGGTTAGTTAGTAGGGTTAGGGTTAATCAGTAGTAGGTTTAGGTTAGTAATAGGATTAGGGTTATTTAGAAGGGTTAGGGATACTATTAGGGTTAGTTAATAGGGTTAGGGTTAGTTAATAGAGTTAGTTAATAGGGTTTGTATTAAGGTTAGTTAATAGGGTTAGTTAGAAGGGTTAGGGTTAGTTAGAAGGTTTAGGGTATGTTAGTGGGTTAGTTAGAAGGGTTAAGGTTAGTTCGAAGGGTTAGGGTTAATTAGAAGGTTTAGGGTATGTTAGTGGGTTAGTTAGAAGGGTTAAGGTTAGTTAGAAGGGTTAGGGTTAGTTAGAAGGTTTAGGGTATGTTAGTGGGTTAGTTAGAAGGGTTAAGGTTAGTTCGAAGGGTTAGGGTTAATTAGAAGGTTTAGGGTATGTTAGTGGGTTAGTTAGAAGGGTTAAGGTTAGTTCGAAGGGTTAGGGTTAATTAGAAGGGGTAATTAGAGCACAGTCAGGTCACTTGGTCAGGAAAACTCAGGGTCCTACTCATGATATCTACACCGATGGAAACTAGCTACTGTATGTCGTAAACCCTGGAGTATTTATTACTGTAGTATATCATAGTACCTTGTAAATACAACATGCTTATTGATGTGATATTGTTTATGTAAACTTCATCAGTCATATAGGTTATATAACCGTGGTTAGTCTAGCTGCACATCACGACACAGAGTGGTATTGCTTATTAGTCATTAGTCTCTATGTTTCTCTATGTGCAGCTGTGCGGAAAGCCACACGCACACACACACACACACACACACACACACACACACACACACACACACACAGAGGGTGTATTAACCAACCTATCCCCAACGGGCCAATCATATCACGGCACAAGTCAAGCATGGCTGTTCCGAACGCCCATTAAAGTGTTGTGCTGTGCCAAACCCTCCATGCATTACCCCCAGCATGAAATATTAGCTGGATGAATTCAAACTGCCATCTTATTAAGACGAATCCCTTACAACTACAAGCTCAGAGAGGGAGATGACTGTTCTGCCCTCATACCCGCGGTGTGTACATAAATAAACATGCGTACATAACATATAATGTATACACACATACTCCCGCTGATAGTCACTCTTTATGTGTAATTGCTCGCCTCTCACCTCCCAGTAATGCATAATGAAATAGTGTACACTAGGTGCTATCTACAAATAAAAGGGGTCTTTGGCTGGCCCCATAAGTGAACCCTTTGAAGAACCCCTTTTTGGTTCCAGGTAGATCACTTTTGCTGTTCCTGGTAGAATCATTTTGGGTTCCATGTAGAACCCTTTCCACAGAGGGTTCTACATAGAACCCAAAAGAGTTCTACCTGGAACCAAAAAGGTTTCTCCTATGGATACAGCTGCAGAATCCTTTTGGAACCCTTTTTTCTAAGAGTGTAGACACAGTATTTACTCTGACACTCCTGCTCTAGGGTGTTTGAGAAAGTATGTGTTGTCATTGGTAACCCCCCCTTCTCCCCAACACACACGCACACACACACACACACACAATCCACACCCCAACCCTGGGCATGCCAGCACAGCTCAGGTAGGTAGAGCCATGAATTTCAGCAGTCACTTAATATGGCGACTGCAGGGCCTTGGAGGTGCCAGGAGTTGGCTGCCATGAGGGGCAGCGCTGCCGTGTCCTCCCCCAGAACGGGGCTCCGTGCCGGGTCATGAATGATAGCATTGGTCCCTTAATTTGCCCTGGGAAAGGACAACCCCGCTACAGTTCAGCTGCTGACAAACAGCAAAATAAAGCCTTGTTTTCTTCTTGGTAAGGTAAGAAGTATTGGACTGGGCTGAACTGTCTGGGGCGAAGAGAGAGCGAGAGTGGCTGAGTGTGTGTGTGTGTGTGTGAGAAAAAGAGCGAGAGCGAGGGGCTATTTTAGCTTAGATACGCTGAGTGTTGGTTTGCGGCCGTTCTTCTCTCCCCCCAGTGTGAAATATGGTGTGTTAAGTCTCTCTCTCTCTCTCTGTGTGGTGATTTACTCCACATTAAGATACTACTGTATGTATGAACAGGGTGATGGTTGTTAGGTGCTGGTTGTTACGTGATGGTTGTTAGGTGATGGTATGGTGATGCATGTAGAGAAAGACATCATTCAGTTCATGTCAACAGAGAGACATTTCGTATTTAGCAGTAAGTTGGAATAATTTACTTTTAACTGAATATTTCATTTGAATCGTATTATAAAATACTTATTGTGCCAATATATTTTGTGCATTTAGTATCAGATGGTGCATACCTACAGTTTGTACGCTTAGGTTAGGTAGTATTAATGCTTGCCTTTACAATAACTAGCCTTGGTCCAGTATGTTGAAACATTCATCAGCTCATGAGTAGGGCCAGACAGCTTGACAACTGACTTGATGTGAAGCAGTAGCCTGTTATCATTGCAGCGTGTCTGTGTGTCGATCTAGTTTGGACAGGGCCATAGGGTACATTTCTATATGAGAGGGTTTCCTGGGCTAGAGCCCTTAGGTAGTGTCCTTACCTACAGAGAGAATAATGTTAGGGTGCACACACACACACACACACTGTTTATTGATACTATTAGGAATCAAGGTAAGACCCAAGTGCAGACTGTGTCAAGTAACAATGTTTATTGTAACAACAGGGGCAGGCAAACGACAGGTCAGGGACAGGCAGAGTGGTCAGGCGGGTGGGTACAAGGTCAGGACAGGCAGGGTCAGGACAGGCAGGGTCAGGGTCAGGACAGGCAGGGTCAGGACAGGCAGGGTCAGGACAGGCAGGGTCAGGGTCAGGACAGGCAGGGTCAGGGACAGGCAGAGGGGTCAGGCGGGCGGGTACAAGGTCAGGACAGGCAGGGTCAGGACAGGCAGGGTCAGGGTCAGGACAGGCAGGGTCAGGGTCAGGACCGGCAGGGTCAGGGACAGGCAGAGTGGTCAGGCGGGCGGGTACAAGGTCAGGACAGGCAGGGTCAGGGACAGGCAGAGGGGTCAGGCGGGCAGGTACAAGGTCAGGGACAGGCAGGGTCAGGGACAGGCAGAGGGGACAGGCGGGCGGGTACAAGGTCAGGACAGGCAGGGTCAGGACAGGCAGAGGGGACAGGCGGGCGGGTACAAGGTCAGGACAGGCAGGGTCAGGGACAGGCAGAGGGGACAGGCGGGCGGGTACAAGGTCAGGGACAGGCAGGGTCAGGGACAGGCAGAGGGGTCAGGCGGTCGGGTACAAGGTCAGGACAGGCAGGGTCAGGACAGGCAGAGTCAGGGTCAGGACAGGCAGGGTCCGGACAGGCAGGGTCAGGGACAGGCAGAGGGGTCAGGCGGGCAGGTACAAGGTCAGGGACAGGCAGGGTCAGGGACAGGCAGAGGGGACAGGCGGGCGGGTACAAGGTCAGGACGGGTAGGAGGACGAGAAAAAGAGAGACTGGGGAAAACCAGGAACAGAGACAAAACGCTGGTTAACTTGAACAAACAAGACGAACTGGCCCAGACAGACAGAAAACACACACATAAATACCCAGAAGATAAGTGGGGAAGATGGGCGGCACCTGGAAGGGGGTGGAGACAAGCACAAGGACAGGTGAAACAGATCAGGGAGTGGCAGATACAAAGAACTTGACTGTTCATTTGCGACATATTTTCATGCCAATATTCTAAAATCCACATTTTAAAGAATGCACATTTTTTCCCACCAGAGGTGTAACTCTATCAAACAGACTTGTTGTCGATAAACAGCTGTGCGTCATGACATAGGGCATATAAAAAACACTTTGTTGTGTTCATTTACCGAATAAGAAACAACATTTACATTATATGCGTTTCCATCCTATTTTTTTTTTTAATCTCTGTCGATTGTTTTGGCACAAAAAGTCTGCGAGAAACAGCAGTGTGGTCACTCCGGTCCCGACTTGTGTTCCCTAGCCAACAGCTCATAGGTACAGTGTGGAGGCTACTGAATCAGGTTATGTATAAGAGTAGGATCATTTCTATTTGTCACTTGGCAGCCAAGCACCGATCGTCACGTCACCATCATACAGATTAAGACCCTCGATAGTTATTTGAAAGGAACATCCAACTCTTCACCTTGCACTTTCACCACCCTGTGAAGTTTGACATCACTTATTTCATCTGTCGCCTAATAAACTGCTTATGCTTTTCCAAGTTGCAGTGGGAGGACCACACATTGCATCGCTTGACTGCAAGTTTACTTCCACATTATGGTTATGTTAATGTCATAGCTTAAAAGCGGTTCAACTTCCACCACAATCTATTTCACCGACCCCAAAGATTTCTTTTATATATATATATTTGGAAAGTTTACCAACAAATTTGCTGTGTTCATCAGGCTTGTCATGACATTTTTTTATCCAACATATAACATAACTCTCATAAAAAGGTTGGCTGGAAACCTGGTTAAAGATATTATTAAAATAGTTCTGTATGGGGACAGCTAGTGTTTCACAGCCTGCCAACACCTCTGCTGCTGGATGCCAGACAATTACCCACTTAAAAGGATGGTCTGTTCCTTTAATGTCACATGCACAAGTACAGTGAAATGCCGTGGACATTGGAGTGATGGAGGTTAGGGTTGTTAGGGTCAGGGTTCAGACTAGGGTTGTTAGGGTCAGGGTTCAGACTAGGGTTGTTAGGGTCAGGGTTCAGACTAGGGTTGTTAGGGTCAGGGTTCAGACTAGGGTTGTTAGGGTCAGGGTTCAGACTAGGGTTGTTAGGGTCAGGGTTCAGACTAGGGTTGTTAGGGTCAGGGTTCAGACTAGGGTTGTTAGGGTCAGGGTTCAGACTAGGGTTGTTAGGGTCAGAAACTTTCCAGTAAATTACGTAATTTTTCCATGGGAAGTTCAGCCCTAGAATTTGTGGAATTTTGCTTAAATTCATCAAAAAAGTTATCTTATAATAGTGAACATTTTTTGTGGGATACACATAAGGAAATTCTAGGTCTTGTGGCATATTTTGGTTAAACCATCCCCAATTCAATGGAATTGCAACCCTCTGCATGCACAGTGCATTCTTCCATCACCTGTACAGCTGATTTGCAAGATCACACTAATGAGATGCTATTGAGCCCACACTACTACACTGTCTGAGCAAAGGACTACATGCTTTCTGGTAAGTTTTGATTACAATACTGGGTGGGGTGAATATATTTTATACGACATACATCTTTTTTTGTTAACTAGTAAATAGTAGCCTACAGCAAAGTGTGTTTAAATCATTTCTATCTTGTTAACCATTTCTGCTAGTTAGTTTTTGCTACCATGTGGGTTTCAGCTTGCTTGAGCCTGCTAACTGAGGAGTGTTAATTCACCTGTTTCCATACATGCTTCATTAAAAAAAATATCTTACAAAGGAGTGTGACTGGTGGCATTTCCATGCTGGAGGTTCATGTCAGGATGAGCCTGCAGGAAGGGTACCACATGAGGGATAAGGATGTCTTCCCTGTAACGCACATCGTTGAGATTGCCTGCAATGACAACGAGGTCAGTCCGAGGATGCTGTGACACACCGCTGCAGACCATGACGGAACCTCCACCTCCAAATTGATCCCGCTCCAGAGTACAGGCCTCGGTGTAACGCTCATTCCTTCGACGATAAACGTGAATCCGACCATCACCCCTGGTGAGACAAAACTGTATGCCCATGGATGTGTAGCTAGCTACAGTATGTAGCCGATCTGTGTATGGAACCTAAAACGTTAGCTTCTGAACTAATATTCATACCAATGAACCTCAGCTATCATAGTTGTTGTATCAACATCAAGTCTGAATGGCATTAATGAAGCCTATGGATTGAGTAGAATATAATCACTTGATTGTGCCAAGGATGCAAGTCCTATATACATGTAGTGTAGTTATTACCAAGCATGAGATGCCCACAGTGTAGCCTGTACATTGAATATATTCACTGATCATGTACTCTTCCTTGGCAAATAAAGGTGCAGTTCAGGTATGAATCTCTGACATTCTTTTTCAGTCATATCCATTACCAGGTGTATCAAACTCCATTCTTTGAATGATGCCATGACTGCATGTATGTATTACAGATATACATTCAACAGTGTTTACCAATCCTGCTCCTGGGACATCAATGATTACACATTGAAACTATGCAATAGACTATAAACATGATTTAAGTCAAGGCTGATTTGTAATTCATATATACAGAAAAAAACCTATGCATATTTAACTCCCTTCATATGTGTTAACCTGAGGATACAGGATAGTATTTCAATGAGATACTTCATTTCAACCAGTGTAGAATTAAACTCTTTATTGAAAGAAGTTCATTATCCAGGTGTTATAAATACATAATACATGCATTGTAATTATGATAATTGTAATATTATATTAAATACAAGTTCAATCTGTACTTCAATGCACATATGGTGTGCATTATAAAATGAGGAAGAAAGACAAGGTGGGGAGAGAGGTGTAGAAGACAGAAAGGGAAAGAGGTAAGAACAGAGGCAGTCAGCATATGATTAATGAATTACAGTGCTACTCTAATATTCTCTCAGTTCATCACAATTACAGTGTCTCTAGCGGTGTCTCCTAGCCAGCCTTGGTCCACCAGTTGGCCTGAAGGTTATCTTAAAACCTCTCTGGCACAGGCGTTCCGCTAGCGACCCATCTCGACAACATCTCTTGAAATTGCAGAGCCCCACATTCAAAATACTGAAATACTCATAATAAACATTCATAAAAGATACAAATGTTATACATTGGCTTAAAGATTAAGAGCCGGTGAGGTGACGACGACGGGACTGTCTTCCTCTCTCACATCAAGACATACCTGCCGACGAGAGACAGATGGACAGAGAGAGAGAGAGAGAGAGAGAGCATGATTAAGCCTTGTCTTTTTTATTCTAATACGATCAGTCATCATAATCATCAGGAGGTGAAATGCAAAACTGACCTTGGATCATTAACTCTGGGACTACTACATCTCTATCTGTATTTCAATGTAAAGCATTTCTTTAATAATACTTCCTGTTGACCCGACCAAGTGACCTCTCATCTATGATCATGCTGTGCCCCCTGTGTCAGCCAGTTCAGATGCGGGAGGGGCTTACCAAAACAGCTGATATAACCTAGAGGATTTAGGGAGAAGGGGGAGAGACATGAAGTGAAGAAGAGAGACTGTTATTGTGTGTGGTCTCACCTGGTGTCCACACTAAGTGGCTACAGAGTACTTTATGCTGAAAAACAGACTTATGAGGACAAACAATAGAAGATAATGTCAATAGAAGATACTGTATGTGACGCAGACACCTCACGACCTCAAGTCTCATTCCAAATGTCGTAAATTATCTGCACGAACCCAGTTTTCACTATGAGTCATCCAGACATCAATTGTCTTAAATCATTTATTTATTAACTAACTAAACAATCACAGAAGTGCACACACAAACAAACAAAGTAAATATGGTTACAAGAAATGATAAGGGAATGTGCCCTAGTGGGCTAAACTGGCATCGCGGCTTGGTGGACAAAAGTGGGAGTGGGGGTCAGCTGAGAAGTCACTACAGAGTTGATAAAAACATTATATTTTTTTCACCTTTATTTAACCAGGTAGGCAAGTTGAGAACAAGTTCTCATTTACAATTGCGACCTGGCCAAGATAAAGCAAAGCAGTTTGACACATACAACAACACAGAGTTACACATGGAGTAAAACAAACATACAGTCAATAATACAGTATAAACAAGTCTATATACGATGTGAGCAAATGAGGTGAGATAAGAGAGGTAAAGGCAAAAAAAGGCCATGGTGGCAAAGTAAATACAATATAGCAAGTAAAACACTGGAATGGTAGATTTGCAGTGGAAGAATGTGAGAAGTAGAAATAAAACTAATGGGGTGCAAAGGAGCAAAATAAATAAATAAATAAAATAAAATGTATACAGTAGGGAAAGAGGTAGTTGTAAAAAAGTAATGACTTTTCAAATAAGTTACCTTAAACGTTATGTTGAAGTGATGGAAGTAGATATGTATAGGGGTAAGGGGACAGGGATACTGGAGTGATGGAGGTAGATATGTATAGGGGTAAGGGGACAGGGATACTGGAGTGATGGAGGTAGATATGTATAGGGGTAAGGGGACAGGGATACTGGAGTGATGGAGGTAGATATGTATAGGGGTAAGGAGACAGGGATACTGGAGTGATGGAGGTAGATATGTATAGGGGTAAGGAGACAGGGATACTGGAGTGATGGAGGTAGATATGTATAGGGGTAAGGAGACAGGGATACTAGAGTGATGGAGGTAGATATATATAGGGGTAAGGAGACAGGGATACTAGAGTGATGGAGGTAGATATGTATAGGGGTAAGGGGACAGGGATACTGGAGTGATGGAGGTAGATATGTATAGGGGTAAGGGGACAGGGATACTGGAGTGATGGAGGTAGATATGTATAGGGGGAAGGGGACAGGGATACTGGAGTGATGGAGGTAGATATGTATAGGGGGAAGGGGACAGGGATACTGGAGTGATGGAGGTAGATATGTATAGGGGTAAGGGGACAGGGATACTGGAGTGATGGAGGTAGATATGTATAGGGGAAGGGGACAGGGATACTGGAGTGATGGAGGTAGATATGTATAGGGGTAAGGGGACAGGGATACTAGAATGATGGAGGTAGATATATATAGGGGTAAGGGGACAGGGATACTAGAGTGATGGAGGTAGATATGTATAGGGGTAAGGGGACAGGGATACTGGAGTGATGGAGATAGATATGTATAGGGGTAAGGAGACAGGGATACTGGAGTGATGGAGGTAGATATGTATAGGGGTAAGGGGACAGGGATACTGGAGTGATGGAGGTAGATATGTATAGGGGTAAGGGGACAGGGATACTGGAGTGATGGAGATAGATATGTATAGGGGTAAGGAGACAGGGATACTGGAGTGATGGAGGTAGATATGTATAGGGGTAAGGGGACAGGGATACTGGAGTGATGGAGGTAGATATGTATAGGGGTAAGGGGACAGGGATAATAGAGTGATGGAGGTAGATATATATAGGGGTAAGGGAACAGGGATACTGGAGTGATGGAGGTAGATATATATAGGGGTAAGGAGACAGGGATACTAGAGTGATGGAGATAGATATGTATAGGGGTAAGGGGACAGGGATACTGGAGTGATGGAGATAGATATGTATAGGGGTAAGGGGACAGGGATACTGGAGTGATGGAGGTAGATATGTATAGGGGTAAGGGGACAGGGATACTGGAGTGATGGAGATAGATATGTATAGGGGTAAGGGGACAGGGATACTGGAGTGATGGAGGTAGATATGTATAGGGGTAAGGGGACAGGGATACTAGAGTGATGGAGGTAGATATGTATAGGGGTAAGGAGACAGGGATACTGGAGTGATGGAGGTAGATATGTATAGGGGTAAGGGGACAGGGATACTGGAGTGATGGAGGTAGATATGTATAGGGGTAAGGGGACAGGGATACTGGAGTGATGGAGGTAGATATGTATAGGGGTAAGGAGACAGGGATACTGGAGTGATGGAGGTAGATATGTATAGGGGTAAGGGGACAGGGATACTGGAGTGATGGAGATAGATATGTATAGGGGTAAGGAGACAGGGATACTGGAGTGATGGAGGTAGATATGTATAGGGGTAAGGGGACAGGGATACTGGAGTGATGGAGGTAGATATGTATAGGGGTAAGGGGACAGGGATAATAGAGTGATGGAGGTAGATATATATAGGGGTAAGGGAACAGGGATACTGGAGTGATGGAGGTAGATATATATAGGGGTAAGGAGACAGGGATACTAGAGTGATGGAGATAGATATGTATAGGGGTAAGGGGACAGGGATACTGGAGTGATGGAGATAGATATGTATAGGGGTAAGGGGACAGGGATACTGGAGTGATGGAGGTAGATATGTATAGGGGTAAGGGGACAGGGATACTGGAGTGATGGAGATAGATATGTATAGGGGTAAGGGGACAGGGATACTGGAGTGATGGAGGTAGATATGTATAGGGGTAAGGGGACAGGGATACTAGAGTGATGGAGGTAGATATGTATAGGGGTAAGGAGACAGGGATACTGGAGTGATGGAGGTAGATATGTATAGGGGTAAGGGGACAGGGATACTGGAGTGATGGAGGTAGATATGTATAGGGGTAAGGGGACAGGGATACTGGAGTGATGGAGGTAGATATGTATAGGGGTAAGGGGACAGGGATACTGGAGTGATGGAGGTAGATATGTATAGGGGTAAGGGGACAGGGATACTGGAGTGATGGAGGTAGATATATATAGGGGTAAGGGAACAGAGATACTGGAGTGATGGAGGTAGGTACAGTGCCTTGCGAAAGTATTCGGCCCCCTTGGACTTTGCGACCTTTTGCCACATTTCAGGCTTCAAACATAAAGATATAAAACTGTATTTTTTTGTGAAGAATCAACAACAAGTGGGACACAATCATGAAGTGGAACGACATTTATTGGATATTTCAAACTTTTTTAACCAATCAAAAACTGAAAAATTGGGCGTGTGTTTTTGGACCATTTTAAATCTTTAGTGATTTGGACACCGAGGAACTTGAAGCTGTCTACCTGCTCCACTGCCACCCTGTTTCCTGTTGTCCGATCAGCTCCTTGGTCTTGCTAACGTTGAAGGACAGGTTGTGGCTCCATGACCACACTGCCAGGTCACTCTCCTCCCTGTATGCTGACTCATTGTCTCCAGTGATCAGGCCTACCACCGTTGTGTCATCAGCAACATTTATAATGGTGTTGGAGTCATGCGTGGCCACACATTCGTGGGTGAACAGGGTGTACAGGAGGGGACTAAGCACACACCCCGGTGGGGCCCCTGTGTTAAGGGTCAGAGTGACGGAGGTGATGTTGCCTACCCTCACCACTTGAGGTCGGTCCGTCAATAAGTCCAGGATCCAGTTGTAGAGGGAGGTGTTCAGACCTAGAGTCCTATGCATGGAGGGGACAATGGTGACGAGCTTGAAGGGGACAATGGTGTTGAACATAGTAGTTCATTGAACAGCATTCCCACTTATCTAGGGCAGTGTGGAGAGCAATTGAGATTGCTTCGTCTATGGATCAGTTGGGACGGAATGCAAAATGAAGTGTGTCTAGCATGGCTGGGATGGTGGAGTTAATGTGTGCTATAACCAGCCTCTCAAAGCACTTCATGATTACAGAAGTGAGTGCTACAGGGTGGTAGTCATTGTGGCATGAAGCCTTGGAGTTCTTAGGAACAGGAATCTTAAAACATGTGGGGATTACAGACTGGGAAGAGGTTGAAAATGACCAGGAATATGCCTGCGAACTGTTCTGCGCATGCTCTGAGAACGCACCCTGGAATACTGTTGAGGCCCGCGGCCTTGCGGGTGTTGACCTGATTAAAGACCCTTCTGACGTTCTGAGAGCGAGATCACCCAATCCTCTGGTGACAGCCCTCACACCAGGCGCGATGTTGTTGTTGTCAAAAGTGTGCATAAAATGCATTGAGTTTGTCTGGTAGAGAGGCATCGTTGGGCAGATCACGGTTGGGTCTTCCTTTGTAATCCGTAATGGACTGTAGCACCTGCCACATGCGGCAGGTGTCGGAGCCTGTGTAATATGCTTCCACCTTATTCCTATATTGTCCTTTTGATCGTTTGATGACTCTGCGGCGGTCATAGCGGGCCTTCTTGTGCTTATCCTATCGGCTGTAGCATCAGGGTTGTCTACAATAGCTGTGTGTTGTAGCCCTGTCCTTTAGTTTAGCGCCAACCGCTGTGTTAATCCAGGGCTTTTGATTGGGGAAGCAGCGAACCCTCACCATGCTATCGGTGATGTTATCTGCGGAGTCTCGAAACATATTCCGATCAGTGCTTGCGAAGCAGTCCTGTAGCATAACCTCTGATTCTGGTGACCATTTCTCAATGGAGCGAATCACGAGTACTTCCTGTTTCAGCTTCTGTTTCTAAACAGGAAGCAAGAGTACGGAGTCGTGATCTGATTTGCCAAATAGCGGATGAGGGAGACCCTTGTATGCTTGCTTATGTAAGTTGGGCATCACGTGTCTTTAGTGATGCCTAATTAAAATCAGCAGAAACCAGAAAGGCAACCTCTGGGCGTAGGTTTTCCTGCTTGTTCATAGCCTTGTACAGTTTGTTAAGCGCCATCTTTATTGTCCTGAGGTGGAATGTATACAGGAGTCATGATAACAGCTTAAAACTCCCTCGGGAGGTAGAAGGGTCGGTATTTGACCATCAAGTATTCCAAGACGGGTGAACAGTGGGTCGACAGTTCCACCGCCCTGGAATTAGCACACCAGTTGGAGTTGATGAAGAGACAAACCCCTCCCCCCTCGATTTCCCCGACTCCTGTCCGCCCAGTGTATGGACAATCCATCAAGTTGGATAGCCGTGGGGGTATCTTGTCCGAGAGCCATGTTTGTGAAAAGTAAAGGATATTGCAGTTCTGAGAGTTCCGCTGGTAGCAGATCCACGATCAGAGGTCATCCATCTTATTATCATGTGACTGTCAGTAGAATGGATGGAAGAGGTGGCCAGTTTTCCCTTCGCCTTAATCTCAACAAACCCCCCCCCCCCCCCCTCTCTTACCTTTCTAACGCCGGCATTTCCTGTTAGGTAGCCCGAAAATTGGGTGTAATTACAGAGAGCCCAGGACAGATGAGTCGAAGTAGAAGCTGGAATTGGGGTAAGTAACTGCCGATATGATTTTCAAGAGTTCTTGTCGGTTGTAAGAAATAATAGCCGATACAGTTTGTGAAAATACAGTATAAATGAACAACAAACAAATCACAAAAAATAAGTTTGGTCGGAGCTTGCAAAACGGTGGCCACCCAGTACAGCGCTGTCTTTACATCTCAGTTCATGCAATCCATATTGTACAGACTCTTTGTTAAGTCTACTGTACATCCTCAATGTAATTGACCTCTTTCTCTGTCTGTGTCTGTCAATTCAATGTGATTATGCCTTTATCTCTTTCTCTCACTTTTTCTCCCAGCTGTCTCTCTATCCCACCTCTACACTACATGGCCAAAGGTATATGGACACACCTTTAAATGAGTGGATTCAGCTATTTCAGCCACACCCATTGCTGTCAGGTGTATCAAATTGAGCACACAGCCATGGAATCTCCATAGACAAACATTGGCAGTAGAATGGGCTTACTGAAGAGCTCAGTGACTTTCAAAGTGGCACCGTCATAGGATGCCACCTTTCCAACAAGTCAGTTCATAAAATGTCTGTCCTGCTGGAGCATGTCAACTGTAAGTGCTGTTATTGTGAAATGTCTAGGAGCAACAACGGTTTAGCCGCAAAGTGGTAGGACACACAAGCTCACAGAACGGGATTGTCAAGTGCTGAAGCACACAGCGTGTAAAACTCGTCTGTCCTCAGTGGTGAGTTGCAACACTCACTACTGAGTTCCAAACTGCCTCTGGAAGCAACGTCAGCACAATAACTGTTTGTCAGGAGCTTCATGAAATGGGTTTGCATGACCGAGCAGCTCCACACAAGCCTAAGATCACCATGCACAATGCCAAGCATCTGCAGCAGTGGTGTAAATCTCGCCGTCATTGGACTCTGGAGCAGTGGGAAGTGGTTTGGCGGATGCCAGAAGAAATCTACCTGCCCAAATGCATAGTGCCAACTGTAAAGGAGGAATAATGGTCGGGGCTGTTTTTCATGGTTCAGGCTAGGCCCCTTAGTTCCAATGAAGGGAAATCTTAACGCTACAGCATGCAATGAGATTATTGACGATGCTCCAACTGTGTGGCAACAGTTTGGGGTTGGCCCTTTCCTGTTTCAGCATGACAATGCCCCCGTGCACAAAGCGAGTTCCATACAGAAATGGTTTGTCGAGATTCGTGTGGAAAACTGGCCTGCGCAGACCTCTGACCTCAACCCCATCGAACACCTTTGGCATGAATTGGAATGCAGACTGTGAACCAGGCCTAATCGCCCAAAATCAGTGCCTGACCTCACTATAACGCTCTTGTGGCTGAATGGAAGCAAGTCCCCGCAGCAATGTTCCAGCATCTAGTGGAAAGACTTCCCAGAAGAGTGGAGGCTGTAAAAAGCAGCAAAGGGGGGGACCAACTCCATATTAATGCCCAAGATTTTGGAATGAGATGTTCGACGAGCAGGTGTCAACATACCATTGGCCATGTAGTGTATCCCTCCCTCACTCCCTCGTCTTTCTCTCTCCCCCGTCTCTCTCTCTCCCCCGTGCTCTCTCTCTCTCTCTCCCCCATCTCTCTCTCTCCCCCGTGCTCTCTCTCTCTCTCTCCCCCGTCTCTCTCTCCCCATTGCTCTCTCGCTCTCTCTCTCTCTCTCCCTCCCATCCCACTCTCAATTCAATTCAAATCAAGGGGCTTTATTGGCATATGAAACATTTTTTTTATATTGTCAAAACGTGAAAATGGATAAACAAAAGTGAACTAAACAATAAAATGTTAACAGTAAATGTTACAAGTTCCAAAATAATATTATGTTTATATACAGTGTTGTAGCGATGTGCAAATAGTTAAAGTACACAAGGGAAAATAAATGAATATGGGTTGTATTTACAATGGTGTTTGTTCTTCACTGATTGCCCTTCTCTTAAGGCAATATGTCACACATCTTGCTGCTGTGATGGCACACTGTGGTATTTTTACCTTTCTCAATAGCATGGCTATGCTCACCGAGTCTGTAAGTTAGTCAAAGCTTTCCTTAATTTTTGGTCAGTCACAGTGGTCAGATATTCTGCCACAGTGGTCAGATATTCTGCCACAGTGGTCAGATATTCTGCCACTGTGTGCTCTCTGTTTAGGGCCAAATAGCATTCTAGTTTGCTCTTTTTTTGGGGGTAATTCCGTCCAATGCGTCAAGTAATTATCTTTTTGTTTTCTCATGATTTGGTTGGGTCTAATTGTGTTGCTGTCCTGGTGCTCTGTGGGGTCTGTTTGTGTTTGTGAACAGAGCCCCAGGCCTTACAACCATAAAGGGCAATCGGTTCTATAACTGATTCTTTTTTTTTCCTAATTGGTATGTCAAATGTTATGTTACTTTTGATGGCATAGAAGCCCCCCCCCCCCATTCACAGCTTTGTAGAAGTTACCTGTGGCGCTGATATTTATGCCGAGGTATGTATCATTTTTTTGTCTTCTCTAGGGCAACGGTGTCTAGATGGAATTTCTATTTGTGGTCTTGGCGACTGGACCTTTTTTGGAACACCATTAGTTTTGTCTTACTGAGATTTACTGTCAGGCCACAGGTCTGTCAGAATCTGTGTAGAAGATGTAGGCCCTCCTTGGTTGGGGACAGAAACACCAGATCATCAGCAAGCAGTAGACATTTGATTTCAGATTCTAGTAGGGTGAAGCCGGGTGCTGAAGACTGTTCTAGTGCCCTCGCCAATTAGTTGATATATATGTTGAAGAGGGTGGGGCTTTAGCTTTCCACGACCCTGTGGAAAGAAATGTGTGTTTTTGGCCAATTATAACAGCACTCTTGTTGTTTGTGTACATGGATTTTATAATGTCATATGTTTTTCTTCCAACACCACTTTCCATCAATTTGTATAGCACACCCTCATGCCAAATGGAGTCAAAAGCTTTCTTTGAAGTCAACAAAGCATGATCAAATCAAATCAAAGTTTATTTGTCATGTGCGGCGAATACAACAGTGAAATGCTTACTTACAGGTTCTAACCAAAAGTGCTAAAAAGGTATTAGGTAAACAATAGGTAGGTAAAGAAATAAAACAGCAATAAAAAGAAAGGCTATATACAGTAGCGAGGCTATAAAATTAGCGAGGCTACATACAGACACCGGTTAGTCAGGCGGATTGAGGTAGTATGTACATGTAGAAATGATTAAAGTGACTATGCATATATGATGAACAGAGAGTATCAGTAGCGTAAAAGAGGGGTTGGTGGGTGGTGGGACACAATGCAGATAGCTCGGTTAGCCAATGTGCGGGAGCACTGGTTGGTCGGCCCAATTGAGGTAGTATGTACATTAATGTATTGTTAAAGTGACTATGTATATATGATAAACAGAGAGTAGCAGCAGCGTAAAAAGAGGGGTTGGGGGGGGGGAACACAATTCAAATAGTCCAGGTAGCTACAGTGCCTTGCGAAAGTATTTGAACTTTGCGACCTTTTGCCACATTTCAGGCTTCAAACATAAAGATATAAAACTGTATTTTATTGTGAAGAATCAACAACAAGTGGGACACAATCATGAAGTGGAACGACATTTATTGGATATTTCAAACTTCTTTAACAAATCAAAAACTGAAAAATTGGGCGTGCAAAATTATTCAGCCCCCTTAAGTTAATACTTTGTAGCGCCACCTTTTGCTGCGATTACAGCTGTAAGTCGCTTGGGGTATGTCTCTATCAGTTTTGCACATCGAGATAATTTTTTCCCATTCCTCCTTGCAAAACAGCTCGAGCTCAGTGAGGTTGGATGGAGAGCATTTGTGAACAGCAGTTTTCAGTTCTTTCCACAGATTCTCGATTGGATTCAGGTCTGGACTTTGACTTGGCCATTCTAACACCTGGATATGTTTATTTTTGAACCATTCCATTGTAGATTTTGCTTTATGTTTTGGATCATTGTCTTGTTGCAAGACAAATCTCCGTCCCAGTCTCAGGTCTTTTGCAGACTCCATCAGGTTTTCTTCCAGAATGGTCCTGTATTTGGCTCCATCCATCTTCCCATCAATTTTAACCATCTTCCCTGTCCCTGCTGAAGAGAAGCAGGCCCAAACCATGATGCTGCCACCACCATGTTTGACAGTGGGGATGGTGTGTTCAGCTGTGTTGCTTTTACGCCAAACATAACGTTTTGCATTGTTGCCAAAAAGTTCAATTTTGATTTCATCTGACCAGAGCACCTTCTTCCACATGTTTGGTGTGTCTCCCAGGTGGCTTGTGGCAAACTTTAAACAACACTTTTTATGGATATCTTTAAGAAATGGCTTTCTTCTTGCCACTCTTCCATAAAGGCCAGATTTGTGCAATATACAACTGATTGTTGTCCTATGGACAGAGTCTCCCACCTCAGCTGTAGATCTCTGCAGTTCATCCAGAGTGATCATGGGCCTCTTGGCTGCATCTCTGATCAGTCTTCTCCTTGTATGAGCTGAAAGTTTAGAGGGACGGCCAGGTCTTGGTAGAGTTGCAGTGGTCTGATACTCCTTCCATTTCAATATTATCGCTTGCACAGTGCTCCTTTGGGATGTTTAAAGCTTGGGAAATCTTTTTGTATCCAAATCCGGCTTTAAACTTCTTCACAACAGTATCTCGGACTTGCCTGGTGTGTTCCTTGTTCTTCATGATGCTCTCTGAGCTTTTAACGGACCTCTGAGACTATCACAGTGCAGGTGCATTTATACAGAGACTTGATTACACACAGGTGGATTGTATTTATCATCATTAGTCATTTAGGTCAACATTGGATCATTCAGAGATCCTCACGATTTACAGCTGTAATCGCAGCAAAAGGTGGCGCTACAAAGTATTAACTTAAGGGGGCTGAATAATTTTGCACGCCCAATTTTTCAGTTTTTGATTTGTTAAAAAAGTTTGAAATATCCAATAAATGTCGTTCCACTTCATGATTGTGTCCCACTTGTTGTTGATTCTTCACAAAAAATACAGTTTTATATCTTTATGTTTGAAGCATGAAATGTGGCAAAAGGTCGCAAAGTTCAAGGGGGCCGAATACTTTCGCAAGGCACTGTATTTGATGACCTGTTCAGGAGTCTTATGGCTTGGGGGTAAAAACTGTTGAGAAGCCTTTTTATCCTAGACTTGGCACTCCAGTACCGCTTGCCATGTGGTAGTAGAGAGAACAGTCTATGACTGGGGTGGCTGGGGTCTTTGACAATTTTTAGGGCCTTCCTCTGACACCGCCTGGCAGGCAGCTTAGCCCCGTACACTGTAGTGCCTTGCGGTCTGAGGCAGAGTAATTGCCGTACCAGGCAGTGATGCAACCGGTCAGGATGCTCTCGATGGTGCAGCTGCAGAACCTTTTGAAGATCTCAGGACCCATGCCAAATGGGCAGCTCGCGGCTGTGCTTCCCTTTGTAGTAATAGTTTGCAAGCCCTGCCACATAAGACGAGCGTCAGAGCCGGTGTAGTATGATTCAATCTTAGCCCTGTATTGACAGTTTGCCTGTTTGTTGGTTCGTCGCAGGGCATAGCAGGATTTCTTGTAATATTCCGGGTTAGTGTCACGCACCTTGAAGTGTCAGCTCTACCCATTAGCTCAGTGCGAATGTTGCCTGTAATCCATGGCTTCTGGTTGGGGTATGTACGTACAGTCACTGTGGGGACGACGTCCTCGATGCACTTATAGATAAAGCCAGTGACTGATGTGGTGTACTCCTTAATGCCATTGTCCTGGAACATGTTCCAGTCTGTGATAGCAAAATAGTCTTGTACTTTAGGATCTGCTTCATCTGAGCACTTTTTTATTGACCGAACCACTTGTGCTTCCTGCTTAAATTTTTGCTTGTAAGCAGGAATCAGGAGGATAGAGTTGTAATCGGAGAGCTTTGTACGCGTCTCTGTGTGTGGAGATGTGGTGATCTAGAATTTTGTTCTCTCTGGCTGCACATTTAACATGTTGATGGAAATTTAGTAGAACTTGTTTAAGTTTCCCTGCATTAAAATCTCTGGCAACTAGGAGCGCCGCCTCTGGGTGAGTGGTTTCCTGTTTGCTTATTTCCTTATACCGCTGACTGAGTGCGGTCTTAGTGCCAGCATCTGTCTGTGGTGGTAAATAAACAGCCTTAAAAAGTATAGCTGAAAACTCTAGGCAAGTAGTGGCCTGCAATTTATCACAATATACTCTACTTCTGGCGAGCAGAATCTAGAGACTTCCTTAGATTTCATGCACCAGCTGTTGTTTACAAATATGCACAGACCCCCCCCTGTCTTACTGGAGTGTGCTGTTCTATCTTGCCGGTGCAGCGTGTATCCCGCTAGCTGAATATCCATGTTGACATTCAGCCACGATACCGTGAAACATAGGATATTACAGTTTTTGATGTCCCGTTGGTAGGATATTTGTGATCGTACCTCGTCTAGTTTACTGTCCAATGATTGTACGTTGGCGAGTAGTATTGACAGTAACGGCAGCTTTCCCACTCACCTTTTCCGGGTCCTGACCAGGCATCCGGCTTTTTGTCCTCTGTACCTGCATCGCTTCCCCTTGCAAATAACGGAGATGTCGGCCCTGTCGGGTGTTTGGAGAATGTCTTGTGCGTCTTGCTTGTTGAAGAAAAAGTCTTTGTCTAATCCGAGGTGAGTGATCGCTGTCCTGATATCCAGAAGCTCTTTGTCTAATCCGAGGTGAGTGATCGCTGTCCTGATATCCATAAGCTCTTTGTCTAATCCGAGGTGAGTGATCGCTGTCCTGATATCCAGAAGCTCTTTGTCTAATCCGAGGTGAGTGATCGCTGTCCTGATATCCAGAAGCTCTTTGTCTAATCCGAGGTGAGTGATCTCTGTCCTGATATCCAGAAGCTCTTTGTCTAATCCGAGGTGAGTGAACGCTGTCCTGATATCCAGAAGCTCTTTTCTGCCGTAAGATACGGTTGCAGAAACATTATGTGCAAAATAAGTTACAAATAACGCGAAAGATAACACAATAGCACAATAGGTTGGGCGCCCGTAAAACTGCTGCCATTTCTTCCGGCGACATTTTGTCTGATAAGACATTTTGTTTTGGTTTGTTTGTTTGTCAATTACAGTGTGCAGGGTGAATACGTGGTCTGTTGTACAGTAATTTGGTGGATTTAGCTGTTGACGCATATGGTTATTGGGGTCAAATTTGTCTCCACTTTTGTGGATTGGGTTTATCAGTTCTTGATTCCAAATATTGGGGAAGATGGCAGAGCTGACAATGATGTTAAAGAGAAGTGGTTTATCCACTTCTCCTTTTTGGATAGATAACTATGTATGTGGGTGTTTGTTTAGTGTGTTCCAAATTTCCCAGAAGTGGTTTGATTCTATAGATTCTTTAATTACATTGAGCTGATTTCTGATGTGCTGTTCCTTCATTTTCCGTAGTGTATTTCTGTATTGTTTTAGTGATTCACCATAATGAGGGCGTAGACATTAGTGGGTTTCGACCTGTTGCTCTGCCCACGGCCTGGGCATAAGTGCGGCTGTCATGTTGAGACCTTGCTGCATGGGGGGAGGGGGCATTCAGTGGCTTGCGAAAGTATTCAACCCCCTTGGCATTTTTCCTATTTTGTTGCTTTACAATCTGGAATTAAAATTTATTTTTGAGGGGTTTGTATCATTAGATTTACACAACATGCCTACCACTTTGAAGATAAAAAATATTTTTTATTGTGAGACAAACAAGAAATAAGACAAAAAGAAAATTGAGTGTGCTTAACTATTCACCCCCCAAAGTCAATACTTTGTAGAGCCATCTTTCTCAGAAATTACAGCTGCAAGTCTCTTGGGGTATGTCTCTATAAGCTTGGCACATCTAGCCACTGGGATTTTGGCCCATTCTTCAAGGCAAACTGCTCCATCTCCTTCAAGTTGGTTGGGTTCCACTGGTGTACAGCAATTTTTAAGTTATACCACAGATTCTTAATTGGATTGAGGTTTGGGCTTTGACTAGGCCATTCCAAGACATTTAAATGTTTCCCCTTAAACCACTCGAGTGTTGCTTTAGCAGTATGCTTAGGGTCACTGTCCTGCTGGAAGGTGAACCTCTGTCCCAGTCTCAAATCTCTGGAAGACTGAAACATGTTTCCTTCAAGAATTTCCCTGTATTTAGCACCATCCATCATTCCTTAAATTCTGACAATTTTCCCAGTCCCTGCCGATGAAAAACATCCCGACAGCATGATGCTGCCATGACAATGCTTCACTGTGGGGATGGTGTTCTCGGGGTGATGAGAGTTGTTGGGTTTGCGCCAGACATAGCGTTTAATAATCCCCTTTAATAATATATATTTTTTTAAATAATTAAACTTTACCCCCTTTTCTCTCCAATTTCATGGTATTCAATTGGTAGTTACAGTCTTGTCTCATCGCTAAAATTTAGATTTTAGTCTTATCTGAGCAGAGTACCTTCTTCGATATGTTTGGCGAGTCTCCCACATGTTTTTGGCACCAAATGTGGCTTTTTTTCTGGCCACTCATCTGTAAAGCCCAGCTCTGTGGAGTGTACGGCTTAAAGTGGTCTTATGGACAGATACTCCAATCTCTGCTGTGGAGCTTTGCAGCTCATTCATGGTTATTTTTGGTCTCTTTGTTGCCTCTCTGATTAATGCCCTCCTTGCCTGGTCCATAAGATTTGGTGGGCAGCCCTTTCTTAGCAGGTTTGTTGTGGTGCCATATCATCAATCAAATCAAATCAAATGTATTTATATAGCCCTTCGTACATCAGCTGATATCTCAAAGTGCTGTACAGAAACCCAGCCTAAAACCCCAAACAGCAAGCAATGCAGGTGTAGAAGCACAGTGGCTAGGAAAAACTCCCTAGAAAGGCCAAAACCTAGGAAGAAACTTAGAGAGGAACCAGGCTATGTGGGGTGGCCAGTCCTCTTCTGGCTGTGCCGGGTGGAGATTATAACAGAACATGGCCAAGATGTTCAAATGTTCATAAATGACAAGCATGGTCAAATAATAATAATCACAGGCAGAACAGTTGAAACTGGAGCAGCAGCACGGCCAGGTGGACTGGGGACAGCAAGGAGTCATCATGTCAGGTAGTCCTGAGGCATGTTCCTAGGGCTCAGGTCCTCCGAGAGAGAGAAAGAAAGAGAGAATTAGAGAGAGCATACTTAAATTAACACAGGACACCGGATAGGACAGGAGAAGTACTCCAGATATAACAAACTGACCCTAGCCCCCCGACACATAAACTACTAAAGTATAAATACTGGAGGCTGAGACAGGAGGGGTCAGGAGACACTGTGGCCCCATCCGAGGACACCCCCGGACATGGCCAAACAGGAAGGATATAACCCCACCCACTATGCCAAAGCACAGCCCCCACACCACTAGAGGGATATCTCCAACCACCAACTTACCATCCTGAGGCCGAGTATAGCCCACAAAGATCTCCGCCACGACACAACCCAACCATATTCTTTCCATTTTTTAATAAAGAATTTAATGGTTCTCTGTGGGATGTTCAAAGTTTGGGATATTTTTTATAACCCAATCGTGATCTGTACTTTGTCCCTTCACAACTTGGTCCTTAACCTGTTTGGAGAGCTCCTTGTTCTTCATGGTGCCGCCTGCTTGGTGGTGCCCCTTACTTAGTGGTGTTGCAGAATCTGGGTCCTTTCAGAACAGGTGTATATATATATATATACACACATTTGACAGATCCACTTAGATTGCATACAGGTGGACTTTATGTAACTAATTATGTGACTTCTGAAGGTAATTGGTTGCACCAGATCTTATTTAGGGGCTTCATAGCAAAGGAGGTGAATACATATACACACACCACTTTTCAGTTTTTTTTTCACTTCACCAATTTGGACTATTTTGTGTATGTCCATTACATGAAATACAAATTGAAATCCATTTAAATTACAGGTTGTAATGCAACAAAATAGGAAAAATGCCAAGGGGGATGAATACTTTTGCAAGGCACTATAGGTCTGATCTGGGGAGGGCTATATAGGGTGTGGCCAGGGTTTGTTTGGGGTGATCTCAGCTGGTTGGGGTGTGGCTGGTGAAGCTGTGGTCTGGTTGTAGATCCTCTTGGCGTGGGTTCTCTAGGTACAGGTCCTTCGGGAGGGATCTTGCAGGTCTGGGAGGGTGTCTCGCTGTTCTGGGCGTGTTGTCTGTTGCTCCTGTGTGAGGCACTGGGGCTCTCTTTCTTCTCCCCCTCTATTAAAGGTCACAGTTCTATCTCTGTCCTCAGTAATTACAGAGCGGTAGGAGGTGAACCTGAAGCAGTCCGTTCCATTGCTGTCTGTCACCTCACACACACACAGGCACCGACACACACACACACACACACACACACACACACACACACACACACACTGCGGCGGAATTCGCAAACAGAGGTGTCCTCAGACATTGAAAATACAGGCTGTACTGAGCAGCCCAGAGATAGGAATGACAGGTATGCTATACCGTTGACTGATGACCTTCAGGCTTATTTCTGATCCTGGTATATGGTCTAAGATGCATGTAGTTGCTTTATAATATCAAATATAATTTTAAGTGCTCAAAGTGATTTATCATTTAACAGCTTAGGGACTCATTGGAGGTATTGAACATCCCTCCCTCTCACTTAAAGGTGAATTTCATACTGGGGGAATCTGGGCTTGTTTTCATCATATCCAAGGTATTTCTAGGACAGTGAAATGTGTTTCACATAATTGCAAAGGAGGAAGGCAAATCAGGGCTTCGTGTGCTGAATAATACACCCTATGACAGCCTCCAGTGTATTGATGGGGGGGGGGGGGGGGGGGGGGGGGGGGGGTAAAAATGAATGTAGTCCTTCTTTATGGCAATTCGCGAAGGCTATCTTATACTGATCGCACAATATGTTTTTTTGTGGGTGTAGATATGGTTGTCCTTGTTCAGTAGAGCCATTTGACGTCTTTTAGTGATGTTCCTATCTGCGGATTCATTGCTAAATATACAAGCAGACATATTTTTTCCAGTCTCTAAAAGACTACAACGTGTGTTGGGCAGTGCTTCATGCTCTGGCCCCCATCCCTCCCCCAAGGTAGGCTTTTTTTGAAAAGGAAGCGGACACTAACAACAATCTTTTGGGCAAAACTGAAATAACTGACCAGACGCAATGACTTCAAGTGATTCCTCTCATCAACGCGAATTTGATGATGGTGCTACGATTAGCTACATGGTGACATTCAACCATAGAGTTTTCAAACGGAATATATCGAAGAGGATTCGAAACACAGAGTTGGATTGAGTTTACATTTACATCTTTTTCATTTAGCAGACACTCTTATCCAGAGGGACTTACAGGAGCAATCAGGGTTAAGTGGTTAGCTCAAGGGCACATAGACAGATTTATCACCTAGTCGGCTCGAGGATTTGAACCAGCAACCTTTTGGTTATTGGCCCAAAGCTAACTAAATTAGCTAGCTAAACAACTACCAGTAGCCATATATATATGGCACAAAATAGAAGAGGTTTTACAATCTTAGATATTTTGTATCTCGATTGTAAAACCTGTTCTATTTTTAGTCGTAGATATGGCTAGCTACTAAACAGCAAGCTACAACGTTACAAGCAGCCACCTAAAGCTAGGTTTACCAGCAAACATTAGCACATGACTGGAGTTGGCTAGCTAGTTAGCCTGACGTCATATAACTTGTTATGCGCCATGCCTCGCATATGTAACTTGTTCACAAACATGTGTAACATCAACAACAAAATAGTTTTACTAGCTAGCTATGTAACATCATTTACGAGGGTTGACATTGGTTATGATTATCACCTAGGATGCATTTAAATATCACAAAATTATAGGCATGACGCAAGATAGGATTCAAACCAGATGTAAATAACATATATTGCATATCCAGCAAGCTGTGACTACCATGGCATAAGCAAAATTGATTTGACAGTGTGTATACCAAAAGATAGTGCTACAGTATAGGATTTAGCTGATGGCTTTCAGACTTCAATATAGGACTGTAATGCTAGCTATCTAACTAAGTTACCCAGCTAGTCAAGCAAGGCTAGCTAATGTTAGGTTATCTCTAACTGAGAATCTTCCGTTTTGTTGTGAAGGGAAAAAAATGGATGGTATCGCATCACTTTCCAGCTGTTGTCCATTAGTTCAGCCGGAAAATGTATCTGATAATCTTTGGTCACCGCATCATTCTTGATAGCCGCAAGCCACTGGCAGCATCAGGGTAAATCTCTGGTAGGTAGAACAGTGAAAGGTAACTAATATTCGCGCTCGTTTGTAATTAGCACAGCCAGACAGAACACCACACGGGCATGATGACAAACATTAGTGCAAAACAAATGTTTTTAAAAAATGATTTGGCTGGAGAAGTTCTGAGATTACTGTGTGTTGGTCTTTCGATGTAAACAACGCAATTATATCATAACCACCATCGATAAGAGACAATAATGTGCAGCCATATTCATCGACCTGGCCAAGGCTTTTGACTCTGTCAATCACCACATTCTTATCGGCAGACTCAACAGCCTTGTTTTCTCAAATGGTTGCCTCGCCTGGTTCACCAACTACTTCTCTGATAAGAGTTCAGTGTGTCAAATTGGACGGCCTGTTGGCCTGGCAGTCTCTATGGGGGTGCCACAGGGTACAGTTCTCGGGCCGACTCTCTTCTCTGTATACATCATTGATGTTGCTCTTGCTGCTGGTGATTCTCTGATCCACCTCGAACGCAGACGACACCATTCTGTATACCTCTGGCCCTTCTTTGGACCCTGTGTTAACTAACCTCCAGACGAGCTTCAATGCCATACAACTCTCCTTCCGTGGCCTCCAACTGCCCTTAAATGCAAGTAAAACTAAATGCATGCTCTTCAACCGATCGCTGCCCGCACCTGTCCCCCCGTCCAGCATCACTACTCTGGACGGTTCTGACTTAGAATATGTGGACAGCTACAAATATCTAGGTGTCTAGTTAGACTGTAAACTCTCCTTTCAGACTCACATTAAGCATCTCCAATCCAAAATGAAATCTAGAATCGGCTAATATAAGCTGTAATATAAGCTGCCTAATACACTTTACAATTTCTATAGTACGTGGCCAGATAAATCAATGATTCATAGCTGAAATGTGAGGGGACAATGACCATGAAAGTATATTAATTCCTAGGACGAACATGTGAATAGGTAGCATCTTTATAAAACAGCACGGTTGAGAGCATGTGCAGACCTTGCAGGATATCTCCCTGGTTTGTGACGCAGTACCATGAACAGTAGGACATTGTCTTTATTCTGGTTAGAACCACTCTATCATGGGCCCTGGCTACTAGTTGCTGAGAGAGAGAGAGAGAGAGAGAGAGAGAGAGAGAGAGAGAGAGAGAGAGAGAGAGAGAGAGAGAGAGAGAGAGAGAGAGAGAGAGAGAGAGAGAGAGAGAGAGAGAGAGAGAGAGAGAGAGAGAGAGAGAGAGAGAGAGAGAGAGAGAGAGAGAGAGAGAGAGAGAGAGATCCCTGAACCAGAGTGCAACATTTTGATCTCTGTTAATAATACATGTTCTGTGTTGTTAGGGTATTTATGGCTATCGTTATTCTTTCCCATTTCAGACTGTGCAGGGACATACTGTATAACCTTGAGCGAAGTGAGAGGGCATTGCGTGTGTTTGGATGAGAGTCACGACTGTCTCCTGTGAGTCTGTGTGTGTGTGCGCCTGCTTGTGTCTGTTTTGTCTGTGTGTGTGTGCCTGCATTTTGTCTGTGTGTCTGTTTTGTCTGTGTGTGTGCCTGCATTTTGTCTGCGTGTGTCTGTCTGTGTGTGTGCCTAAGTCTGCAAGTGCGCGTGTGTGTGTCTGCATTTTGTCTGTGTGTGTGGTACTTACAGCTCCCTTTATTCATGTAGCGGCTGGCTTAATGACCACTTCATTGAGACCACTTCACTGGGACCACTTCATGGGACCACTTCACTGGGTCCACTTCACTGGGACCATTTCATGGGACCACTTCATGAGACCACTTCACTGGGTCCACTTCATGGGACCACTTCACTGGGACCACTTCATGGGACCATTTCACTGGGACCACTTCACTGGGACCACTTCACTGGGACCACTTCACGGGACCACTTCATGGGACCACTTCACTGGGACCACTTCATGGGACCACTTCACTGGGACCACTTCATGGGACCACTTCACTGGGACCACTTCATGGGACCACTTCATGGGACCACTTCATGGGACCACTTCATGGGACCACTTCACTGGGACCATTTCATGGGACCACTTCATGGGACCACTTCACTGGGACCACTTCATGAGACCACTTCATGAGACCACTTCACTGGGACCACTTCACTGGGACCACTTCATGAGACCACTTCACTGGGACCACTTCACTGGGACCACTTCATGAGACCACTTCATGGGACCACTTCACTGGGTCCACTTCACTGGGACCATTTCATGAGACCACTTCACTGGGACCACTTCACTGGGACCACTTCACTGGGTCCACTTCATGGGTCCACTTCATGGGACCACTTCATGGGACCACTTCACTGGGTCCACTTCACTGGGACCATTTCATGGGACCACTTCATGGGACCACTTCACTGGGACCACTTCATGAGACCACTTCACTGGGACCACTTCACTGGGACCACTTCATGGGACCACTTCACTGGGACCACTTCACTGGGACCACTTCACTGGGACTACTTCATGGGACCACTTCACTGGGACCATTTCATGGGACCACTTCATGGGACCGCTTCAATCAATCCACTATAAGTCCCACTGTCTCCATCAGTCCTTTCTCTTGGAGAAATAGTCCACATATGACCTGATTCCCAACAGAATATTAATTCTGTGACATGCACCATTTAACCTTTAAAGATGTCCTTTCCAGGAAAACTAGGGAGACTGAGGAGGAAGGAGGATGGGGACTGAGGAGGAAGGAGGAGGAGGAGGGGGGACTGAGGAAGGAAGGAGGAGGGGGGAACTGAGGATGGGAGGGGAGGGGGGGGGGGGGGGGGGGAGACTAAGGAGGAGGCGGGGTTGGGGCTATTGGCAAAGAAATGCTGCAATTTACTGAGACAATTTATGTGGAATTGAATTTTCCCAAGAATTGATGTTGTATTATGCATGCCTAGCTCCGTGCTCAAACATACACAGTGATGATTTGCTCTTGTCATCCTCCACAGAGTCTTGGATTGACAGGCAGATACGAGACCAGGAACAAGTAAGTGTCCTCTTGTTTTTTCTGTCTCTCTATCTGGCAGCCACACAATAGGGTAGTGCACTACAATAAGGTAGTGCACTACAATAGGGTAGTGCACTACAATAGCGTAGTGAACTACAATAAGGTAGTGTTGTAGTGCACTACAATAAGGTAGTGCTCTACAATAAGGTAGTGCTCTACAATAGGGTAGTGCACTGCAATAGGGTAGTGTTGTAGTGCACTACAATAGGGTAGTGTCCTAAAATAGAGTAGTGAACTACAATAGGGTAGTGTTGTAGTGCACTACAATAGGGTAGTGTCCTAAAATAGAGTAGTGAACTACAATAGGGTAGTGTTGTAGTGCACTACAATAGGGTAGTGTCCTAAAATAGAGTAGTGAACTACAATAGGGTAGTGTTGCAGTGAACTACAATAAGGTAGTGTCCTAAAATAGAGTAGTGAACTACAATAGGGTATTGCACTACAATAGGATGGTGCCCTACAATAGAGTAGTGAACTACAAAGAGCTGGTAATTACAGTAGAGAGATTTGTATACAACATTCAGGAATTTAATATCGCTGTCTATTTTCCCTCTTACTAAGCAAGCACTCTGTGCATCAGGAAAAGCACTATATAAATCCAATCAGCTGTGAATGGTTTGCTGCTCACCAGGGTTATGAACAAACGCTTCATTCAATGCACCAGCTTTCAGCTATTTTATTTCTAGTTGAACCTGAGCTCACCTTTTTTTTTTGTTCCCACAGTATGCACAGTATTTTATAAGAATGAATAATCTAGCAAAAAATGTGCCTCTTCCTAGATCGTTTAGTCTCACTGCCATGAGCCAATAGGAGCTCTCTGATGGAGTATGAAAGATATTTATGATTGGACATTGTTTTTTTAGGCAACATTGTATCATATAATCCTCCAATCACCTCAGTCCCTACTAATTGTAATACCCATATTATTATTATTATTATTATATTTATTTATTTATTATTTAACCGTTATTTAACTAGGCAAATCAGTTAAGAACAAATTATTATTTACAATGACAGCCTACACTGGCCTAACTCGGACAACGCTGGGCCAATTGTGCGCCGCCTCTCTATGGGACTCCCAATCACGGCCGGTTGTGATACAGCCTGGATGTTATCACTGTAATTCAATTATGGATAGTGAATTACTCAGTATAATATAATTGTTTCCTCATTTGCATATTTTATAATAACTTAATTCCCAGTAACTATAATCATTATTTTCAAATGTTTTTTCATTCTTTGTTTTGTGTCTGGTCTCTGGAGACATTGAATGGTGTTAAACTCCCCATTACAGTGATGGCATTTGCTAGTTAATTAGCCAATCCAACAGCACTGACTGTATGGCGTTAGGTGGATAGGGCTGTTGTGTAACAGTGTCTGGCCTTGGCGGCTTAGTGGCTTTTGCCTGGGGCATGTTGATGGAACATTAGAATACTGTGTTGTGATGCCCAAGGGCTTCCGTAGCCATGGAGATTAATTTGTGTGCTAAATGAGCTTTAGATCCATTGGTGGGGGGGGGGGGTGTTGTGTGAGCACATGTGCGACCATGCTGTACTTTGAGACACAATGTTAGCAGGAGGTTCAGTTTCATTGTACAAGTTGCACAACAAACCAACCAACACATTTTCTCCATCAGGGAATTGACTCTTTCTTCAAGGGCAGCCAAACACTAGGTGACATGTCATGAAAGCCCCTAAACATACACCTATTATTCTATTTTGCTCAAGTCGCTTTTTCAAGGTTAGGATCGAATGCCAGTAGACGGACGCACACAGACAGACACTTGTCAGAGTTGTGGACACGTTCTTCATGTTATGGCTTTTACACATCTTACACGTGTTCTCAATTGAGACTGCATGCAGAATTCTATACAAATATCCCAATAATGCATGCAGAGCAGAATTAGGACTATACCCACTAATTATCAAAATCCATAATAGAGACGTTAAAATTCCACAACCACCTAAAGGACAGCGATTCCCAAACCATCCATCACAAAGCCCAAATCTGCAAGGAGATGAACCTAAAGAAGAGTCCTGTCAACCAGCTAGTCCTGGGGCTCTGTTCACAAACAGACCCCACAGAGCCCCAGGACAGCAACACAATTACACCCAACCAAACCTTCCATCACAAAGTGTTGATCAGTGTGATAGTGTTGATCGGTGTCATAGAGTGTTGATGTGGGTGATAGTGTTGATCTGTGTGATAGAATGTTGATCTGTGTGATTGTGTTGATAGAGTGTTGATCTGTGTGATAGTGTTGATCTGTGTGATAGAGTGTTGATCTGTGTGATCAACACTCTATGATCTGTGTGATAGTGTTGATCTGTGTGATAATGTGTTGATCTGTGTGATAGAGTGTTGATCTGTGTGATAGTATTGATCTGTGTTATAGAGTGTTGATCTGTGTGATAGTGTTGATCTGTGTGATAGTGTTGATCTGTGTGATAGTATTGATCTGTGTGATAGTGTTGATCTGTGTGATAGTGTTGATCTGTGTGATAGAGTGTTGATCTGTGTGATAGTGTTGATCTGTGTGATAGTGTTGATCTGTGTTGACTTGTGTGATAGAGTGTTGATCTGTGTGATAGTGTGTTGATCTGTGTGATAGTGTTTATCTGTGTGATAGTGTTGATCTGTGTGATTGAGTGTTGATCTGTGTGATAGTGTTGATCTGTGCGATAGAGTGTTGATCAGTGTGATAGAGTGTTGATCTGTGTGATAGAGTGTTGATCTGTGTGATAGTGTCGATCAGTGTGATAGTGTGGATCTGTGTGATAGTGTTGATCTGTGTTGATCTGTGTGATAGAGTGTTGATCTGTGTGATAGTGTTGATCTGTGTGATAGTGTTGATCTGTGTTGATCTTGTGTGCTTGTTGAGGTGTCTGAAGATGTGTGTTGCAGCCAGCCAGATGGCTATAGTGTGTGAGATTACTAGATTTACCGGGACAATTTAGGACACTGGATCAATACTACCACACACAAACACACACACACACACACACATACAAAGATACACACACACACACTGACTCCCTGGTTACCTTGTGGGGCTGTTCTCTTGACTCACATCAGGTCATTGATCCAGCAGTCCTCTACACTCTACAGGCTTTTTCACACTCGGCCAGGCAATGGACTGGCAGGCAAAAGACAGTCAACTACTGTGGTGTAGTGTAGCACCATATCTACTGTACCAGGCAAAAGACAGGGAGAACAGCTACTACAGTATTGGCAGTTGAACAAGAGAGCAACGAAGGATCACGTCACAGTGCATGTGTGTGTGTGTGTGTTTGTGTGTGTGTGTGTACGTGCATGGGTGAGAGCATCCGAACGCGCGCATGTGTGTGTGTGTGTGTGTGTGTGTGTGTACGCGCATGTGTGAGAGCATCCGAACGCGCGTGTGTGTGTATGTGCTCGACTGATGTTCTACACACGCTGGTTACAGCACCTGCAGTGAGAGTCAGTAGGGCCCGCGGTGACCATTAAGAAGAAGTACGGTTTCTGCCACTGGGTTGCCATGGTGACAAACCCAACGGCATGAGAGTGCCAGCGTTAGGAAAGACGTAGGGGGACATAGCTAATGGATAGCCAATCAGGTTGTTAAGCTCCTTTCCTGCAGGGGTCTGGAGAACAGAAGTCTGTATCAGTCTTTGTCATCATGCTGTGGTTGAAGAGGGTTGGAGTAGTTCCCTCATCTGTTTTTATTCTTCCTCCCCTCTTCATCCATTCATCTTCTCCCGTCCTTTTCTCTCTTTCCACCACCCCCTGTCTGTGTTTTATGTCTAGTTTTATCTCAGTACATTTGATTGTTTAAAAAAGGACCATTGAGCGCCAGTAGAATAGGAGAGGCCCCGCAGCTATGTGTGTGTGTGTTCAAAATATCACATAATATAAAATGTTCTATTTCCCCATACCCAATCAGCCTACTATGTAGAATGCTATTTACTCCCAATACTTGATGCTTAATTTATTTGAGCACCTCTCATTGAGTGTTATCCATTATGTGGACTTTCAAACTAAATAGTCTGGATGCACAATGTAAGTTCTGATTCATATCTGTTACATTAAAACCTTTTTTCTGAAATTACCAAAAGCCACTTTGAGTTTCTGAATTCACTGCCGACATTGATGCTTTTTTGCACACGCACACGCACGCACACGCACACACACACACACACACACACACACACACACACACACACACACACACACACACACACACACACACACACACACACACACACACACACACACACACACAGCTACCAGCGGGGTTGCAGTGGGGTAGGAATGGACAGTTTTAGTTTTTTAGGCTCAGAGGAGTTTCAGAAAAATAACTGGGAGATTTTAGTGGAGAAGGTGTGTGCCAGACTATCTCAGGGGAAATGGTTGCTGTCCTATATAGGAAGGCTTCTGGTAGCCAACAGCTTGGCCACTTACACCCTGTGTCACAGACTGATAGTGTCACAGCCAGAGGTTTAAAACAGGAGCTTCAAAGGATGCTTGTTCATTCATTCTGGTCAGCACTGGATTCGAGCTGCGGCCTTGTACAGTACCTGCCACTACAAAAAGGTTGACGGGGCCTAGTGGACATTGTCCTAATGTCATGGGTTTCCATCCACAAGCAGCCCAGGGATTGGTATATCATGATGGTCTTAGTGGGATGGAGACAGCGTACAAAACTGCTGAGGAGGGTGGGTCGGCTGGGCCTGGACAAACAGCTGTTCCTCTTGAGGTTGGAGGGGGTTCATTTGACTGGCCTCACCCTTTTTTTTCTATCAGTCTGTCCTTCAAGCTTGACATCCCAGGAAGGCCAGCACACCGACATGGATGTGGTTGTATGAAGAACCACTGTTCCATTAGACCCATCTTACAGTCACAAATGTCGTCTTCAGCCAGCCTGCATTCAAGCCTGCTGGGTGAAGGATGCACAAAGCTAGGGTACATGATGTAGAGCATGAGCAGATCTGTGGAGGAAGCTGAGAGAGAGCTGGGATCGGATCATCCCGCTTGCTTAAACGGGTAGTAACAGAGGTCTCTGAATCCTTCCCAGCAACTTATCGGGCAATGTGTCCAATAACACACGCGCTGATCAGTGGAAGGAGGGCCAAGATTGCGTTGTGCCTCCTCTGAATGTCACTCCTGCTGCGGGAACACTGCGGGAGGGTAAAGGGTGGCTGTTCTTTCAAGACCCCAGAACATGGGGAGTTCACGAAAATGCTATTTCAGAATGTGGGGTGGACATGTCCCCCCTATCCCCAGTGAAAGTTGCACCTCTGATTTTAAAAATAGTCAAGTATGATCACATATATAGTCAAATAAATGCTGCAGTAGCGGTTTTCCCTCCGTTTTGTTTCATAGCGACTAAATGAAGTCAAAGACCTGCGAATCCTATAATGTATCGCCCATTCCACCTCACGCTGCAACACTGCCTGTGTTCAAGGTGCTCATGTGAAGAGCTGAGTGAAAGTTTCATTTTTAGAAGTGCTGTGCACAGGCGTAAAGGTTTGTCTAGTTTACTCAAAACAAAAGTCTACTGAAGTGAGACTTTGTCCTTGTATTTCTCGGGTATTCACATGGTTTTATTCACAAGCTAGGTTGTTTTTCTAGGGAAGACGCTTCTACTAGTCAGACTCAATCTCACTGGCACGAGCATGACTGAAGTGGCGTTACCACGGTAACCGCCCGCCATTAAATGGGAAGTTGAACATTTTTGTCTCATCCTTAATATTTTGGTTAAAAGACTCAGGTCACAAAAAAATTAATGTAATATTATATCACATACTAGTAATACATGTATTGTTTTAGAAACATTACAAAGCATGCTCAACCATTGTTTTGTGTTTTGTGAATTTGTAATTATTTTGTCTGTTCATATAGGGACAGATGTCTGTGGACGTGGTGGGCATGCTCAAGGGGATGCTGGGTAGCAAGGCTGAGGGTTGAGTATGCCTACTACAGGCTGCTGGGGAACCTTAGGCCCCATTGGTACATGGGGGCTTCAGGGGGCGTTGTGCTCTGTCAATGAGGTGGGAGATCAGCACTGTAAAAAAATATTGTGCTAGTTTCACTTAAACCAATTGAGGCAACTATTTGCGTCAGCTTTTTGAGTATTTCCAACATTATATATTTTTACTTTTAATATTTCACAAACTCTAATATATTAAGTCCAGCATAAATAAATGGCTGAGATCCAAGTTAATTTGATCAAATCCAGAGCTGTTGTACATTTAGATATACCTAATCTTTCTGATTGGTTACTTTCTGATTAGTTACTTTCTGATTGGTTACTTTCTGATTAGTTACTTTCTGATTGGTTACTTTCTGATTGGTTACTTTCTGATTGGTTACTTTCTGATTGGTTACTTTCTGATTAGTTACTTTCTGATTGGTTACTTTCATTGATCATGTCTTAGTGTTAAACATGGCTTAATGTATTTCATCGCCTCATCCTTTTTATCCACTTTAGCAGGAATTGTTGAGCGCATTCCACTAATACTGACTGGCAGTAAAGCTGCCAGCATTGCACTGTAGCTTGATGCATTTGCCTCTGTCAAGAGTGGCGCACATGATCTTACCGATGGTGAGAATGGGTGGTCTTATTATTGAATGTCTTGCCTGATGGTTTGATATCCATTCATCATGATCCATTACACCTCATAGCATAACAAACTGTTTGATACTAATATACAAATGTGCTTTTCGTTCTTCAAACATGCAAAAGTTTTGTAAAGTTAAAAAAACTGAAAATAGAGAAAAACTGAAAATAGAACCACATGGCAAGTTGTTGGATGAACTTCGAATTCTTAAGTTAAAAGGAAATATTATGAAAATGTAGTAAGTTGAACACAATTTTCCTTATAGTTGTTTTTACACACAAATAGTTGTTTAGATTAGGCATTTATCTTGTGTTGAATTCTGTTTGTATTTTTTTTAGAGGGGGGGGGGGTTGAACAAGTGAAGTAGAGTAAAGTACTAATTATATTCAAGTAAAGATAACAACTTCAAAATAACAATGTTTTCAAGTATAATTTACTAAGCACCCGAATAATTTTTGATGTTGTGGAGTTTTTTAAAACCCTGTTTACCATGTTTTCTCTTACTCACTTCATTTTTGAGCATTTATCTGAGGGCTGAATGCTGATGTGATGTACTGTAGTGTGGGATCCTGATCCCATAAAGAGGATTCATTAAAGTTCTTTCGTTTCTCTGTGTAATGGTTACTTTCTGATGTTCAGCCTGTCACTGACACTACATAGGCAGCGTTTTAAAGTGGTAAAATAATTGTTCGGATCTGACTGGAAATCACTCCCTTTTGTTTTTGGAAAATTACAGTTACTTTTCTGTTCACATTCTCATGGCAACTTTCTTCTCCTTTTTTTTTGTCCTCTGAAGAGAGAGAGAAAGGTATGGGTGGTGTTACGTACATGGCTGTGCATTTATAGCTAAAGAAACACCTGTTCCCTACTCAACAACGTGTGTGTATGTTCCTTGTTTGTGTTTTATGTGCACATGTCTCCCGGTAGTCATTCCTCTGCCTCACAGGAACGTAATCATTCCATTCCACCCACACACACCGACAAAACCATACATCAATGAACATCTGGGTCGTGATCAAGCAATCACACTGTGGGAATCCAATATGAAATCACCTCCACACCGAGACACAAAGATAGATAAAAGAGTAAACACATTAGAAAGGGATTTAGAGATAGACAAGGAAAGTAAACGAAACAAACTAGAGTGTAAGAAAGAAAAAGAGAAAACCGTTTAATGAGAAAGAAACTAAGGTGCTTGTCTATGGTGCTATTGACGTAGTTGCTGTTTTCATCCTGTCTTTACAAACTACCAAGCTACCAAGGTTTTTATCATGCACTTTGGCTCAAGGAGTGTGTTCCAGATGACAGCCTCTTCCCTATATAGTGCACTACACTCTTCCAAAAGGGTTCTTTGGTTGTCCCCATAGGAGAAGCCTTTTTTTGGTTCCAGGTAGAACCCTCTTTGGTTCCAGGTAGCACTCATATGGGTTCCATGTAGAACCCTCTGGAAAGGGTTCTACATGGAACCCAAAAGGGCACAACCTTGAACCAAAAATGTTTCTGTAAAGGGTTCTCCTATGGGGACAGTCGAAGAACCCTTTTAGGTTCTAGATAACACCTTTTTTTTTTTCTAAGAGTGTACTTTTGACCAGATCTGATGTAGTGCACTATGTAGGGTACATTTTGTGCCAAAGGATGTGTCAAGATACTTTTAAACTCACTGCTGTAACTTCTCCCAAACAATTCAAATGATAACAGGATGCTCTTTATGAGACAGTTTTTAACATGATTGCCTTGTTGTCTGGTGTGTATTCCTCTCAACAGATTATATAAATGCATGCTTATTAATCATTATCATACTGAGAGAAGAGACGTGTTCTTGCATTATTCATTCTAAAACACATAGAGGAGACAGTCACAAACATCCTTTAAGCTTGACTTGCGCTCTGAATGGGATTTGAAGAGAAAACCCTTATTCTCTGTTATTACGTATTTACTCGTCTAGTGAAAAAATGAGGCCTCTGTAGTCATTAATGAGCTGTTATGTTCTGGAGTGAAGTGTGAAAGGCATTACGCTTTGTCCCAAATGGCACCCTATTCTCTATACACCCTATTCCCTATACACCCTATTCTCTATACACCCTATTCCCTATACACCCTATTCTGTATACACCCTATTCCCTATACAGTGCCCATAGGGCTCTGGTCAAAAGTATTGCACTATAAAGGGAATAGGGTGTCTTATTGGATGCAACCATTATGCATGAGTAAACTGGGTCTCATTGGGAAGTGTTGTAACAATCAAACTCATGATGTGAAGTGTTGTATCAGTCAAACTCATGATGTGAAGTGTTGTATCAGTCAAACTCATTATGTGAAGTATCAGTCAAACTCAGGATGTGAAGAATCAGTCAAACTCATGATGTGAAGTGTTGTATCAGTTAAACTCATTATGTGAAGTGTTGTATCAGTCAAACTCATTATGTGAAGATTCAGTCAAACTCAGGATGTGAAGAATCAGTCAAACTCATGATGTGAAGTATCAATCAAACTCATGATGTGAAGTATCAGTCAAACTCATGATGTGAAGTATCAATCAAACTCATGATGTGAAGTGTTGTATCAGTCAAACTCATGATGTGAAGTGTTGTATCAGTTAAACTCATAATGTGAAGTGTTGTATCAGTTAAACTCATGATGTGAAGTGTTGTATCAGTCAAACTCATGATGTGAAGTATCAGTTAAACTCATGATGTGAAGTATCAATCAAAGTCATAATGTGAAGTGTTTTATCAGTTAAACTCATAATGTGAAGTGTTTTATCAGTCAAACTCATGATGTGAAGTATCAGTCAAACTCATAATGTGAAGTGTTGTATCAGTTAAACTCATAATGTGAAGTGTTGTATCAGTTAAACTCATAATGTGAAGTATCAGTCAAACTCATTATGTGAAGTGTTGTATCAGTTAAACTCATAATGTGAAGTGTTGTATCAGTTAAACTCATAATGTGAAGTATCAGTTAAACTCATAATGTGAAGTGTTGTATCAGTCAAACTCATGATGTGAAGTGTTGTATCAGTTAAACTCATGATGTGAAGTGTTGTATCAGTTAAACTCATTATGTGAAGTGTTGTATCAGTCAAACTCATGATGTGAAGTATCAGTCAAACTCAGGATGTGAAGAATCAGTCAAACTCATGATGTGAAGTGTTGTATCAGTTAAACTCATGATGTGAAGTATCAGTCAAACTCATGATGTGAAGTGTTGTATCAGTCAAACTCATGATGTGAAGTATCAGTCAAACTCATGATGTGAAGTATCAATCAAACTCATGATGTGAAGTGTTGTATCAGTCAAACTCATGATGTGAAGTGTTGTATCAGTCAAACTCATGATGTGAAGTATCAGTTAAACTCATGATGTGAAGAATCAGTTAAACTCATGATGTGAAGTGTTGTATCAGTCAAACTCATGATGTGAAGTATCAGTCAAACTCATGATGTGAAGTATCAATCAAACTCATGATGTGAAGTGTTGTATCAGTCAAACTCATGATGTGAAGTGTTGTATCAGTCAAACTCATGATGTGAAGTATCAGTCAAACTCATGATGTGAAGTATCAGTCAAACTCATGATGTGAAGTATCAGTCAAAGTCATGATGTGAAGTGTTGTATCAGTCAAACTCATAATGTGAAGTGTTGTATCAGTCAAACTCATGATGTGAAGTATCAGTCAAAGTCATGATGTGAAGTGTTGTATCAGTTAAACTCATGATGTGAAGTGTTGTATCAGTCAAACTCATGATGTGAAGTGTTGTATCAGTCAAACTCATGATGTGAAGTATCAGTCAAACTCATGATGTGAAGTATCAATCAAACTCATGATGTGAAGTATCAATCAAACTCATTATGTGAAGTGTTGTATCAGTTAAACTCATTATGTGAAGTGTTGTATCAGTCAAACTCATGATGTGAAGTATCAGTCAAACTCATGATGTGAAGTGTTGTATCAGTCAAACTCATGATGTGAAGTATCAGTCAAACTCATGATGTGAAGTATCAATCAAACTCATGATGTGAAGTATCAATCAAACTCATGATGTGAAGTGTTGTATCAGTTAAACTCATGATGTGAAGTGTTGTATCAGTTAAACTCATAATGTGAAGTATCAGTCAAACTCATAATGTGAAGTATCAGTCAAACTCATTATGTGAAGTGTTGTATCAGTTAAACTCCTGATGTGAAGTATCAGTCAAACTCATTATGTGAAGTGTTGTATCAGTCAAACTCATAATGTGAAGTATCAGTCAAACTCATAATGTGAAGTATCAGTCAAACTCATAATGTGAAGTATCAGTCAAACTCATAATGTGAAGTGTTGTATCAGTCAAACTCATGATGTGAAGTATCAGTCAAACTCATAATGTGAAGTATCAGTCAAACTCATAATGTGAAGTATCAGTCAAACTCATGATGTGAAGTGTTGTATCAGTTAAACTCATGATGTGAAGTGTTGTATCAGTTAAACTCATAATGTGAAGTGTTTTATCAGTTAAACTCATGATGTGAAGTATCAGTCAAACTCATAATGTGAAGTGTTGTATCAGTCAAACTCATTATGTGAAGTGTTGTATCAGTTAAACTCATGATGTGAAGTGTTGTATCAGTTAAACTCATGATGTGAAGTGTTGTATCAGTTAAACTCATAATGTGAAGTGTTTTATCAGTTAAACTCATGATGTGAAGTATCAGTCAAACTCATAATGTGAAGTGTTGTATCAGTCAAACTCATTATGTGAAGTATCAGTCAAACTCATAATGTGAAGTATCAGTTAAACTCATGATGTGAAGTGTTGTATCAGTTAAACTCATAATGTGAAGTGTTTTATCAGTTAAACTCATGATGTGAAGTATCAGTCAAACTCATAATGTGAAGTGTTGTATCAGTCAAACTCATTATGTGAAGTATCAGTCAAACTCATAATGTGAAGTATCAGTTAAACTCATGATGTGAAGTGTTGTATCAGTTAAACTCATGATGTGAAGTGTTGTATCAGTTAAACTCATGATGTGAAGAATCAGTCAAACTCAGGATGTGAAGAATCAGTCAAACTCATGATGTGAAGTGTTGTATCAGTTAAACTCATAATGTGAAGTATCAGTCAAACTCATAATGTGAAGTGTTGTATCAGTCAAAGTCATAATGTGAAGTGTTGTATCAGTTAAACTCATAATGTGAAGTATCAGTCAAACTCATGATGTGAAGTATCAGTCAAACTCATGATGTGAAGTGTTGTATCAGTCAAAGTCATAATGTGAAGTGTTGTATCAGTTAAACTCATAATGTGAAGTATCAGTCAAACTCATAATGTGAAGTGTTGTATCAGTCAAACTCATGATGTGAAGTATCAGTCAAACTCATGATGTGAAGTGTTGTATCAGTTAAACTCATAATGTGAAGTGTTGTATCAGTTAAACTCATGATGTGAAGTATCAGTCAAACTCATGATGTGAAGTGTTGTATCAGTTAAACTCATAATGTGAAGTGTTGTATCAGTTAAACTCATGATGTGAAGTGTTGTATCAGTTAAACTCATAATGTGAAGTATCAGTCAAACTCATAATGTGAAGTGTTGTATCAGTCAAACTCATGATGTGAAGTATCAGTCAAACTCATGATGTGAAGTATCAGTCAAACTCATGATGTGAAGTATCAGTCAAACTCATGATGTGAAGTATCAGTCAAACTCATGATGTGAAGTGTTGTATCAGTCAAACTCATGATGTGAAGTGTTGTATCAGTTAAACTCATGATGGGCTGAAGACTTTCTTATGGTCACAATCTACATGAGATGAGGCCGATCTGGCGTGCCGAGCGGTCAGATAAGCTCTCTCTCGGCGGAAGTGCGTGCTTGCCTGCTTGTGTGTGTGTGTGTTTGAGAGGTCAGTTTAAGAGGATTAAGTACCCTAACCCTCTTCTCTGGGGAACCTCCATGACCTCCAGTCTGAGTGATGGCCCTGGGGTCAACCGACCATGACCTTTGACCTGTATACTATTCCAAACTTCTCAGAGGAACAAAGCCACCCTCGCGCTTCAGCCCCTCGCCCCAAAACGGTGTACGTCTCTCTCTCTCTCTCTCTCTCTCTCTCTCTCTCTCTCTCTCTCTCTCTCTCTCTCTCTCTCTCTCTCTCTCTCTCTCTCTCTCTCTCTCTCTCTCTCTCTCTCTCTCTCTCTCTCTCTCTCTCTCTCTCTCTCTCTCTCATGTCACCTCATGTTTGTGTGTGTAATGCATGTGTTTGGGGTCACAGCTCAAGAGTTTCCCTAGAGGAGCGAGAGGTCAGAGAGGGTGACATAGGTCTGAAATGGCCGACCACCCTCTCCTAATTCTCAGTCTAGATTTTGCTTTTCAAATAGTTCGATCTGAGGTGAATTTATTGGAGAGCTACTCTATACTACTGTATTTCTATACACATTTTGAATAAAATGTATAGAAGCTGCCAGAAGCCAGTTGCCAGTATTGAATAAAACTGACAGAAAAAACATTATTATCCATTTTTTTCAACTTCTCTTTGTTTTAGCCAATGTCCACAGCTGGCCTTGCTGACAGCTTTCTCTTAGCAGTGATCTATTACTGGTAGTCAAGGTTATTTACTTGGAGCTGAATGCACATCAACACCATAAGCAGCTTTTTTAAAGAAACACGAAACATGAATGGAGGCTATTCATATCTCATAGAGTATCACCCTGTGACTGTAGCCTAAAATATATCTCAAAGACACCGGGTGAAGACTAGCTCTTTAGATGAGTGGTGTGACTATGGCAACCGTCATATTCCTCTGCTCTTTTGTCCCAGATGAGGCCAGAATGTTCTCATCTTCTTCAGGCAGTGTTTCCCGCTTGCTGACATCACTCTCTCTCTCTCTCTTTCTCCCTCCTTTTCTTTACCTCTCCTTTCTCTCGCTTTCTCTTTCCCTCCCTTTCTGTCTCTCTCTCTCTTTCCCCTTTTCTTTACCTCTCCTGTCTCTCGCTTTCTCTTTCATTCCCTTTCTCTCTCTCTCTCTCTCTCTCTCTTTCTCCCTACATTATCTGGGAAGCTAATTCATCGCAGCTCATAAGTAGCAGAATCCATCGTAATTTGCTAGCTACGTTGTTACCTACATTAGCCTGTCAAGCTAATTCAAAGAGCAGGACATCGGAACACATACACCCCCCCCCCCGCCCTCCTCAGCTCTTCCTACCTGTTGCCTTTCAATGGGAACCATGGAAACAGCGGAACGATTCATCATTTTACAAATCCCTTTTTTTCCCGAATTTTATTTTACTGATTCGAAAGTCATGATTAGTTTTTCCAAGTGACTCGTTCATTTGACCTGCTGGCCGCAACGAATTCTACAGCAGGATTAATATCTGCTTCTCCTCAGACCACTAACTGTCTGTCATGTGCGCACAGAGAAAATAGATTATACTGCGGGCAGCACAGAGAAGAAAAAATACATGATGCAAGAATGAATACGATCAATTGATTATTGAATGTTATTGATGGACACAGCTAGACCTCGTTTCAAAGGTATCAATAAAAAAAAAATCATTTTTGTATGGCTAGCAATCAACAAATGTACATTGTTTGAAGCACCCTTGTCTAAGTCCCAGTCACAAATGTCAGCTCCAATAAGCCCCGTGTGGTTGCTTGTAGAATCATTCAGTGAGTTTAGAATCAGTTTTCAATTTGTCGTTGGCCGGTGGGTGGTTCTGCGGTTCAAGACATTACTGAATGAAATTAACAAAATGAGTCTAAACATTCTTTATTTTGACTGAACGAGTTGAAAAGTTCTTCCTTTATTCCAATAGAGCTCACTAGCTTGTAGTCCTAATAACCAGACATGAGTTACCTCTGGCTCGTTCAGCCATTCCAATGAGGAAATGAATGGGGTTTGGGATAACTAGAAAGTCTGACACAGGAAAGTGTGTGTGTGTGTGTGTGTGTGTGTGTGTAAGGCACTGCATGTCTTCTGCTTCACCCACATGGACTCTCTTACACCACAATTGTTTGTCGTTACATGTATGAACTATCAACAATAATCACAACAATAAATGGCAAACTATGAAGTCGGAGGTTAACACAGGCTCAGGTGTCGCACCCTGATCTGTTTCACCTGTCCTCGTTATGGTCTCCACCCCCTCCAGGTGTCGCTTATTTTCCCCAGTGTATTTATCCCTGTGTTTCCTGTCTCTCTGTACCAGTGTATTTATCCCTGTGTTCCATGTCTCTCTGTGCCAGTGTATTTATCCCTGTGTTCCCTGTCTCTCTGTACCCGTGTATTTATCCCTGTGTTCCCTGTCTCTCTGTGCCAGTGTATTTATCCCTGTGTTTCCTGGTTTCAACCTTACCTGGTTGTATGCTCCCCGTAGCCAGGCCAGTGCGGTGAGGTGGAATAGCCCGCACTGGGCTGTGCTAGTGAACAGGGGACACCATGCGTAAAGCAGGTGCCATATACGCCGGCCCGAGGAGACGCACTGGAGACCATATGCGTAGAGCCGGCTTCATGGCACCTGGCTCGATGCCCACTCTAGCCCGGCCGGTACGAGGAGCTGGAATGTACCGCACCGGGCTGTGCACACGCACCAGGGACACTGTGTGCTCCAACGCATAACACGGTGCCTGCCCGGTTTCTCTCTCTCTCCGCTAAGCACAGGAAGTTGGCGCAGGTCTCCTACCTGACTTCGCCACACTCCCTGTGTGCCACCCCCCAAGACATTTTTTGGGGCTGCCTCTCGGGCTTCCAGCCGCGCTGCCTCCTCATACCAGCGCCTCTTGGCCTTCGCTGTCTCCGGCTCTGCCTTGGGACGGTGATATTCACCCGGCTGTTCCCATGGTCCCTTACCGTCTAATATCTCCTCCCAAGTCCAGGAGTCTTGTGTTCGCTGCTGCCGCTGCCCGTTACCACGCCGCTTGGTCCTTGGTTGCTGGGTGATTCTGTCACGATCGTCGTATGGAGTAGACCAAAGCACAGCGTGGTTAGAATACATTCTTCCTTATTTAATGAAGAACACGAAGAACACTTAAACAAAAACAACAAAACGAATAAGACGACCGTGACCGCTATATAAACAATGTGCTAACGTGCAACATAACATAGACAATAACCCACAAAATACCCAAAGAAGATGGCTGCCTAAATATAGTTCCCAATCAGAGACAACGATAAACACCTGCATCTAATTGAGAACCAATCGAGGCAACTATAGACCTACATAAACACCTAGATGGAAACAACCCCTTAAATCTACAAAACCCCTAGACAGTACAAACACCCTAGATGAGACAAAAACACACATACCACCCTCGTCACACCCTGACCTAACCAAAATATAGAAAGAAAACAAAGAATACTCAGGTCAGGGTGTGACAGTACTTCTGCCTTTGCTGTTCTCTTTTTGAATTAGTCCCCCAGTTTTGACCCTTGCCTGTTTCTGGACTCTGTGCTTGCTTGACCATTCTGCTTGCCTTGACCACCAGTCTGTCTGCCACTCTGTACCTGCCTGCTTGACCATTCTGCCTGCCTTGACCACCAGTCTGTCTACCAACTATGTACTGTACCTCCTAGACTCTGATCCCTCCAGCTTGACCATTCTGCCTGCTTTGACCACCAGTCTGTCTCCCACTCTGTACCTCCTAGACTCTGATCCCTCCAGCTTGACCATTCTGCCTGCTTTGACCACCAGCCTATCTGCCACTATGTACCTCCTGGACTCTGATCTGGTTTTGACCTTTTTGCCTGTCCATGACCATTCTCTTGTCTACACCTTTTGGATTGATAAACATTGTAAGACTCCAACCCTCTGCCTCCTGGGTCTGCAACTGCCTTGTGTCATGATATCAGGAGATGTTCTACGTTTTGTTCTATGACATCATATCGGTCAGTTAACATGACCTTTATGAATTTGGTTGTTTTGATTACATTAATGCTTCCAAATTCACAAAAAGTGACGTTAACTGATGAATATTATCCCATAGAATTAAACATATAAGATTTCCTAAGCTGGTGTTTACCACTGACCTTATTTAGGCTTTTTTCCAAAAACCAGAAAAAAAACCCATTAAGTTCTCCTTAGGCTTTGGCCAATGAGCCATGGCGGAGTTAGTGCCTACAAAATGGCCCCGTTACTATTCATTTCTATTGACCCTTTGCTAAGCCCCGCCTCAGAATTTTGTGCAACCAAGCCCAGTGCTCCGATGGTAGCAACTGTCGCTAACCATGCTCGAGTGCCACACTTCAGACAAAAATCCATGAAAGCCAATGAGGTCAAAGGCAAAAACAGAGTTTTCAGCAAAAAAGTACATGTTTAAATGGCTAACTAATTGAACAATGGTAGAAGGTGTACATGCAACTGTGATTCCTGAATTGCAGAGCCTATTTTTTAAATCATAAATTACACTTTTGTTGCATCGTTTGCTAACTGACTAGATTCATTGCCATTTTAAACATTGCTAATGCCAGCTAGCTAGCCAGCTATTATAACTTGTCCTCTCCAAATGTATGTTAGCTAGCTAAGGTAGCTCTATAAGGAATATAACTCTTATCTGCTGTCGACATCAGGATACAATTTGAGAGTACTAGATAGCTCCAAAAGTGGTTAGCTTTGGCTGCATTCAGCGTAATCCAGTGGCTAGCCACACAACAAACATAATTGTATCAGGTTCCTGTGAAGGAATGAAATTGCTTTCACCAGTTTCATATTAGATCCCTGATTACCTCTATCTACCCGTTGCTAACGTGTGTGTGTGTGTGTAAGTATGTGTGTCACATCAAGTTACAGAGGAAAATTGCAGTCTGTGGCCGCTGACGGTTTCCCAAGGCTCCCAGCAGGGCGTCTGATCTATCAAAGGACCCCACTTTGATGACACGATGGACAGTTACCAACTAATCACGACTCAGACTGCTGGCTGCAAGGGCAGGGGGGTGGCGTGTGTGTACAAAACCCTGTCCTATCTGTCTGAATGATAGCACTTTACCAGTGATACTGTACTGCAGGTCAATTCCAATGAATGCCACATTCTATATTAGTCATAAAGAGAAACCAGTTGGAACTGGACGTCTCCCTAGTGACATACTCTATGACATCAATACTCTATGAAATCAATACTCTATGACATCAATATACTATGACATCAATACTCTATGACATCAATAGTCTATGACATCAATACACTTGTTGTTTGCTGGTATTAAATCAAATCAAATCAAATTTTATTTGTCACATACACATGGTTAGCAGATGTTAATGCGAGTGTAGCGAAATGCTTGTGCTTCTAGTTCCGACAATGCAGTAATAACCAACAAGTAATCTAACTAACAATTCCAAAACTACTGTCTTATACACAGTGTAAGGGGATAAAGAATATGTACATAAGGATATATGAATGAGTGATGGTACAGAGCAGCATAGGCAAGATACAGTAGATGGTATCGAGTACAGTATATACATGAGGTGAGTATGTAAACAAAGTGGCATGGTTAAAGTGGCTAGTGATACATTTATTACATAAGGATGCAGTCGATGATATAGAGTACAGTATATATGTATGCATATGAGATGAATAATGTAGGGTAAGTAACATTATATAAGGTAGCATTGTTTAAAGTGGCTAGTGATATATTTACATAATTTCCCATCAATTCCCATTATTAAAGTGGTTGGAGTTGAGTCAGTGTCAATGTCAGTGTGTTGGCAGCAGCCACTCAATATTAGTGGTGGCTGTTTAACAGTGTGATGGCCTTGAGATAGAAGCTGTTTTTCAGTCTCTCGGTCCCAGCTTTGATGCACCTGTACTGACCTCGCCTTCTGGATGATAGCGGGGTGAACAGGCAGTGGATTTGCTTATGATATAGTGCACACAGATGGTATTGTGTGTGTGTGTAAGTGTGTACACAGAGACAGGGACAAGGACCTGACTATAACCAGCCTACTGATACTGACACACAGACAGCTAGACAGGTCCTTCCTGCCTGGGCATTAACCTGCTGGTACACAGCTAGACAGGTCCTTCCTGCCTGGGAGTTAACCTGCTGGTACTGACACACAGCTAGACAGGTCCTTCCTGCCTGGGAATCAACCTGTTGATGGGAGAGATGGGAAAGAAATCCATTTGAATCGCTGTACATTCACTTTATAGTCATTAAAAGTATTCTAAGAAAAAACAAGGAGAGGATCTCATTTATTCACATTTAATAACATTGAAGACATTTCTGCATTATGACAATGGTCAACAAACGCATTCCTGCTTGGGTTCAATATTATCATTCTTTGTTAGTCACTTAGTGGGAGCGTTTAGATTGTGGTTGGAGTGTGTGTGTGTTACCCTATATACAGTAGCATCTCAGCTGTATGCAGTGCAAATAAGATCCGTCTTATTTACAATCTCATTATTTTACTGTCATGGTGTTGGCCGACAGCTTACTGAATCAATGCCACACACACACAGACACACAGACACAGACAGACACAGACACAGACACAGACACACACAGACACACACAGACACAGACACACACAGACACACACACACACACACACATACACACACACACACACACACACACACACACACACACACACACACACACACACACACATGCACACATGCACCCGCTCATTGTAGATTAGGCAGCTGTTTCTACAGATAAGCAAGAGAATGGAGATGAGCTAGAGAACAACAGGTTCTATCCCCTTCTCTCCCCTTCTCTCCTCTCCCCTTCTCTCCCATTCTCGCCTCTCCACTTCGCTCCCCTTCTCTCCTCTCCCCTTCTCTCCTCTCCCTTTCTCTCCCCTTCTCTCTCTCTCCTCTCCTCACCTCTCCCCTTCTATCCTCTCCCCTTCTCTCCCCTTCTCTCCTCTCCAATTCTCTCCCCTTCTCACCTCTCCTCTTCTCTCCTCTCCCCTTCTCTCCTCACCCCTTCTCTCCTCACCCCTTCTCTCCCCTTCTCTCCTCTCCCCTTCTCTCCCATTCTCTCCCCTTCTCTCCCCTTCTCTCCAATTCTCTCCTCTCCCCTTCTCTCCAATTCTCTCCTCTCCACTTTTCTCCTCTCCCTTTCTCTCCCCTTCTTTCCTCTCCTCTCCCCTTCTCTCTCTCCTCTCCCCTCCTCTCCCCTTCTCTCTCTCCTCTCCCCTTCTCACCCATTGTCTCCTCTCCTCTCCCCTTCTCTCCTCTCCCCTGCTCTCCTCTCCCCTCCTCTCCCCTTCTCTCCTCTCTTCTTCTCTCCTCTCCCCTGCTCTCCCCTTCTATCCTCTCCCCTTCTCTCCTCTCCCCTACTCTCCTCTCCATTTCTATCCTGTCCCCTTCTCTCCTCTTCTCTCCTCTCCTCTCCTCTCTCCTTCTCTCTCTCCTCTCCCCTTCTCTCCTCTCCCTCTCCATCCCACATCCACTCTGCTTCCTCCACTCTCCCTCCCCATTCTCACAACAGGCGTCATTTCCTTAATAGGTCAACCTCAATTATCTCCATCTCCCCCTCTGACAACATGACATGTCATCCCCTTCTCTCGTCTCCCCTTCTCTCCTCCCCCTTCTATTCTCTTCTCTCCTCTTCTCTCCTTTCCCCTGCTCTCCTCTCCCCTTCTCTCCCCCCTGCTCTCCTCTCCCCTACTCCCCTCCCCCTTTTATTCTCTCCTCTCCCCTTCTCTCCTCTCCCTGCTCTCCTCTCCCCTTCTCTCCTCTCCCTGCTCTCCTCTCCCCTTCTCTCCTCTCCCCTGCTCTCTCTCATCTCCCCTTCTTAGCTCTCCCCTTCTCTCTCTCCTCTCTCCTTCTCCCCTTCTCTCCTTCCCCTGCTCTCCTCTCCCCTTCTCTCCTCTCCACTTCTATCCGCTCCCCTCCTATCCTCTCCCCTTCTCTCCTCTTCTTCTCTCTCCTCTCCCCTTCTCTCCTCTTCTTCTCTCTCCTCTCCCCTTCTCTTCTCTCCTCTTCTCTCCCTTCCCCTTCTCTCATCATCTCTCCAGTTCTCTCCCCTCCCATTCTCTCATCTCCCCTCTCCTCTTCTCTCCTCACCTCTTCCCTTTTCTTCTCTCCTCTCCTGTCCCCTTCTCTCCTTTCCCCTTCTCTCCTATCCTCTTCTCTCCTCTCCCCTCCCCTTCTCTTTCTCCTCTGCCCTTCTCTCCTATTCTCTCCTCATCTCTCCCCTTCTCTCCTCTCCCCTTCTCTCATCTCCCCTCTCTCCTCCCCCTGTTCTCCTCTCCCCTTCTATCCTTTCCCCTCCTCTCCTCCCCCTGTTCTCCTCTCCCCTTCTCTCCTCTTCCCTCCTCCCCCTTCTCTCCTGTCCTCTCCTCTTCTCTTCTCTCCTCTCCCCTTCTCTCCTCTCCCCTTCTCTCCCCCCCTCTACTCTATCCCCTTCTCTCCTATCCTATCCTCTTCTCTCATTCCTCTCCCCTTCTCTTCTCTCTCTCTCCTCTCCACTTCTCTCCTCTTCTCTCCTCTTCTCTCATTTCCCCTTCTCTCCTCCCCTTGCTCTCCTCCCTCTCCTCTCCTCTCCCCTTCTCTTCACTCCCTCTCCATCCCACATCCACTCTGCTTCCTCCACTCTCCCTCCCCATTCTCACAACAGGTGTCATTTCCTTAATAGGTCAACCTCAATTATCTCCATCTCCCACTTTGACAACATGACATGTCATCCCCTTCTCTCTTCTCTCCTTCTCTCCTCCCCCTTCTATTCTCTCCTCTCCTCTTATCTCCTTTCCCCTGCTCTCCTCTCCCCTTCTCTCCTCCCCCTGCTCTCCTCTCCACTTCTCTCCTCCCCATTCTCTTCTCTCCTCTCCCCTTTCTCTTTTCCCCTTCTATTCTCTGCCCTTCTCTCCTCTCCCCCTTTCTCCTTTCCCCTGCTCTCCTCTCCCCTTCTCTCCTCCCCATTCTCTTCTCTCCTCTCCCCTTCCTCCTTTCCCTTCTTTCCTCTTCCCTTCTCTCCTTCCCCTCCTCTCCTCTCCCCTTCTCTTCTCTCCTCTCCCTACTCTCCTCTCCCTACTCTCCTCTCCCATCTCCTCTCCCCTCCTCTCCTCTCCCCTTCTCTCCTCTCCCCTTCTCTCCTCTTCTCTTCTCTCCCCTGCTCTCCCCTTCTCTCCTCTCCTTTCCCCTGCTCTCCCCTTCTCTCCTCTCCCTCTCCATCCCACATCCACTCGACTTCCTCCACTCCCCTCCACCATCTCACAACAGGTGTAATTTCCTTCCACCCATCTTATTATTAGGTCATCCTCACTCTTCCCCTCTCCTCTCTTCTTCATTATCTCTGTCTCCCCCTCTGACAACATGTCATCCTCATCTCTCCTTTTTCCTTAATCCAGTAATCCGTCCTCCTCCTCCTCTACCCCTCCTCCTCTCCATCCCCACTTCTCTAAAAGAACCCCAGGCTTTTTGTGCTCAGTACAGTCTGTGTAACGGCTGCTGACAGTGTGTGTGTGTGTCTGTGTGTGTGTGTGTGTGTGTCTGTGTGTGTGTGTGTGTGTGTGTGTGCATGTGTGTGTGTGTGTGCGCTCAGCATCCCTCCGCTCATCTCCTCTAGTCGCCCACTCTCACTGCGCTCTGCATTCACCTCCCCAACCCCCCAAGCACATCATCCTTTATATGTCTCTCTCTCTCTCTCATTCTCTCTCTCGCTCTGTCTCTCGCTCTCTCTCTCGTTCTTTCTCTCGCTCTCTCTCTCTCGTTCTCTCTCGCATGCTCTCCCCCCCCCTCTCTCTCTCTCTCTCGTTCCCTCTCTCTCGTTCTCTCTCTCTCTCTCTCTCTCTCTCTCTCTCTCTCTCTCTTTCTCTCACTCCCCTGCTTAATGTGCTAATTTCTGTGTGTGTGTGTTTGTGTGTGTGTGTGTGTGTGTGTGTGCGGGTTTGTGTGTGCAGCTGAAGCGGGATGTGCTTGCTTACACAGAGCTGCGTTGAACAGGTGCTCAGTACTTTCAGCCCAGAGAGGAATTCTGAGACGAGCTCCAGAGTAGGAACCACAAAGGGGCTACGATGCTCTGAAACTGACCCAGGACAATACGCCACTCTGGGGATACACTTGTCCTGAGAGAGACCCTTGGAGAATAAAGTTCTGGAACTGAGTTTACTTTGCTTGACATAATGTGAACATAGAGCTCTAGAAAGGACTGAATAATCTGCCCTTCTCCACATGCTTTCTTGGAAGTTCCAGAACAGGATGGACTAACATTGATTTAGAAGTCTGGATGTGCTCCAGAGAGGGACTCAGCCTGACAGAGAGCCAGGAGAGAGCTTCCGACCTGGGCTACGATTACCTGAGTGACACCTGGCACTCCTTAGAGCTCAGAGAGAAATGCCTACTGTACTTTCCTCTCCTTTTCTGTGTGATAGAGAGACAGTGAGGAATTTACCTTTTGCTTCTAATCTTAACATCTCCGCTCAAGGATACCGTTCAGGACTGACCTCCCTCCTCTCCTCCCTCCTTTCAACTCTCCTCCCTCCTCTTTCCCCGTCTCCTCTGTCAGGTGGAGTAAGAGTAAGCTATCTCGTCTGGCTCAGAGGTTGAATCAGAGACCGGGGGATGCTTTGGTAAAGGACTTCAGACTGCTGTTCTGCACGGGCACCTCACCACGCACCTCTCACAGCCTGGGCAGGTAAGGAAGGAGCCAGCACACACACACACACACACACACGCAGGTGAATACACACATACATTAGTGCACAATTGTACAGACACACACGCAAGATGCATAGGCGCATGCACACACACCAATATGCAGATGTGCACACACACACACACACACACACACACACACACACACACACACACACAGATATATCGGTATCGGTATGAGTATGAAATCTGCATCAGTGTGCGTATGTGTGGGTGTGGGGTCAGTATGTGTCTGCTGTGCTGCCTGCTGATCAGTGATGTGTTGAACTTGGTGGGTGAGAGATGCAGGCTAGATTGACACTGGCTGGTAGGCAGATAGTGTATGTTAGGTACTGTATGTTCGCTGCTCTGCATTCCTGTCTGTTAGAAGGGATAGACTGTTGCTTTTTTGGTTTCGCACAAACAGTATTGATTGACGCTGGAGTTGTCCTTATCCCTTCTGTCTCTCTCTCTCTCTCTCTCTCTCTCTCTCTCCGTGTCTCTCTCTCCCTTCTCTCCCTCTGTCTCTCCCTCTCTCTCCCTTCTCTCTCCCTTCTCTCTCTCTGTTCTCCCTCTGTCTCTCCCTTCTCTCTCTCTGTCCGTCTCTCTCCCTTCTCTCTCTCTCCGTTCTCCCTCTGTCTCTCCCTCTCTCTCTCTATCCTACCTTCTTCAGTAACATATTAGAAGACTTGACTCATGTTGCTGTTTCTGTATTTTCTCTCTTCATCTTTGTGTTCTTGTCTTCCTCCTTTCTTTCTCTCTCTCTCGCTCTCTCTCTTTCTCGCTTTGACTCTCTCTCCTCTCTCTCTCTGACTCTCTTTCTTTCTCTCTCTCTCTCTCTCTCTCTGACTCTCTCTCTGTCTCTCTCTCTCTCTCTCTCTCTCTCTCTCTCTCTCTGACTCTCTCTCCTCTCTCTCTGACTCTCTCCTCTCTCTCTCTCTCTGTCTCTGACTCTCTCTCTCTTTGTCTTTTGTATGTGTATGTGTTGCAGTAGACAGTTGTTGGTACTGAGACTACTACATGTCTGTCTGTTGCTCCGCCATCTAGTTCTGTAGGCACTTTACTTAGCGATGTTCTGTAGGCACTTTACTTAGCGATGTTCTGTAGGCACTTTACTTAGCGATGTTCTGTAGGCACTTTACTTAGCGATGTTCTGTAGGCACTTTACTTAGCGATGTTCTGTAGGCACTTTACTTAGCGATGTTCTGTAGGCACTTTACTTAGCGATGTTCTGTAGGCACTTTACTTAGCGATGTTCTGTAGGCACTTTACTTAGCGATGTTCTGTAGGCACTTTACTTAGCGATGTTCTGTAGGCACTTTACTTAGCGATGTTCTGTAGGCACTTTACTTAGCGATGTTCTGTAGGCACTTTACTTAGTGATGTTCTGTAGGCACTTTACTTAGCGATGTTCTGTAGGCACTTTACTTAGCGATGTTCTGTAGGCAGTTTACTTAGCGATGTTCTGTAGGCACTTTACTTAGCGATGTTCTGTAGGCACTTTACTTAGCGATGTTCTGTAGGCACTTTACTTAGCGATGTTTGATGCAGAATCAGAGTCGTGTTTTTTTTCTTTGTGGGAGCGATTGAATAATGATGTCGCAGCAGCAACAACAGCTGAACACAACGTGTTGAGGAACTAACACCCCCCCCCTCTCAGGAACACACAGTACCTCACCACATCTATCACTCTCTGACCGTATCCCAATACCCATACTTGCATTGTAAATAATAGCCTGATTGGCTATTTGAAAAAAAAAAAAAATTTATAGTATGGGACATTTCCAAAATTGAGTATGCTTTAAATGCCAGGATGTCATATTCATTTAGGCTTTTCATCTAGTACAATTCACTGCACACTGTTGAGGAAGAGAATTGTCTTTTCAGACCCACGTGTGTTTGACAGCAGCTGATAATCAGAATAAGGGACGGGCTGTACCAAAAGGAACTAATGGCGGGGAACAACCCAATTGCACATTAGTATGTTGACATTTCTTGCCAAACTGCATACATTTTTACTAAACAGTACATTTGAAATAGTATGTAGTATGATTAGCTAGTTCACATAAAAAGTTGAATACATCTTAGTAAGTAGTGGACAAGACGGTTTTCGGACACAACATATGCGCCCCTGGTGTAAAAGTAGTGTACTATATAGAGAATAGGGTGCCATTTGAGATATATCCACTGATTTACATTGAATTGCATTTCCAATTTACTCTTTAGAATGTACCACTTTCTCTCTTTATATCTGCTACTCTACTACCCTTCTATCTGCTACACTACTACCCTTCTATCTGCTACTCTACTACCCTTCTAGCTTCTACTCTACTACACTTCTATCTGCTACTCTACCACTCTTCTATCTGCTACTCTACTATTCTTCTATCTGCTACTCTACTACTCTTATATCTGCTGCTTTGTAGGCACTCTTCTATCTGCTGCTTTGTAGGTACTCTTCTATCTGCTGCTTTGTAGGTACTATACCTCTCTTCTATCTGCTGCGTTGTAGTTACTCTTCTATCTGCTGCTTTGTAATTACTCTTCTATCTTCTGCTTTGTAGCTACTCTTCTATCTGCTGCTTTGTAGTTACTATACCTCTCTTCTATCTGCTGCTTTGTAGTTACTATACCTCTCTTCTATCTGCTGCTTTGTAGGTACTCTTCTATCTGCTGCTTTGTAGTTACTGTTCTATCTGCTTCTTTGTAGTTACTCTTCTATCTGCTGCTTTGCAGGTACTCTTCTATCTGCTGCTTTGTAGTTACTATACCTCTCTTCTATCTGCTGCTTTGTAGCTACTCTTCTATCTGCTGCTTTGAAGGTACTCTTCTATCTGCTGCTTTGTAGTTACTATACCTCTCTTCTATCTGCTACTTTGTAGTTACTATACTTCTCTTCTATCTGCTGCTTTGTAGTTACTATTCTATCTGCTGCTTTGTAGTTACTATACCTCTCTTCTATCTGCTGTTTTGTAGCTACTATACCTCTCTTCTATCTGCTGTTTTGTAGCTACTCTTCTATCTGCTGCTTTGTAGTTACTATACCTCACTTCTATCTGCTGTCTTGTAGCTACTCTTCTATCTGCTTCTTTGTAGTTACTCTTCTATCTGCTGCTTGGTATGTACTCTTCTATCTGCTGCTTTGTAGTTACTATACATCTCTTCTATCTGCCTCTTTGTAGTTACTTTTCTATCTGCTGCTTTGTAGGTACTATACCTCTCTTCTATCTGCTGCTTTGTAGTTACTATACCTCTCTTCTATCTGCCTCTTTGTAGTTACTTTTCTATCTGCTGCTTTGTAGGTACTCTTCTATCTGCTGCTTTGTAGTTACTATACCTCTCTTATATCTGCTGCTTTGTAAGTACCCTTCTATCTGCTGCTTTGTAGTTACTATATCTCTCTTCTATCTGCTGCTTTGTAGTTACTATACCTCTCTTCTATCTGCTGCTTTGTAGGTACTCTTCTATCTGCTGCTTTGTAGTTACTATACCTCTCTTCTATCTGCTGCTTTGTAGGTACTCTTCTATCTGCTGCTTTGTAGTTACTATACCTCTCTTATATCTGCTGCTTTGTAAGTACCCTTATATCTGCTGCTTTGTAGTTACTATACCTCTCTTCAATCTGCTGCTTTGTAGTTCTCTTCTATCTGCTGCTTTGTAGCTACTCTTATATCTGCTGCTTTGTAGCCACTCTTCTATCTGCTGCTTTGTAGGTACTTTTCTATCTGCTGCTTTTTAGTTATCTTCTATCTGCTGCTTTTTAGCTACTCTTCTATCTGCTGCTTTGTAGCTACTCTTCTATCTGCTGCTTTGTAGGTATTCTTCTATCTGCTGCTTTGTAGCTTCTCTTCTATCTACTGCTTTGTAGGCACTATACCTCTCTTCTATCTGCTGCTTTGTAGTTACTATACCTCTCTTCTATCTGCTGTTTTGTAGCTACTATACCTCTCTTCTATCTGCTGTTTTGCAGCTACTCTTCTATCTGCTTCTTTGTAGTTACTATACCTCTCTTCTATCTGCTGCTTTGTAGTTACTATACCTCACTTCTATCTGCTGTTTTGTAGCTACTCTTCTATCTGCTTCTTTGTAGTTACTCTTCTATCTGCTGTTTGGTAGGTACTCTTCTATCTGCTGCTTTGTAGTTACTATACATCTCTTATATCTGCTGCTTTGTAAGTACCCTTCTATCTGCTGCTTTGTATTTACTATACCTCTCTTCTATCTGCTGCTTTGTATTTACTCTTCTATCTGCTGCTTTGTAGTTACTATACCTCTCTTCTATCTGCTGCTTTGTAGGTACTCTTCTATCTGCTGCTTTGTAGTTACTATACCTCTCTTCTATCTGCTGCTTTGTAGGTACTTTTCTATCTGCTGCTTTGTAGCTACTCTTCTATCTGCTGCTTTGTAGGTACTCTTCTATCTGCTGCTTTGTAGCTTCTCTTCTATCTGCTGCTTTGTAGTTCCCCTTCTATCTGCTGCTTTGTAGGTACTCTTCTATCTGCTGCTTTGTAGATACTCTTCTATCTGCTGTGTTGTAGCTACTCTTCTATCTGCTGCTTTGTAGGTACCCTTCTATCTGCTGCTTTGTAGGTACTATACCTCTCTTCTATCTGCTGTGTTGTAGTTACTCTTCTATCTGCTGCTTTGTAGCTACCCTTCTATCTGCTGCTTTGTAGTCACTATACCGCTCTTCTATCTGCTGCTTTGTAGTTACTAGACCTCTCTTCTATCTGCTACTTTGTAGTTACTATACTTCTCTTCTATCTGCTGCTTTGTAGTTACTCTTCTATCTGCTGCTTTGTAGTTACTATACCTCTCTTCTATCTGCTGCTTTGTAGGTAATCTTCTAATTGCTGCTTTGTAGTTACTATACCTCTCTTCTATCTGCTGCTTTGTAGTTACTCTTCTATCTGCTGCTTTGTAGCTATTCTTCTATCTGCTGCTTTGTAGTTACTCTTCTATCTGCTGCTTTGTAGCTACTCTTCTATCTGCTGCTTTGAAGTTACTCCTCTATCTGCTGCTTTGTAGGTACTCTTCTATCTGCTGCTTTGTAGGCACTCTTCTATCTGCTGCTTTGTAGGTACTCTTCTATCTGCTGCTTTGTAGTTACTATACATCTCTTCTATCTGCTGCTTTGTAGTTACTATACCTCTCTTATATCTGCTGCTTTGTAGGTACTACACCTCTCTTCTATCTGCTGCTTTGTAGTTACTCTTTTATCTGCTGCTTTGTAGTTACTCTTCTATCTGCTGCTTTGTAGTTACTATACCTCTCTTCTATCTGCTGCTTTGTAGGTACTTTTCTATCTGCTACTTTGTAGTTATCTTCTATCTGCTGCTTTTTAGCTACTCTTCTATCTGCTGCTTTGTAGCTACTCTTCTATCTGCTGCTTTGTAGGTATTCTTCTATCTGCTGCTTTGTAGCTTCTCTTCTATCTGCTGCTTTGTAGGCACTCTTATATCTGCTGCTTTGTAGGTACTCTTCTATCTGCTGCTTTGTAGGTACTCCTCTATCTGCTGCTTTGTAGGTACTCTTTTATCTGCTGCTTTGTAGCTACTCTTCTATCTGCTGCTTTGTAGGTAGTCTTCTATCTGCTGCTTTGTAGATACTCTTCTATCTGCTGCTTTGTAGGTACTCTTCTATCTGCTTCTTTGTAGGTACTATACCTCTCTTCTATCTGCTGCTTTGTAGTTACTCTTATATCTGCTGCTTTGTGTGTACTCTTCTATCTGCTGCTTTGTAGGTACTATACCTCTCTTCTATCAGCTGCTTTGTAGTTAGTCTTCTATCTGCTGCTTTGTAGTCACTATACCACTCTTCTATCTGCTGCTTTGTAGTTACTATACCTCTCTCCTATCTGCTACTTTGTAGTTACTATACTTATCTTCTATCTGCTGCTTTGTAGTTACTCTTCTATCTGCTGCTTTGTAGTTACTATACCTCTCTTCTATCTGCTGCTTTGTAGGTACTCTTCTATCTGCTGCTTTGTAGTTACTATACCTCTCCTCTATCTGCTGCTTTGTAGGTACTCTTCTATCTGCTGCTTTGTAGGAACTCTTCTATCTGCTGCTTTGTAATTACTCTTCTATTTGCTGCTTTGTAGCCACTCCTCTATCTGCTGCTTTGTAGTCACTATACCACTCTCCTATCTGCTGCTTTGTAGGTACTCCTCTATCTGCTGCTTTGTAGTTACTCTTCTATCTGCTGCTTTTGTAGTTTGTAGTAGAGGTAGAGTAGAGGTAGAGTAGAGGTGTAGGTAGAGTAGAGGTGTAGGTAGAGTAGAGGTAGAGTAGAGGTGTAGGTAGAGTAGAGGTGTAGGTAGAGTAGAGGTAGAGTAGAGGTGTAGGTAGAGTAGAGGTAGAGTAGAGGTGTAGGTAGATTAGAGGTAGAGTAGAGGTAGAGTAGAGGTGTAGGTAGAGTAGAGGGAGAGTAGAGGTGTAGGTAGAGTAGAGGTAGAGTAGAGGTGTAGAGTAGAGGTAGAGTAGAGGTAAATGGGAGAGTAGAGGTGTAGGTAGAGGAAGAGTAGAGGTAGAGGTAGAGGTAGAGTAAGAGTAGAGGTAGAGGTAGAGGTAGAGGTACTGGTACAGTAGAGGTAGAGTAGAGGTAGAGGTACAGTAGAGGTACAGTAGAGGTAGAGTAGAGGTAGAGTAGAGGTGTAGGTAGAGTAGAGGTAGAGGTACTGTAGAGGTACAGTAGAGGTAGAGGTAGAGTAGATGTAGAGTAGAGGTATAGGTGGAATAAATGAGGATGTAGAGTAGAGGTACAGTAGAGGTAGAGTAGAGGTAAAGTAGAGGTAGAGTAGAGGTACAGTAGAGGTACAGTAGAGGTAGAGGTAGAGTAGAGGTACATTAGAGGTAGAGTAGAGGTGGAGTAGAGGTAGAGTAGAGGTGGAGTAGAGTTAGAGTAAATGTAGAGGTGAGATAGAGTAGAGGTAGAGGTAGAGTAGAGGTACAGTAGAGGTAGAGGTACAGTAGAGAAGAGGTAGAGGTAGAATAAATGTAGAGGTAGAGTAGAGGTAGAGGTAGAATAAATGTAGAGGTAGAGTAGAGGTAGAGTAGAGGTAGAGTAGAGTAGAGGTAGAGTAGAGGTAGAATAGAGGTAGAGTAAAGGTAGAGTAGAGGTAGAGGTAGAATAGAGGTAGATTAAAGGTAGAATAGAGGTAGAGGTAGAGTAGAGATAGATTCAAGGTTAAAGGTTTACTCAGTGTGATGTACATCACTAATTCCCTGTTCCAGTGTCCTCTCAATAGATACATGGAGTGATGATGCAAAAGTTCAATTCACACTTCTGGACGGACAGAGGTGTCTATTCTGTGGTCAGTTGTGAGTGTGCAAGAGTGCCTTTTGTGGATATTTTTGTTTATTCGCCTCTTAGTGGGGACACACGCACATAGGCACACACACGCACACACACAGACATGCACACACACACACGCACGCAAGCACACACTCACATACACGCTTTCCCCTGCAGTGTCACTAATTGGTCATGTGATTGGTTCTGTTTCATTCCTGTCCCTTTAGTCTCTGGTAATATGTGGTGATATTTCAGGATATTCAGGCCAATAAGAGCCTTCACTTGCTCACTTAACTTCTTACGGCTGAAATCCCGTAACGGGATCGATTTGACAACAGCCAGTGAAAGTGCAGGACGCCAAATTCAAACAACAGAAATCTCATAATTAAAATTCCTCAAACATACAAGCATTATACACCATTTTAAAGATAAACTTGTTGTTAATCTCACAACAGTGTATGATTTCAAAAAGGCTTTACGACGAAAGCATACCATGAGATTATGTTAGGTCAACACCTAGTTACAGAAAAACAGCAATTTTTCCAGCCAAATAGAGGAGTCACAAAAAGCAGAAATAGAGATAAAATGAATCACTAACCTTTGATGATCTTCATCAGATGACACTCATAGGACTTCATGTTACACAATACATGTATGTTTTGTTCAATAAAGTTCATATTTATATCCAAAAATATCAGTTTACATTGGCGCGTTATGTTCAGTAATGTTTTGTTTCCAAAACATCCAGTGATTTTGCAGAGAGCCACATCAATTTACAGAAATACTCATCATAAATGTTGATGGAAATACAAGTGTTATACATGGAATTAAAGATATCCTTCTCCTTAATGCAACCGCTGTGTCAGATTTCAACAAAGCTTTACAGAAAAGCACACCATGCAATAATCTGAGTACAGCGCTCAGAGACCAAAACAAGCCATAAGGATACCCGCCATGTTGTGGAGTCAACAGAAGTCAGAAATAGCATTATAAATATTCCCTTACCTTTGATGATCTTCATCGGAATGCACTCCCAGGAATCCCAGTTCCACAATAAATGTTTGTTTTGTTCAATGATGCCCATCATTTATGTCCAAATACCTCATTTTTGTTTGCGCGTTTAGTTCACAAATCCAAATTCACAAGGTGCAGGCACTTAGTTCAGACGACAGGTCCATTACAGTTCGTAGAAACATGTTAAACGATGTATAGAATCAATCTTTAGGTTGTTTTTATCATGAATCTTCAATAATATTCCAACCAGACAATTCCTTTGTCTTTAGAAATGAAAAGAAACGCAGCTAGCTCTCACGGCCGCGCTCATGACTTAGCTCATGGCATTCTGTCAGACCCCTGACTCAAACAGCTCTTATTCGCTCCGCCTTCACAGTAGAAGCCTGAAACAAGGTTCTAAAGACGGTTGACATCTAGTGGAAGCCTTAGGAAGTGCAATGGGACCAAGTTTTACACTGTATATTGGATAGGCAAAGACTTGAAAACCTACAAACCTCAGATTTCCCACTTCCTGGTTGGATTTTTTCTCAGGTTTTTGCCTGCCATATGAGTTCTGTTATACTCACAGACATAATTCAAACAGTTTTAGAAACTTCAGAGTGTTTTCTATCCATATCTACTAATGATATGCATGACTTGGTTTCTGGGCCTGAGTAGCAGGCAGTTTACTCTGGGCACCTTATTCATCCAAGCTACTCAATACTGCCCCCCAGCCATAATAAGTTAAACTTGTCAGCCAATTAATCAATCAATCAGTCAATTAGTTAGTCTCGCTTTATTGAATAGATAGTGCTGAGTGATTAACCAACATTTTGGTTATTTTTCATTTTTTAGACAACTAATTCAACAAAAAATCCTTGTTCGTGAGCATTTCACCTTTGTCAAGTTAATCCATCCACCTGATAAGTGCGGCATATCAAGAAGCTGATTAAACAGCATGATTATTACACAGGTGCACCTTGTGCTGATGATAATAAATGGTCACTCTATAATGTGCAGTTTTGTCACACAACACAATGCCACAGATGTCTCATGTTTTGAAGGAGCATGCAATTGGAATACTGACTACAGGAATGTCCACAAGAATTGTTACCGGAGAATTGAATGTTAATTTCCCTACCATAATCACCCTCCAACTTCATTTAAGATAATATGGCAGTACGTCCAACTTGCCTCACAACCGCAGACCACGTGTAACCATGGCAGCCCCTCCACATCCGGCTTCTTCACCTGAGGGACCGTCTGAGACCAGCCATCCAGACAGCTGATGAAACTGAGGAGTATTTCTGTCAGTAATAAAGTCCTTTTGTGGGAGGAAAAAACTAATTCTCAATGTGAATTCCATTTGGCCATAATACATTTATTTAAATTGATTAATTTCCTTATATCAACTGTAACTCAGTATAATCGTTTAAATTGTAGCATGTTGCGTTCATATTTTTGTTCAGTTTAGTTTGAAGAACGACTAAAATAGTTTTGTCAGACCGCGTAGGCAGCAGCTCTATAGAGATGAGAGGATAACATGGAATTAGATAATAGTCATCAAATAAAACACATTTGATGTTCACAACAACTGAAATATTTTATTAAAGTAAAATAATGTGAAAAACTGTTGGTTAATAAGTGATGAGCAGTAATGGGCAGTCACTACCGTCATGGGACTTGTATTCATTGTTTTATTCTGTGTTTTTACAGCATTCAACCCACATAATCGAAACCAAAATCGAAAACCATTATTATTTTTTAATAATCGAACCAAAACTGAACTAACCTAGTTTTTTAGTCTTTCTATTTCTTTGGCTGTTATTACACAAGCAGTCCAATTCTGATCCTTTGCTCAATTATTGGCAAAAGATCTGATCTGCCAATTAGTGGCAAAAGATCACAATTGGGGTGCCTGGGCCTCCTGAGTGGCACAGCGGTCTGAGACACTGCATCAGGTTCAATCCCATGCTGTGTCACAACCGGCCGTGATCGGGAGTTCCATGGGGTGGCGCATAATTGGCCCAGCGTTGTCCGGGTTACTGGAGGGTTTGGCCGGGTGGGGGTGGGGGGGATTTACTTGTCTCATCGTGCTCTAACGATTTGTTATAGCAGGCCGGGCGCCTGCAGGCTGACCTCGGTCGTCATTTGGACGGTGTTACCTCCGACACATTGGTGCCGGAAAAAATGGGGTAAAATGCAGAAAAATAAAAAATAAATAAATACAAATAAATAATTGGTCTGCCTGTGTAAATGCAGCCTTTCTATTGTAAAAGTGAAGCATGTTTGTATTCAAGCATCCCATCCCTCTGTGGCTATGTAAAATATCATTTTGTTTTGATAGAGGAAAGATAAGAATTTGACGGGTTGTCTTGACTCCCGAGCCTGGCTTCTGGAACAGTGAAGAGATAATAACTAGAGTAACACTAGAATGTTCCTTTTTTCATGAATGGTTGCTGAGGAGCGCTCTTCATAACTGAGCTCTTCACTTCTCTCTCACAGCTGAGTGGAGCTTCGCTTTTGCACCAGCACAGATGAACTTGGCAACCAAATAATCGCTATTGAATCAAATTAATCAAAATTCGGACAAATGATCAGAATCACCTTCATTTGCCAAGTACGTTTACATAGTCAGAATTTGACTTGGTGATATGGTGCTGTTTGTAACAACATTTGGAGACAGAATACAGACTGAGGAATTTATCACCAGCCCGTGTAACTGTAGTTGTTGGTATTTGTTGTTGTTGATGACAAGTTGCATCCTGTAAATGACTTATGTTATTCCTACATTATGACACCTTACGTAAAATGTTAACAAATGTTTTTCTTCAGAATCCAATATTAAACTAAGGTCTTTCTACACATGATTGTGTTGTGATGATTCTATGGTAGAAAACCCATTTCTGTGTTATTATTTCACCGTGATCACCGTAAAAGAAAAGTGTCCACCTTTATTTAATTTTTCATGTCCCTGTGTGTACCTCTTTGTCTCTCCTGTCTCTCTTGTCATTTCTCTGAGCGTCAGATTAAATCTGTGCAGCCGATGGGGAAATGAATTTAACGGAGCCTGTGGGTCAACAGTAATTTTTCCTACCGAGCAGAAGTGAGCGAAGCAATCATTTATGGCGGGTCTATCTAGCTGGCCAGAAGGGCTGAGTAATGGTTATTTGGTGTGTTTCTTGGAAATATGATGCGAGGATCATTAAAGATTGTTCAGCCATTGCTCTGTCAATACATTCCTGGAATTAGCGGCCGTTCCATGGCCCAAATCATCCATGTTAGCCATAGCGTATCGTTCAGAGAGAGACTCAGAAATGACCCCTTTTCACCTTTCACTAACACATCTGTCAGTAAGACTCTTCCACTGTCATGGATCTGTTATTAATGTTGTACTGTCTCCGTATTTATCACATGTATAACTGGGTAGAAATGTTCTCAAAGGAAATTGATTTAAATGACGTTTTCCTTCACAGTCCCGAAGAAGGAAACTGAAATGCGTACGTGTGAGTGTTTTTTTTTTTTGTTGTCCTTGAGGACATGAAAAGATAATAAAGATGTTTTTAACTTGCCCCAGATATGAAGAGTGCCTTGGTATTTTTCTAATATATTTTCCTTCAGGAACTTCTGTTCCGTCAGAACCTTCTATTACAAGTGCAGAACCTGAAACTCGTCCATTTTCAAACCCATCAGTTTGTACTGTCTTTATTGTCGGCCGTTCTATTGTATAATTGGGTAGAAATTGCTCTTGCACATTGAAATGATTTTTTTCCTCTCCCTCCCTTCTCTCCTTCCCTCCTTTAGGAACTATTCTGTCAGCATGACTCAACAGATGCAGAACCTGCAGCTGTCCCATACCAGGAAGTGCTCGGGAGGCCCTGCCTCCCCCAGCGCCGCCAAGCGCCTCTACCGGAACCTATCAGAGAAGCTGAAAGGAGGCCACTCCTCCTTCGAGGACGCCTACTTCTTCGGCCGCGGAGAACGCCACGGTCATCACAAGGGCTCGGTGAGTTGGGATTGTGTGTCCATGCGTACATGTCACGTTTGTGTGTTTGTTTTCACGTCCAAGACATTTTCAGAAAGTTGAAGCCCATTTACTGAAATTCTATACATTTACATTGGAGAACAGCAAAAACAAGCATGAATGATGTGAAGGGTGTGTGTGTGTGTGTGTGTGTGTGTGTGTGTGTGTGTGTGTGTGTGTGTGTGTGTGTGTGTGTGTGTGTGTGTGTGTGTGTGTGTGTGTGTGTGTGTGCGCGTGTGTGCGTGCATGCGTGTGTGTGTGTGTGTGTATTAGAGACGTTTCAGTGTGTTCTCACACTAGGGCTGATGTGTCCCAGTCTGATGACATGTTCCACCTGGTTACATCTCACGTACAGCTTGTTGTTTACTCATCATTACAGCTATAGATGCCGTAGCCGATGAATCTACCACGTCCGTTTGGGTTATTACAACAACACAGAAGTTACTACAAACAAAAAAACTATTTTTTGACATCATCACACGCCAGATAGAACAGAATAATATGTACTGCTGGGTTTTGAACCGTTTTGTCAACAAAACACAAACTAAGGCGCTGGATGAGAACAGTGGCATTCGGATTCCATCTTTGAATGTTACCGCTTCAGCACTTTCACTGCGGTGCTACCTCCTTCTCTTCACCTCTCTTTGTGTCTCTCTCTCTCTCTCTCTCTCTCTCTCTCTCTCTCTCTCTCTCTCTCTCTCTCTCCACTGGATGTGTTGTAAATGTCACTGCTTTTTGGACAGAATGTTCTTATAGGCTTTTCTTTACACACAGAAGCACACTTGTCATTAGTCCTCCAGGCGTATGTATTTCCATCACGCTGAACAATAACCTAGCATTGGCTTAATCACACTCCAATTGATCTGATGTTAACCCACACACACGTTCCACAGACACACTACAATCATAATTGAACGTGAAATGAGTGATACGATATTGATTGTGCCAATCGATCAGAGAGTGTAGTTTTTTTGGATCGTGTTGGATCGTGTCAGTGTTCTCTCACTGTGACAGATAGACAGTACTGTCCCCATGTAATATGGCGTCTGCTTTCATCCAAAGCCACTTAGTCACGCATGCATACATGTTTTACATATGTGGTGGTCCTGGGAATCAAACCCACTATTCAGGCCATCCTCTACCAACTGAGCTACAGAGGACCACCTCTCCTCTCTACGGTCCATCAATCACTACACTTTGTTGCTGTGTCTGCCCTTGGTTTGGTTAAAGCTTCAAGTGTCTATCAGTATAGCTCAGAGCCTTCTGGAGCTGTGGGTGAGTGCTGTTGATGACGACAACAATGAGGATTGTCTCCTGACCCCTGTGTGTGTGTGTGTGTGCGTGCGTGTGCGTGTGTGTGTGTGTGTGTGTGTGTGTCCCTCCAGAACATGCAGGGTAGTGAGTGTCTGTTTGAGGCGGTGGAGCAGCAGGATGTAGATGCCGTCCAGATCCTTCTCTACCAATACACAGCTGAGGAGCTGGACCTCAACACGCCCAACAGCCAAGGGTTAACACCGCTAGACGTGGCCGTCATGACCAACAACACACCCATAGCCAAACTACTGCTGAAGGCCGGCGGCAAGGAGAGCCCTCACTGTGAGTATTTATTCACCTTCATTTAACTAGGCAAGTCAGTTAAGAACAAATTCTTATTTACAATGACGGCCTAGGAACAGTGGGTTAACTGCCTTGTTCAGGGGCAGAACGACAGATTTGTACCCTTGTCAGCTCGGGGCATTCGATCTTGCAACCTTTCGGTTACTAGTCCAACCACTAGGCTACCCTGCCGTCACTACACTCTAACCACTAGGCTACCCTGCCGTCAATACACTCTAACCACTAGGCTACCCTGCCGTCACTACACTCTAACCACTAGGCTACCCTGCCGTCACCACACTCTAACCACTAGGTTACCCTGCCGTCACTACACTCTAACCACTAGGCTACCCTGCCGTCACTACACTCTAACCACTAGGTTACTCGCCGCCCCGTATACATTACGTAGGGCTCACTGTGTACACACTAAATAGGGTACACTAAGTAAACACTATGGAGGGTGCAATGTGAGTACACACTAAGTAGGGTACACTAAGTAAACACTATGGAGGGTGCAATGTGAGTACACACTAAGTAATGCAACCCAGCATTGAAACCGTGACTTAAAAATACAGGACCCTTGTTTCAAGCCTTTTCTTCTCTGAAGAGCCTGGCTGGCGCGACCCAGCTGGTACACAGCGAGCTGGTACACAGCGAGGGAAAGACCCACTAGTCTGGACTATGTTTGTTGCTATAATATTCACCCCAGAAATGGAGAGATGATTTTTATTGGTTCTTTCTAACGTTTTGTTTTCCTCTGGGGCGTTGAGACGTCTTTTAAAATGGAAGGGGGCGGCGCTCGGGGGGCTGTGTATGGCTGTACAGAACCGGCCAATTAAAGCACAGCCCACTTCCTTATCAATACACTGTGCTAACATCAAACAGCCTGTTCACACTTTGAAGTCAGGAGGACTTAGAGTTTGGTGTCAGCCAGACTACTTTATGCCTTTTTATACATGGTTTTCTAGTAGGCCTGGCTGATATAGATTATTTTTTAAATATGTTTTTGCGAAAGCGATATATCAACGATAAATTATGAGAAAATATTTTTTTGGGGGGGAGGTGCTAGATCCGGGCAATATGGACAAAAAGTCATAATGAGATAAATGTAACTATTTTGCTCGATAACAACAAATGCACCAATCTTTTTTTTTATGGACAGTAAACTTTACATTAGCAGCAGAGCTCTAAACGTGTTGTTTCCAAGACAACTGAGATGGGAGTCAGCTGTTTTATCTAACATGTACAGGGAATGCCCAATCAATATTTTGATGTGCAACCTGTCAATATAGGACCCAGAATGATCAGATTTCCTTTTTTGAGAATAGTCCAACATCGTTGTGCATAGTGACCTATACGTTATATTATTTACCACCTGAGGAAGTTGGAACACAACACTGCTAACTGTAAATATGATATTGTTGCTAGATAGCCATGTATGCTATTTGAGTCATCTATGGCTATGGTCCTACACAAACTTTCCAGCGTTAACCCTAGTCTACTTGATGTACAGTAGGCCTAGTCTACTTGATGTACAGTAGGCCTAGTCTACTTGATGTACAGTAGGCCTATCTTGCCTATGCTGCTCTGTACCATCACTCATTCATATATCCTTATGTACATATTCTTTATCCCCTTACACTGTGTACAAGACAGTAGTTTTGGAATTGTTAGTTAGATTACTTGTTATTACTGCATTGTCGGAACTAGAAGCACAAGCATTTCGCTACACTCGCATTAACATCTGCTAACCATGTGTACGTGACAAATAAAATTTGATTTGATTTGATTTTGATTTTGCCTAGTCTACTTGATGTACAGTAGGCCTAGTCTACTTGATGTACAGTAGTCCTTGTCTACTTGATGTACAGTAGGCCTAGTCTAATTGATGTACAGTAGGCCTAGTCTACTTGATGTACAGTAGGCCTAGTCTACTTGATGTACAGTAGGCCTAGTCTACTGGATGTACAGTAAGCCTAGTCTACTTGATGTACAGTAGGCCTAGTCTACTTGATGTACAGTAGTCCTTGTCTACTTGATGTACAGTAGGCCTAGTCTACTTGATGTACAGTAGGCCCAGTCTACTTGATGTACAGTAGGCCTAGTCTACTTGATGTACAGTAGGCCTAGTCTACTTGATGTACAGTAGGCCTAGTCTACTGGATGTACAGTAGGCCCAGTCTACTTGATGTACAGTAGGCCTAGCCTACAGGATGTACAGTAGGCCTAGTCTACTGGATGTACAGTAGGCCTAGTCTACTTGATGTACAGTAGGCCTAGTCTACTTGATGTACAGTAGGCCTAGTCTACTTGATGTACAGTAGGCCTGGTCTACTTGATGTACAGTAGGCCTAGTCTACTTGATGTACAGTAGGCCTAGTCTACTTGATGTACAGTAGGCCTAGTCTACTTGATGTACAGTAGGACTAGTCTACTTGATGTACAGTAGGCCTAGTCTACCTGATGTACAGTAGGCCTAGCCTACTTGATGTACAGTAGGCCTAGTCTACTTGATGTACAGTAGGCCTAGTCTACCTGATGTACAGTAGGACTAGTCTACTTGATGTACAGTAGGCCCAGTCTACTTGATGTACAGTAGGCCTAGTCTACTTGATGTACAGTAGGCCTAGTCTACCTGATGTACAGTAGGCCTAGTCTACCTGATGTACAGTAGGCCTAGTCTACCTGATGTACAGTAGGCCTAGTCTACTTGATGTACAGTAGGCCCAGTCTACTTGATGTACAGTAGGCCTAGTCTACCTGATGTACAGTAGGCCTAGTCTACCTGATGTACAGTAGGCCTAGTCTACCTGATGTACAGTAGGCCTAGTCTACTTGATGTACAGTAGGCCTAGCCTACTTGATGTACAGTAGGCCTGTTCATTGCAAATGGTGCACCCTGCTCGGCGTCAAAATCGTTCTAACTACATGATACTCCGGTTGTATAGTGGTGCCATGAACTCAATATTAAGCAGGGAGAAATACATGAAATACTCATAGAAAACTGTGACTCTCCTCTCTATAACTACAACAACAGTAGTTGCTCGGAAAACTGTATTTTTCCCTCAATGGCATTTTGATCAACGGTCGGTCGTGTTTGTGCTTCCCAGAATGCATCTCAGAGTAGGGAGAGGGAGTGAGAGTCAGCAGTCGACAGCGAAAAACAACGACAAGCAGATACTTTCATAGTAGGAATAATATACTACATCGGCTTTTACCGTTGACCAAATAATGGTTTACAGAACAATCTACAGGAACGTTCCGTAGTAAAAGTATACCGAAGAAAAATACTACAGTCAGAGGAAGGCAATGTTTATCTTCCCAGCTCTATTTCCTATTCAATAATACTTCAGTCAGAGGAAGGCAATGTTTATCTTCCCAGCTCTATTTCCTATTCAATAATACTTCAGTCAGAGGAAGGCAATGTTTATCTTCCCAGCTCTATTTCCTATTCAATACTACTTTAGTCAGAAGAAGGCAATGTTTATCTTCCCAGCTCTGTTTCCTATTCAATACTACTTCAGTCAGATGAAGGCAATGTTTATCTTCCCAGCTCTATTTCCTATTCAATAATACTTCAGTCAGAAGAAGGCAATGTTTATCTTCCCAGCTCTATTTCCTATTCAATAATACTACAGTCAGAGGAAGGCAATGTTTATCTTCCCAGCTCTATTTCCTATTCAATAATACTTCTGTCATGTACTGTCATGTTGTGTCTTGTCTCTGTCCTTTCCCTTCACCCTGTCTCCCTCTGCTGGTCGTTGTTAGGTTACCTTTTCTCCCCCTCTTTCCCCCAGCTGTGCCTTGTCTCCTCCTAACCACCTCGTCACCCCGTTTCCCACCTGTTCCCTTTTTCCCTCTGATTAGTCCCCTATATCTCTCTCTGTTTTTGTTCCTGTCCTTGTCGGATTCTTGTTTGTGTTTTTCATGCCTGAACCAGACTATCGTCATGTTTGCTGCAACCTTGTCCTGTCCTGTCGGAATCTGCCGGTCCATCTGAGCCTACCTATGTTTTGTTATTAAAGAAGTTCTGTTTACGTTAATTCGCTTTTGGGTCCTCATTCACGCACCGTAACAGAAGAATCCGACCAAGAATGGACCCAGCGACTTCGGATCCTCTCCACTCAGCCGTCGAGATCCAGGGAGCGATGCTAGGCAGACACGAGCAGGAATTGTCTGCTGCTCGACATGCCGTTGAGACCCTGGCCACCCAAGTCTCCAACCTCACAGAACAGGTTCACCATCTCCGCCTCGATCCACCGGCCACTTCCAGGGCTTTCGAATCTCCGGAGCCCAGAATCAATAACCCGCCGTGTTACTCTGGGGAGCCCACTGAATGCCGCTCGTTCCTCACCCAGTGTGATATTGTGTTTTCTCTCCAGCCCAACACTTACTCCAGGAGCACTGCTCGTGTCGCCTACGTCATATCTCTCCTTACTGGACGGGCTCGTGAGTGGGGCACGGCAATCTGGGAGGCAAGGGCTGAGTGTACTAACCAGTATCAGGACTTTAAGGAGGAGATGATACGGGTTTTTGATCGATCTGTTTTTGGGGAGGAGGCTTCCAGGGCCCTGTCTTCCCTATGTCAAGGTAATCGATCCATAACAGACTACTCTATTGAGTTTCGCACTCTTGCTGCCTCCAGTGGCTGGAACGAGCCGGCTTTGCTCGCTCGTTTTCTGGAGGGTCTCCGCGCAGAGGTAAAGGATGAGATTCTCTCCCGGGAGGTTCCTTCCAGCGTGGATTCCTTGATTGAACTCGCTATTCGCATTGAGCGACGGGTTGATCTTCGTCACCGAGCTCGTGGAAAGGAGCTCACGTTCTCCGTTGCCCCCCTCTCCGCATCACTACCATCTTCCTCTGCCGGCTCGGGTGCTGAGCCTATGCAGCTGGGAGGTATCCGCATCTCGACTAAGGAGAGGGAACGGAGAATCACCAACCGCCTCTGTCTCTATTGCGGTTCTGCTGGTCATTTTGTCACTTCATGTCCAGTAAAAGCCAGAGCTCATCAGTAAGCGGAGGGCTACTGGTGAGCGCTACTACTCCTGTCTCTCCTTCAAGATCCTGCACTACCTTGTCGGTCCATCTACGCTGGACCGGTTCGTCAGCTTCCTGCAGTGCCTTAATAGACTCTGGGGCGGAGGGCTGTTTTATGGACGAGACCTGGGCTCGGGAACATGACATTCCTCTCAGACAGTTAAGGGAGTCCACGGCCTTGTTCGCCCTGGATGGTAGTCCTCTCCCCAGGATTCAGCGTGAGACGCTACCTTTAACCCTCACTGTTTCTGGTAATCATAGCGAAACCATTTCTTTTTTAATTTTTCGTTCACCTTTTACACCTGTTGTTTTGGGCCATCCCTGGCTAGTTTGTCATAATCCTTCCATTAATTGGTCTAGTAATTCTATCCTCTCCTGGAACGTCTCTTGTCATGTGAAATGTTTAATGTCTGCTATCCCTCCTGTTTCCTCTGTCTCTTCTTCACAGGAGGAGCCTGGTGATTTGACAGGGGTGCCGGAGGAATATCACGATCTGCGCACGGTGTTCAGTCGGTCCAGGGCCACCTCTCTTCCCCCACACCGGTCGTATGATTGTAGTATTGATCTCCTTCCGGGAACCACTCCCCCCCGGGGTAGACTATACTCTCTGTCGGCTCCCGAACGTAAGGCTCTCGAAGATTATTTGTCTGTAGCTCTTGCCGCCGGTACCATAGTCCCCTCCTCCTCTCCCGCCGGAGCGGGGTTTTTTTTTGTTAAGAAGAAGGACGGGTCCCTGCGCCCCTGCATAGATTATCGAGGGCTGAATGACATAACAGTGAAGAATCGTTATCCGCTTCCTCTTATGTCTTCAGCCTTCGAGATCCTGCAGGGAGCCAGGTTTTTCACTAAGTTGGACCTTCGTAACGCTTACCATCTCGTGCGCATCAAGGAGGGGGACGAGTGGAAGACGGCGTTTAACACTCCGTTAGGGCACTTTGAATACCGGGTTCTTCCTTTCGGCCTCGCTAACGCTCCAGCTGTCTTTCAGGCATTAGTCAATGATGTCCTGAGAGACATGCTGAACATCTTTGTTTTCGTTTACCTTGACGATATCCTGATTTTTTCACCGTCACTCCAGATTCATGTTCAGCACGTTCGACGTGTCCTCCAGCGCCTTTTAGAGAATTGTCTTTTTGTGAAGGCTGAGAAGTGCTCTTTTCATGCCTCCTCCGTCACATTTCTCGGTTCTGTTATTTCCGCTGAAGGCATTAAGATGGATCCCGCTAAGGTTCATGCTGTCATTGATTGGCCCGTCCCTAAGTCACGCGTCGAGCTGCAGCGCTTTCTCGGCTTCGCGAACTTCTATCGTCGTTTCATCCGTAATTTCGGTCAGGTGGCAGCTCCTCTCACAGCCCTTACTTCTGTCAAGACGTGCTTTAAGTGGTCCGTTTCCGCCCAGGGAGCTTTTGATCTCCTCAAGAATCGTTTTACATCCGCACCTATCCTTGTTACACCTGACGTCACTAGACAGTTCGTTGTCGAGGTTGACGCGTCAGAGGTGGGCGTGGGAGCCATTCTTTCTCAGCGCTCCCTCTCTGACGACAAGGTCCACCCTTGCGCGTATTTTTCTCATCGCCTGTCGCCGTCGGAACGTAACTATGATGTGGGAAACCGCGAACTGCTCCCAATCCGCTTAGCCCTAGGCGAATGGCGACAGTGGTTGGAGGGGGCGACCGTTCCTTTTGTTGTTTGGACTGACCATAGGAACCTTGAGTACATCCGTTCTGCCAAACGACTTAATGCGCGTCAGGCGCGCTGGGCGCTGTTTTTCGCTCGTTTCGAGTTCGTGATTTCTTATCGTCCGGGCTCTAAGAACACCAAGCCTGATGCTTTATCTCGTCTCTTCAGTTCTTCAGTAGCCTCCACTGACCCCGAGGGGATTCTCCCTGAGGGGCGTGTTGTCGGGTTGACTGTCTGGGGAATTGAGAGGCAGGTAAAGCAAGCACTCACTCAAACTCCGTCGCCGCGCGCTTGTCCTAGGAACCTTCTTTTCGTTCCCGTTCCTACTCGTCTGGCCGTTCTTCAGTGGGCTCACTCTGCCAAGTTAGCCGGCCATCCTGGCGTTCGGGGTACGCTTGCTTCCATTCGCCAGCGTTTTTGGTGGCCCACCCGGGAGCATGACACGCGTCGCTTCGTGGCTGCTTGTTCGGTCTGCGCGCAGACTAAGTCCGGTAACTCCCCTCCTGCCGGCCGTCTCAGGCCGCTTCCCATTCCCTCTCGACCGTGGTCTCACATCGCCTTAGATTTTGTCACCGGACTGCCTTCGTCAGCGGGGAAGACTGTTATTCTTACGGTTGTCGACAGGTTCTCTAAGGCGGCTCATTTTATTCCCCTTGCTAAGCTTCCTTCTGCTAAAGAGACGGCACAAATCATCATCGAGAATGTTTTCAGAATTCATGGCCTTCCGTCAGACGTCGTTTCGGACAGAGGTCCGCAATTCACGTCTCAATTTTGGAGGGAGTTTTGCCGTTTGATTGGGGCTTCCGTCAGTCTCTCTTCCGGCTTTCACCCCCAGTCTAACGGTCAAGCAGAACGGGCCAATCAGACTATTGGTCGCATCTTACGCAGTCTTTCTTTTCGCAACCCTGCGTCTTGGTCAGAACAGCTCCCCTGGGCAGAATACGCCCACAACTCGCTTCCTTCGTCTGCGACCGGGCTATCTCCTTTTCAGAGTAGCCTCGGGTACCAGCCTCCGCTGTTCTCATCTCAGTTCGCCGAGTCCAGCGTCCCCTCCGCTCAGGCTTTTGTCCAACGTTGCGAGCGCACCTGGAAGAGGGTCAGTTCTGCACTTTGCCGTTATAGGGCGCAGACTGTGAGAGCTGCTAATAAGCGTAGAACTAAGAGTCCTAGATATTGTCGCGGTCAGAGAGTTTGGCTCTCCACTCAGAACCTTCCCCTTAAGACCGCTTCTCGCAAGTTGACCCCGCGGTTCATTGGTCCGTTCCGTATTTCTCGGATCATTAATCCTGTCGCAGTGCGACTTCTTCTTCCGCGATATCTTCGTCGCGTCCACCCGGTCTTCCATGTCTCCTGTGTCAAGCCCGTTCTTCGCGCCCCCGCTCGTCTTCCCCCCCCCCCCATCCTTGTCGAGGGCGCACCCATCTACAGGGTCCGTAGGATTTTGGACATGCGTCCTCGGGGCCGTGGTCATCAGTACCTCGTAGATTGGGAGGGGTACGGTCCTGAGGAGAGGAGTTGGGTTCCCTCTCGGGACGTGCTGGACCGTGCGCTGATCGAGGATTTCCTCCGTTGCCGCCAGGTTTCCTCCTCGAGTGCGCCAGGAGGCGCTCGGTGAGTGGGGGGGTACTGTCATGTACTGTCATGTTGTGTCTTGTCTCGGTCCTTTCCCTTCACCCTGTCTCCCTCTGCTGGTCGTTGTTAGGTTACCTTTTCTCCCCCTCTTTCCCCCAGCTGTGCCTTGTCTCCTCCTAACCACCTCGTCACCCCGTTTCCCACCTGTTCCCTTTTTCCCTCTGATTAGTCCCCTATATCTCTCTCTGTTTTTGTTCCTGTCCTTGTCGGATTCTTGTTTGTGTTTTTCATGCCTGAACCAGACTATCGTCATGTTTGCTGCAACCTTGTCCTGTCCTGTCGGAATCTGCCGGTCCATCTGAGCCTACCTATGTTTTGTTATTAAAGAAGTTCTGTTTACGTTAATTCGCTTTTGGGTCCTCATTCACGCACCGTAACAACTTCAGTCAGAGGAAGGCAATGTTTATCTTCCCAGCTCTATTTCCTATTCAATAATACTTCAGTCAGAGGAAGGCAATGTTTATCTTCCCAGCTCTATTTCCTATTCAATAATACTTCAGTCAGAAGAAGGCAATGTTTATCTTCCCAGCTCTATTTCCTATTCAATAATACTTCAGTCAGAGGAAGGCAATGTTTATCTTCCCAGCTCTGTTTCCTATTCAATACTACTTTAGTCTACTACTACTTTAGTCTACTACTACTTTAGTCTACTACTACTTTAGTCTACTACTACTTTAGTCTACTACTACTTTAGTCTTCTACTACTGTAGTGTAATACTACTTTAGTGTAATACTCCATCTCTCCTAGACAGATGGTTCTTAGCTTGTCCAACATCCCTGGACAGGAAAGCACCTCACAAGCCTTCTGTGTGTGTGTGTGTGTGTGTGTGTGTGTGTGTGTGTGTGTGTGTGTGTGTGTGTGTGTGTGTGTGTGTGTGTGTGTGTGTGTGTGTGCGCGTCTGCTCCATGTTAGTGACACGTCTAACTGGGGTGAAACAGTGGCCACTTCAGAGTTTAACTAACCAAGTCTAGAGGGGCCTCCACACATCCCCTATCCCTATCCCAGGCCAGAGGAGGGGCCCCCACACATCCCCTAACCCTATCCCAGGCCAAAGGAGGGGCCTCCACACATCCCCTATCCCTATCCCAGGCCAGAGGAGGGGCCCCCACACATCCCCTAACCCTATCCCAGGCCAGAGGAGGGGCCCCCACACATCCCCTAACCCTATCCCAGGCCAAAGGAGGGGCCTCCACGCATCCCCTATCCCTATCCCAGGCCAGAGGAGGGGCCCTAACACATCCCCTAACCCTATCCCAGGCCAGAGGAGGGGCTCCCACACATCCCCTAACCCTATCCCAGGCCAGAGGAGGGGCCACCACACATCCCCTAACCCTATCCCAGGCCAGAGGAGGGGCCACCACACATTCCCTATCCCTATCCCAGGCCAGAGGAGGGGCCCCCACACATCCCCTAACCCTATCCCAGGCCAGAGGAGGGGCCCCCACACATCCCCTAACCCTATCCCAGGCCAGAGGGGGGGCCACCAGGGCCTCCCCACTGAAAAGCCCTGACAAAGTTTGACATTTAATGGTTTAACTTTTCCAACGATGCATGTAACGCCCTGCCAATTATACCTAAGTGATTTATTGTCCTCCGGGGCTGAGAGCGGAGAACGTCAAGTGTTTTTATAAACACACGCTCACACAGAGCACACACGCACACACAGAGCACACACGCTCACACAGAGCACACACGCTCACAGAGAGCACACACGCTCACACAGAGCACACACGCTCACACAGAGCACACACGCACACGTCTTACTGTGGTACAAACCGATCCCTGTAAACAAACAGAGGGGTAAGCGCGTTTCTGTTTATCCTCCTGGGGCTGACTGGGTTGGATTGGAGGGGTGGGGGATCTGACAGACCAGGTATGGAGAGGGTTGGCTGGGTTGGGGAAGAGGGGTGGGGTGGGGGGTCTGACAGACCAGGTATGGAGAGAGTTGACTGGGGTGGAGGGGTGGGGTGGAGGTCTGACAGACCAGGTATGGAGAGGGTTGGCTGGGTTGGAGGGGTGGTGTGGGGGTCTGACAGACCAGGTATGGAGAGGGTTGGGCTGGAGGGGTGGAGTGGGGGGTGGGGTGAGTGGGGTGACAGACTGGGTCAGAGAGATTACTCAAGATTCAAGTCGAAATTTGACGTTGTTGCAGGTCATAAGGACATTTGGGATACGGCTTCAAAACCGTCCACTAGGGGCAAAAAAAGAACATTCTAAAATCTGTTGCCGGGAGCTGGGATTGAAGCCACCAGCAGTCTATGGAGTGGGAGCACGCTGCTTAGACCACTGCGCCAGTCGTCCACAATGACCCAAACCATAATCCTTACTTTAACCAATCGGAATTAGAAGTTTACCCAAAAGTTTTTTCTGTATGTCCCAAACGTGAACCTTTAACTTAACCCAGTCGGAATGAATGCCTTAATGTAACCGTAGAGTTGTTTTTGTGTGCCTAATACGCCTAAAACATCTGTGCCCTAATACAGGATTTTGCCACTAGGGGCAATGGTGAGCACCTTTAGGCTTGGATTTTGCTAAGATGTTGTGGACGGGGGTGGTGGATGGGCGTAATCTGCGAGCTCTGGCCACGAGGATGGCGTGTTCAATCACAATGATTGGCACTTGTTTTTGCAACATTGACATTTGGAGCAACTTTAAAATTTGACATTTGGAGAAAGGTGGGAAAACATCTAATTCTGCAGTGAGACTGAGGGCTTGATGGGTGTGGTAGCCCAACCATGGAGCGGGTTGGAGGGTAATTAACGAGTCCCGCCAGGGGACTTTATTTAGGTCCCACCGTTCCTCATCCCGCCGTAGAACTGACCTGCCGGCAGACAGGCCAGACAATGGGCCTGTGTGTGAGCTTGTGTGTATGCGTTCATGCGTGTGTGTGTGGCTGGATGGACAGCTCTGCATGTTAATTTATAGCCCCATCAATTAACCACAGCCTGCGTCAGGCCTGTCACTCCTGAAGAAGCAGGAAATTGCACCTCGACGAGGCTAATACGGCTGCCACTCTTTTCCACTGCAGCCCAGACTCTGGATGTGTCCCAAACGGCACCCTATTCCCTACCTGGTCCCTATTGTTCCTGGTCAAAACTAGTGCACTTCAAGAAGTAGTGCACCATTTACAACGTAGCTTCAGACTTAGCTCAGACCCCCAGGTAACGAGATGGAAGGATGGAGGGATCACTGGGCTATTTACTTACTCTGTCGTCCTCCCTCTTTGTCACTCACCATCCCTCCACCCTCTCTACAACCCTCCCACCCCAGGGGCTAGGGGCACGGTGAGAGGTCCGTGAAAGAGGGTCTTCTCCTACAGACTTGGTTATTTGTTTATGTCATGGTCAATGACGAGAGAGAGCGAGAGAGAGAGAGAGAGAGAGAGAGAGAGAGAGACACGTTCTACTGCAGGGAGTGCTGGCACGAGGGCTAGGGTTTTACTATGACAAATCCGTGAGGCCAAATACACGTCTGTCTGTGTATTCCACTCACCCGCCAAGCAGGGGAATTCTACTAGTCTATCCTCGCATCCACATTGGACCTTTCAAAGCAGTGTGAAACTTTGTGTTCTCTCAGTGAAACTTGAGCTCTTTTCCAACTCTAATGATAATCTGTGTTTCACTGAATCTCCCATAGTAACCTGTGTTCTGTATCCCATAGTAACCTGTGTTCTGTATCCCATAGTAACCTGTGTTCTGTATCCCATAGTAACCTGTGTTTTGTATCCCAAAGTAATGTGTCTTCCATCTCCCATGGTAACGTGTTCTGTATCCCATAGTAATGTGTCTTCCATCTCCCATGGTAATGTGTTCTGTATCCCATAGTAACCTGTGTTCTGTATCCCATAGTAACCCGTGGTCTGTATCCCATAGTTACCCGTGTTCTGTATCCCATAGTAACATGTGTTCTGTATCCCATGGTAACCTGTGTTCTGTATCCCATAGTAACATGTGTTCTGTATCCCAATATAACCTGTGTTCTGTATCCCATAGTAACCTGTGTTCTGTATCCCATGGTAACCTGTGTTCTGTATCCCATAGTAACATGTGTTCTGTATCCCATAGTTACCTGTGTTCTGTATCCAATGGTAACCTGTGTTTTTCCCATGATCCACGGGTCCTCCTCTCAGATCCCCCCACTATGTCAGTCTGTTTGTGTCTAGTCAGCTGTAACAAGCAAGTCGAGCTGCAAGGTCTGTGGCCTGTACTTCTCTGAGTGGCCCTTGATAACAGAAGGCACAACACTCACTCTAACACAGTTTTTTTGAACTTTTGGAAAATATGAATCCTGTTTCCATTGATCATCCTTGAGATGTTTCCATAACTTGATTGGAGTCCACCGGTGGTAAATTCAATTTACAGGATTTGGAAAGGCACACACCTGTCTATGTCAGAGCAAAAACCAAGCCATGAGGTCGTCATGAGGTTGTCCGTAGAGCTCCGAGACAGGATTGTGTCGAGGCACAAATCTGGGAAGGGTACCAAAACATTTCTACAGCATTGAAGGTCCCCAAGAACACCGTGGCCTCCATCATTCTTAAATGGAAGAAGTTTGGAACCAACAAGACTCTTCCTAGAGCTGGCCGCCCGGCCAAACTGAACAATTGGGGGAGAAAGACCTTGGTCAGGAAGGTGACCAAGAACTCGATGGTCACTCTGACAGAGCTCCTCAGGAAAATTGACATGACAGCCTGCTTGAAGTTTGCCAAAAGGCACCTGAAGGACTCTCAGACCATGAAAAATAAGATTCTCTGGTCTGATAAAACCAATATTGAACTCTTTGGCCTGAATGCCAAGCGTCACGTCTGGAGGAAACCTGGCACCATCCCTACGGTGAAGCATGGTGGTGGCAGTATCATGATGTGGGGATGATTTTCAACTGCAGGGACTGGGGGACTAGTCAGGATCGAGGGAAAGATGAATGGAACAAAATACAGAGAGATCCTTGATGAAATCCTGCTCCAGAGCCTTCAGGACCTCAGACTGGGGTGAAGGTTCACCTTCCAACAGGACAAAGAGCCTAAGCACACAGCCAAGAGGCAGGAGTGGCTTCGGGACAAGTCTCTGAATGTCCTTGAGTGGCCCAGCCAGAGCCTGGATTTGAACCTGATCAAACATCTCTTAAGAGACCTGAAAATATCTGTGCAGCAACACTCCCCATCCAGCCTGACAGAGCTTGAGAGGATCTGCAGAGAAGAAGGGGAGAAACTCCCCAAATACAGGTTTGCTAAGCTTGTAGCGTCATACCCAAGAATACTCAATCGCTGCCAATGGTGCTTCAAGAAAGTACTGAGTAAAGTGTCTGAATACTTACAGAGTCGCGGTGAGCCGTATATTCCGCCATTGAGAGCTAGCTAGCTAAAATTGATTTTGGGCATCAATATGGCGGCCACTCTGGCTGAGAACATTCATGACAGTGGTGTGACATGACAGATGCAACCCATGTCTGTCTGTGTTCTAGTCCTTCTAGAGTGGTGAGGCTGTGCGGAGGGCAGGAGAACTACAATGGTACGTCTAGAACTTGTCTGTTTTGTGTCTGTGTTGTAGTTGTCAGTGTGGAGAGTCGCGAGGCCCACCTTAGCAGCCTGGTCATCGAAGCAGAGAGGAGGGCAGGGGAGCTGGCTGCTCAGGCCCAAAGAGACGGCCTTAGCCTGGAGGCCTGTGACAAGGACAAGCAGCTCCGAGCCTGGGAGTGGAGGTGCAAGCTCTACAAACGCATGACGACTGGCTTCCAGCATGCACGTGAGTATGCTGGGATCGTGTGTGTTTGTGGAGGGGGGAGGCTGTGTGTGTGTGTGTGTGTGTGTGTTTCGTTGTTCCTTTCTAATCAGGGACTGGTTTAGACCTGGGACACCAGGTAGGTGCAAATAATTATCAGGTAGAACAGAAAACCAGGAGGCTCTGGATCTCGTGGGGTCAGAGTTGAATACCTCTGGCTTAAGTAAACGCCATGGTGGAGGAGTTTGCTGAAGTGCTTCTGAAAACATACCAGAAAACATACTAGAACTGTAGAACTGTGGCAAACGTGTTGTTGTTGGTGTTGTTGTTGGAGGGGAGGACAGGAAGAGAGGAGGACAGGAAGAGATGAGGTGAGGAGGACAGGAACAGAGGAGGGGAGGAGGACAGGAAGAGATGAGGGGAGGACAGGAAGAGATGAGGGGAGGACAGGAAGAGAGGAGGAGAGGAGGACAGGAAGAGAGGAGGGGAGAACAGGAAGAGAGGAGGGGAGGAGAGGAGGACAGGAGGAGAAGAGGGGAGGACAGGAGGAGAAGAGGGGAGGAGGACAGGAGGGGAAGAGGGGAGGACAGGAAGAGAGGAGGGGAGGACAGGAAGAGAGGAGGGGAGAACAGGAAGAGAGGAGGGGAGGAGAGGAGGACAGGAGGAGAAGAGGGGAGGGGGACAGGAGGATGGGAGTGGAGGAGGACAGGAAGAGAGGAGGGGAGAACAGGAAGAGAGGAGGGGAGGAGGACAGGAGGAGAAGAGGGGAGGAGGACAGGACGAGAAGAGGGGAGAACAGGAAGAGAGGAGGGGAGGAGGACAGGAAGAGAAGAGGGGAGGAGGACAGGAGGAGAAGAGGGGAGAACAGGAAGAGAGGAGGGGAGGAGGACAGGAAGAGAAGAGGGGAGAACAGGAAGAGAGGAGGGGAGGAGGACAGGAAGAGAAGAGGGGAGGAGGACAGGAGGAGAGGAGAAGGACAGGAAGAGAGGAGGGGAGAACAGGAAGAGAGGGGGGGAGGAGGACATGAAGAGAAGAGGGGAGGAGGACAGGAGGAGAGGAGGACAGGAGGAGAAGAGGGGAGCAGGACAGGAGGAGAAGAGGGGAGAACAGGAAGAGAGGAGGGGAGGAGGACAGGAGGAGAAGAGGGGAGAACAGGAAGAGAGGAGGGGAGGAGGACAGGAGGAGAAGAGGGGAGGACAGGAAGAGAGGAGGGGAGAACAGGAAGAGAGGAGGGGAGGAGAGGAGGACAGGAGGAGAAGAGGGGAGGACAGGAGGAGAAGAGGGGAGGAGGACAGGAGGGGAAGAGGGGAGGACAGGAAGAGAGGAGGGGAGAACAGGAAGAGAGGAGGGGAGGAGAGGAGGACAGGAGGAGAAGAGGGGAGGGGGACAGGAGGATGGGAGGGGAGGAGGACAGGAAGAGAGGAGGGGAGAACAGGAAGAGAGGAGGGGAGGAGGACAGGAGGAGAAGAGGGGAGGAGGACAGGACGAGAAGAGGGGAGAACAGGAAGAGAGGAGGGGAGGAGGACAGGAAGAGAAGAGGGGAGGAGGACAGGAGGAGAAGAGGGGAGAACAGGAAGAGAGGAGGGGAGGAGGACAGGAAGAGAAGAGGGGAGAACAGGAAGAGAGGAGGGGAGGAGGACAGGAAGAGAAGAGGGGAGGAGGAGAGGAGGAGGACAGGAAGAGAGGAGGGGAGAACAGGAAGAGAGGGGGGGAGGAGGACATGAAGAGAAGAGGGGAGGAGGACAGGAGGAGAGGAGGGGAGGAGGACAGGAGGAGAAGAGGGGAGCAGGACAGGAGGAGAAGAGGGGAGAACAGGAAGAGAGGAGGGGAGGAGGACAGGAGGAGAAGAGGGGAGAACAGGAAGAGAGGAGGGGAGGAGGACAGGAGGAGAAGAGGGGAGAACAGGAAGAGAGGAGGGGAGGAGGACAGGAGGAGAAGAGGGGAGAACAGGAAGAGAGGAGGGGAGGAGGACAGGAAGAGAAGAGGGGAGGAGGACAGGAGGAGAAGAGGGGAGAACAGGAAGAGAGGAGGGAAGGACAGGAAGAGAGGAGGGGAGGAGGACAGGAGGAGAGGAGGGGAGGAGGACAAGAAGAGAGGAGGAGGACAGGAAGAGAAGAGGGGAGGACAGGAGAAGAGGAGGGGAGGAGGACAGGAAGAGATGAGGGGAGAACAGGAAGAGAGGAGGGGAGGAGGACAGGAAGAGAGGAGGGGAGGAGGACAGGAGGACAGGAAGAGAGGAGGGGAGAACAGGAAGAGAGGAGGGGAGGAAGACAGGAAGAGAGGAGGGGAGAACAGGAAGAGAGGAGGGGAGGAGGACAGGAAGAGAAGAGGGGAGGAGGACAGGAAGAGAAGAGGAGGGGAGGACAGGAAGAGATGAAGGGAGGACAGGAAGAGAGGAGGGGAGGACAGGAAGAGATGAAGGGAGGACAGGGAGAGAGGAGGGGAGGAGGACTGGAAGAGAGGGGGAGAGGAGGACAGGAAGAGATGAGGGGAGGAGGGCAGGAAGAGAGGAGGGGAGGAGGACAGGAAGAGATAAAGGGAGGACAGGAAGAGAGGATGGGAGGAGGACTGGAAGAGAGGAGGGGAGGAGGACAGGCAGAGAGGAGGGGAGGAGGACAGGAAGAGAGGAGGGGAGGAGGACAGGAGGAGGGGAGGAGGACAGGAAGAGAGGAGGGGAGGAGGACAGGAGGAGGGGAGAAGGACATGAAGAGAGGAGGGGAGAACAGGAAGAGAGGAGGGGAGGAGGACAGGAAGAGAAGAGGGGAGAACAGGAAGAGAGGAAGGGAGGAGGACAGGAAGAGAGGAGGGGAGAACAGGAAGAGAGGAGGGGAGGAGGACAGGCAGAGTTGAAGGGAGGACAGGAAGAGAGGAGGGGAGGAGGACAGGAAGAGATGAAGGGAGGACAGGAAGAGAAGAGGGGAGGAGGACAGCAAGAGAAGAGGGGAGGAGGACAGGAAGAGAGGAGGGGGGGAGGACAGGCAGAGAGGAGGGGAGGAGGACAGGCAGAGAGGAGGGGAGGACGACAGGCAGAGAGGAGGGGAGGAGGACAGGCAGAGAGGAGGGGAGGAGGACAGGCAGAGAGGAGGGGAGGAGGACAGGAAGAGAGGAGGGGAGGAGGACAGGAAGAGAGGAGGGGAGGAGGACAGGAGGAGGACAGGAAGAGAGGAGGGAGGAGGACAGGAAGAGAAGAAGGGAGGAGGACAGGAAGAGAGGAGGGGAGGAGGACAGGAAGAGAAGAGGGGAGAACAGGAAGAGAGGAAGGGAGGAGGACAGGAAGAGAGGAGGGGAGAACAGGAAGAGAGGAGGGGAGGAGGACAGGCAGAGTTGAAGGGAGGACAGGAAGAGAGGAGGGGAGGAGGACAGGAAGAGATGAAGGGAGGACAGGAAGAGAAGAGGGGAGGAGGACAGCAAGAGAAGAGGGGAGGAGGACAGGAAGAGAGGAGGGGGGGAGGACAGGCAGAGAGGAGGGGAGGAGGACAGGCAGAGAGGAGGGGAGGACGACAGGCAGAGAGGAGGGGAGGAGGACAGGCAGAGAGGAGGGGAGGAGGACAGGCAGAGAGGAGGGGAGGAGGACAGGAAGAGAGGAGGGGAGGAGGACAGGAAGAGAGGAGGGGAGGAGGACAGGAGGAGGACAGGAAGAGAGGAGGGAGGAGGACAGGAAGAGAAGAAGGGAGGAGGACAGGAAGAGAGGAGGGGAGGAGGACAGGAAGATAAGAGGGAGGAGGACAGGAAGAGAGGAGGGGAGGACGACAGGAAGAGATGAAGGGAGGACAGGAAGAGAGGAGGGGAGGAGGACTGGAAGAGAGGGGGGAGGAGGACAGGAAGAGATGAGGGGAGGACAGGAAGAGATGAAGGGAGGACAGGAAGAGAGGAGGGGAGGAGGACAGGAAGAGAGGAGGGAGGAGGACAGGAAGAGAGGAGGGGAGGAGGGGAGGACGAGATGAAAGGAGGACAGGAAGAGAGGAGGCGAGGAGGACAGGAGGAGAGGAGGACTGGAGGACTGGAAGAGAGGAGGGGAGGATGACGAGAGGAGAGACAAACACACACATGCACTTACGCAAAGACACACAAAGACACACACTATTTCTTTACCTTTGATATTGAATAATGCAATGTTGAGGAAGAACTTGCAAGTCAGCATTTCACTGTTCTGTTTACACCTGCTGTATCCTGTGCAAGTGACAAACACACTTTGATTTGACAAACACACATGATCTGCTTCTCTATCAGTAAGGAGGAGGTCTGTTGTGTTTGTGCCCCATCTAAACTGAACACACAACCATCTGTTTGGGCTGGCAGTTTACTCTGACCGCTCACTTAAATGGACACATTAAATCAGGTTACAGACATGTAGCTAATTTCTAGGACTCCTAGACTTCACCAGCAGTATCAGCAGGTTAACAAACCATCTGGCCTTAATGTACTTCATGTACTTATATAAACAGTACAGACACAAGAGGACTGGCCCCACCTCAAATCCTGGTTCCTCTCGACCAGGTACAGCCAGAAGAGGACTGGCCCCATCTCAAATCCTGGTTCCTCTCGACCAGGTACAGCCAGAAGAGGACTGGTCTCACCTCAAATCCTGGTTCCTCTTGACCAGGTACATCAGAGGAGGACTGGTCCCACCTCAAATCCTGGTTCCTCTTGACCAGGTACATCAGAAGAGGACTGGTCCCACCTCAAATCCTGGTTCCTCTTGACCAGGTACATCAGAAGAGGACTGGTCCCACCTCAAATCCTGGTTCCGCTCTACCAGGTACAGCCAGAAGAGGACTGGCCTCACCTCAAATCCTGGTTCCTCTCGACCAGGTACAGCCAGAAGAGAACTGGCTTCACCTCAAATCCTGGTTCCTCTCGACCTGGTACAGCCAGAAGAGGACTTGCCCCACCTCAAATCCAGGTTCCTCTCTACCTGGTACAGCCAGAAGAGGACTTGCCCCACCTCAAATCCTGGTTCCGCTCTACCAGGTACAGCCAGAAGAGGACTGGCCTCACCTCAAATCCTGGTTCCTCTCGACCAGGTACAGACAGAAGAGGACTGGCCCCACCTCAAATCCTTGTTCTTCTCTACCAGGTACAACCAGAAGAGAACTGGCCCCACCTCAAATCCTGGTTCCTCTCTACCAGATAGAGCCAGAAGAGTACTGCCCTCCCCACCTGATCCTGGTTCCTGGTTCCTCTTTACCAGTACAGCCAGAAGAGGACTGGACCCCCCTCTAACCCTGGTTCCTCTCGACCAGGTACAGCCAGAAGAGGACTGCCCCCCCCCCCCCCCCTTTGAAGCCTGGTTCCTCTTTACCAGTACGGCCAGAAGAGGACTGCCCCCCACCTTGAAGCCTGGTTCCTCTCAACCAGGTACAGCCAGAAGAGGACTGGCCGCCCCTCAATGTCTGGTTCCTCTCTAGATTTCGTCCTAGGTTCCTGCCTTTCTCGGGAGTTTTTCCTATTTACTGTTTCTGATCTTGCATTGCTTGCGCTTTGTGGTTTTAGGCTGGGCATCTGTAAAGCACTTTGTGACAACTTAAAAGGGCTTTCTAAAGTGTATTTGATGTGATTTGTAGGTGTGCCAGAGCCCCCGTCTGCAGTGCGTCTCAGTGTAACCAGTAGCTCCTCTCTCACGGTCACATTCCAGGAGCCCCGCTGCCTCAACTCTGCTGTGATCACCAAGCACAGAGGTACACACACACACACACACACACACACACACACAGAGATTAAAAGAGCAGCAATGCAGAAAGGAAACTAAATGGGTAGGAACAAATAAATTATTGTTCCCTTAATTTGTTACTTTCGCCTTCTATATGTATCTATCTCTCTGTCTCTCTCCTTCTCTCTTGTCTGTTTCTCTCTCTCTCTCAATTCAATTTAAATTGAAGTTCTCTCAATTAAATTCAATTTAAATGGAAGGTCTCTCTCTCTCTCTCAATTAAATTCAATTTAAATTGAAGGTCTCTCTCTCAATTAAATTCAATTTAAATTGAAGGTCTCTCTCTCTCTCTCAATTAAATTCAATTTAAATTGAAGGTCTCTCTCTCTGTCTCATCTGTTTCTAACCTCTGTACCCCGTCTGTCTGTCATCTCACTAACCTGCCCCCCTCTAGCCCTGTGGGATGACAGTAAATCTATTCCCCATGCCATGTGTGGTATTCCCTCCCTCCCTCCCTCCCTCCCTCCCTCCCTCCCTCCCTCCCTCCCTCCCTCCCTCCCTCCCTCTCTCCCTCTCTCCCTCTCTCCCTCTCTCTCTCTCTCCCTCCCTCCCTCCCTCCCCCCTTCCCTCCCTCCCTCCCTCCCTCCCTCCCTCCCTAAAGAGCCCAGCAGAGAGAGAGATCAGTGTATTGACCTGGAAAGGGCTGGTCATTTTGGACTAATAGACTTCTGCTGCAGATGTAGCATGTCACAACAGGCTTTGTAATGGTTTATAGTGGTGCTGCTGTCTACTCAGCAAGGCTTTTGCCTACATGTGTACACGTCTTCACATGCCGTTGAGACGTTCTGTGTCAACTGCTGACAAAGCAGAAGCAAAGGAGTGAAAATGAGAGAGACTGTACAGAGAGGGAGAGAGAGAGAGAGGGGGAGAGAGAGAGAGAGAGAGGCAGAGAGAGAGAGGAGAGAGAGAGAGGGAGAGAGAGAGAGGCAGAGAGAGAGAGAGAGAGAGAGAGAACAAACACAATTTTGATCAACTCCAATATCTACTGGGTGAAATACCACAGTGTGCCATCACAGCAGCAAGATTTGTGACCTGTTGCCACAAGAAAAGGGAAACCAGTGAAGAACAAACACCATTGTAAATACAACCCATATTTATGCTTATTTATTTTCCCTTGTGTACTTTAACCATTTGTACATTGTTACAACACTGTATATATATATATATATATATATATATATATATATATATATATATATATATATATATATAATATGACATTTGTAATGTTTATTGTTTTTTGTTTTTGAACTTCTGTATGTGTAATGTTTGTTGTTCATTTTTATTGTTTATTTCACTTTTGTATATTATCTACCTCACTTGCTTTGGCAATGTTAACATATGTTTCCCATGCCAATAAAGCCCTTAAATTGAAATTGAATTGAATCGAGAGAGACAGAGAGAAAGAGAGATAGGGAAAGCGAGGGACACCACACGCCTCAAGGCATTAGTAGATGAGAAGGTTAATAGTGTAATACACAGCACCAGGTGACCTATTGATTTATTATAAGGACACACACACACGCACACGCACACGCACTCACACACACAGCCTGTGTTGTTAATGTCTGTGAGTATTTGTAATGTTGACTGTGTGTGTGTGTGTGTGTGTGTGTGTGTGTTATTACAGTGGAGTGGAGCTGTCTAAAGGACTTTTCCATGCTGGCTGGAGACATGGTGTTGGAAAACCTACAGACACTCAAGTGTACCATCAACGGCCTCACCATGGTAAATAATGAAGGAACACAAAGAGAGAGGGAGAGGAAGATAGAGACTGAGAAAAGGAACAAAGAGAGAGGGAGAGGAAGATAGAGACTGAGAAAAGGAACAAAGAGAGAGGGAGAGGAAGATAGAGACTGAGAAAAGGAACAAAGAGAGAGAGAAGAGATAAAAAGTGGGAGTGAGAAGGAGCACAGAAAGAGAGAGCGAGAGGAGCGCAGAGAGAGAGCGAGGAGCAAAGAGAAAGAGGAGCGCAGAGAGAGAGAGGAGCAGAGAGAGAGAGAGGAGCGCACAGAGAGAGAGAGGAGCAGAGAGAGGAGCAGAGCGAGAGAGAAGCAGAGAGAGAGAGGAGCAGAGAGAGAGAGAGAGGAGCACAAAGAGAGAGGAGCGCAGAGAGAGAGAGGAGTGCAGAGAGAGGGGAGCGCAGAGAGGAGCACAAAGAGAGAGGAGCGCAGAGAGAGAGGAGCAGAGAGAGAGAGGAGCGCAGAGAGAGGAGCACAAAGAGAGAGAGGAGCAGAGAGAGAGAGGAGCGCAGAGAGAGAGAGGAGCACAGAGAGAGAGAGGAGCACAAAGAGAGAGGAGCATAGAGAGAGAGAGGAGGACAAAGAGAGAGGAGCGCAGAGAGAGACAGGAGCAGAGAGAGAGAGGAGCGCAGAGAGAGAGTGGAGCACAGAGAGGGAGGAGCGCAGAGAGAGAGAGGAGCACAAAGAGAGAGGAGCGCAGAGAGAGACAGGAGCACAGAAAGAGAGAGGAGCGCAAAGAGAGAGAGGAGCGCAGAGAGAGAGAGAGAAAGGAGCACAGAGAGAGAAAGGAGCCCAAAGAGAGAGGCTGGCAGAGAGAGAGGTGCTCAGAGAGAGAGAGGAGCAGAGAGAGAGGAGCACAAAGGGAGAGGAGCTCAAAGAGAGAGAGGAGCGCAGAGAGAGAGAGGAGCGCAGAGAGAGAGAGGAGCGCAGAGAGAGAGGTGCACAAAGGGAGAGAGGAGCACAAAGAGAGAGGAGCACAAAGAGAGAGAGGAGCACAGAGAGAGAGAGGAGCACAGAGAGAGAGAGGAGCACAGAGAGAGAGAGGAGCACAGAGAGAGAGAGGAGCACAAAGAGAGAGAGGAGCGCAAAGAGAGAGGGGCACAAAGAGAGAGAGGAGCGCAAAGAGAGAGGGGCACAAAGAGAGAGAGGAGCGCAAAGAGAGAGGGGCACAAAGAGAGAGAGGAGCGCAGAGAGAGAGGAGCACAAAGAGACAGAGGAGCACAAAGAAAGAGAGGAACACAAAGAGAGAGGAGCACAAAGAGAGAGAGGAGCGCAAAGAGAGAGGAGCACAGAGAGAGAGGAGCACAAAGAGAGAGAGGAGCGCAAAGAGAGAGAGGAGCGCAAAGAGAGAGAGGAGCACAGAGAGAGAGAGGAGCACAAAGAGAGAGAGGAGTGCAAAGAGAGAGGAGCACAAAGAGAGAGAGGAATGCAAAGAGAGAGAGGAGCACAGAGAGAGAGTAGCACAAAGAGAGAGAGGAGCGCAAAGAGAGAGGAGCGCAGAGAGAGAGAGGAGCACAAAGAGAGAGTAGCACAAAGAGAGAGAGGAGCGCAAAGAGAGAGGAGCGCAGAGAGAGAGAGGAGCACAAAGAGAGAGAGGAGCGCAAAGAGAGAGGAGCACAAAGAGAGAGAGGAGCGCAAAGAGAGAGGGGCACAAAGAGAGAGAGGAGCGCAGAGAGAGAGGAGCACAAAGAGACAGAGGAGCACAAAGAAAGAGAGGAGCACAAAGAGAGAGAGGAGCACAAAGAGAGAGAGGAGCGCAAAGAGAGAGGAGCACAGAGAGAGAGGAGCACAAAGAGAGAGAGGAGCGCAAAGAGAGAGAGGAGCACAGAGAGAGAGAGGAGCACAAAGAGAGAGAGGAGTGCAAAGAGAGAGGAGCACAAAGAGAGAGAGGAATGCAAAGAGAGAGAGGAGCACAGAGAGAGAGAGAGGAGCGCAAAGAGAGAGAGGAGCACAGAGAGAGAGTAGCACAAAGAGAGAGAGGAGCGCAAAGAGAGAGAGGAGCGCAAAGAGAGAGAGGAGCGCAAAGAGAGAGAGGAGCACAAAGAGAGAGGAGCACAAAGAGAGAGGAGCACAGAGAGAGAGAGGAGCACAGAGAGAGAGAGGAGTATACAGTAATTGGTTGGGTGAGTAAAGGAGAAGTGTGTGATGGAGGGAGGAAGTAAAGTAGTGTGTAAATGACTTAGTAATGACACAGTCGTGGAATGAGGGGGTGAACTAATTGCACGTAACTGAACCCCACCACTCCATAGCTCTGTCTGATCTCCTACTGTAGGATGTGATATCACTTGCTCAACTTTAATCTGCTTTCACTCTCTTCTTCGGGTTAGTACTTACACTGTGTGTGTGTGTGTGTGTGTGTGTGTCCAGGGGAGGCTGTACTATGTCCAAGTGTCAGCCTACAACATGAAGGGTTGGGGTCCACCTCAGTCAACTCTACCCCCCTCTGCTTCACCCTCCAGTGAGTTCCTTACTTTGTTAGGTTTGAATCAAAACTTTCTTGACTCTAGCTTCATACTAAATGGTAGAATCGGTCTGGGCACTGCTGTAAAAACCGCAGAGGGTTTTTTTCCTAGAAAATTATAAGACGTGTCACGTAGTGTCATGTTCACACAGCCTGCTATGACAGTTTACATCACACAGCCTGCTATGACAGTTTTCATCACACAGCCTGCTATGACAGTTTACATCACACAGCCTGCTATGACAGTTTTCATCACACAGCCTGCTATGACAGTTTTCATCACACAGCCTGCTATGACAGTTTTCATCACACAGCCTGCTATGACAGTTTTCATCACACAGCCTGCTATGACAGTTTTCATCACACAGCCTGCTATGACAGTTTTCATCACACAGCCTGCTATGGCAGTTTTCATCACACAGCCTGCTATGACAGTTTTCGTCAACTCCATCATTCAGTCGGATTGAAACTCAGACAAGTTTTACTCCCTGTGTTCTATCTTGAGATTTAGTGATGGGGAAAAATCAATACAGTAGAGTATCGCGATATTATATTGATTCTATGACTCCAAGTATCGATTCTCTAATAATTGTTACGAATAAATTATATTATTGAATTTTCAACCCTAACTAGGGGTTGGTATAATGCCACCACTATAATGATGTTTAAATGTTCATAAATGACCAGCATGGTCAAATAATAATAATCACAGTAGTTGTCGAGGGTGCAGCAAGTCAGCACCTCAGGAGTAAATGTCAGTTGGCTTTTCATAGCCGATCATTAAGAGTATCTCTACCTGCTGTCTCTAGAGAGTTGAAAACAGCATGTCTGGGACAGGTAGCACGTCCGGTGAACAGGTCAGGGTTCCATAGCCACAGGCAGAACAGTTGAAACTGGAGTAGCAGCACGGCCAGGTGGACTGGGTACAGCAAGGAGTCCTCATGCCAGGTAGTCCTGAGGCATGGTCCTAGGGCTCAGGTCCTTCGAGAGAGAGAAAGAAAGAGCGAATTAGAGAGAGCATACTTAAATTCACACAGGACACCGGATAAGACAGGAGAAGTACTCCAGATATAACAAACTGACCCTAGCCTCCCGACACTTACAGTGCCTTGCGAAAGAATTCGGCCCCCTTAAACTTTGCGACCTTTTGCCACATTTCAGGCTTCAAACATAAAGATATAAAACTGTATTTTTTTGTGAAGAATCAACAACAAGTGGGACACAATCATGAAGTGGAACGACATTTATTGGATATTTCAAACTTTTTTAACAAATAAAAAACTGAAAAATTGGGCGTGCAAAATTATTCAGCCCCCTTAAGTTAATACTTTGTAGCGCCACCTTTTGCTGCGATTACAGCTGTAAGTCGCTTGGGATATGTCTCTATCAGTTTTGCACATCGAGAGACTGACATTTTTTCCCATTCCTCCTTGCAAAACAGCTCGAGCTCAGTGAGGTTGGATGGAGAGCATTTGTGAACAGCAGTTTTCAGTTCTTTCCACAGATTTTCGATTGGATTCAGGTCTGGACTTTGACTTGGCCATTCTAACACCTGGATATGTTTATTTTTGAACCATTCCATTGTAGATTTTGCTTTATGTTTTGGATCATTGTCTTGTTGGAAGACAAATCTCCGTCCCAGTCTCAGGTCTTTTGCAGACACCATCAGGTTTTCTTCCAGAATGGTCCTGTATTTGGCTCCATCCATCTTCCCATCAATTTTAACCATCTTCCCTGTCCCTGCTGAAGAAAAGCAGGCCCAAACCATGATGCTGCCACCACCATGTTTGACAGTGGGGATGGTGTGTTCAGCTGTGTTGCTTTTACGCCAAACATAACGTTTTGCATTGTTGCCAAAAAGTTCAATTTTGGTTTCATCTGACCAGAGCACCTTCTTCCACATGTTTGGTGTGTCTCCCAGGTGGCTTGTGGCAAACTTTAAACGACACTTTTTATGGATGTCTTTAAGAAATGGCTTTCTTCTTGCCACTCTTCCATAAAGGCCAGATTTGTGCAATATACGACTGATTGTTGTCCTATGGACAGAGTCTCCCACCTCAGCTGTAGATCTCTGCAGTTCATCCAGAGTGATCATGGGCCTCTTGGCTGCGTCTCTGATCAGTCTTCTCCTTGTATGAGCTGAAAGTTTAGAGGGACGGCCAGGTCTTGGTAGATTTGCAGTGGTCTGATACTCCTTCCATTTCACTATTATCGCTTGCACAGTGCTCCTCGGGATGTTTAAAGCTTGGGAAATCTTTTTGTATCCAAATCCGGCTTTAAACTTCTTCACAACAGTATCTCGGACAAGCCTGGTGTGTTCCTTGTTCTCCATGATGCTCTCTGCGCTTTTAACGGACCTCTGAGACTATCACAGTGCAGGTGCATTTATACGGAGACTTGATTACACACAGGTGGATTGTATTTATCATCATTAGTCATTTAGGTCAACATTGGATCATTCAGAGATCCTTATTGAACTTCTGGAGAGAGTTTTCTGCACTGAAAGTAAAGGGGCTGAGTAATTTTGCACGCCCAATATTTCAGTTTTTGATTTGTTAAAAAAGTTTGAAATATCCAATAAATGTCGTTCCACTTCATGATTGTGTCCCACTTGTTGTTGATTCTTCACAAAAAAATACAGTTTTATATCTTTATGTTTGAAGCCTGAAATGTGGCAAAAGGTCGCAAAGTTTAAGGGGGCCAAATATCTTCGCAAGGCACTGTAAACTACTGCAGCATAAATACTGGAGGCTGAGACAGGAGGGGTCAGGAGACACTGTGGCCCCATCCGATGATACCCCCGGACAGGGCCAAACAGGAAGGATATAACCCCAACCACTTTGCCAAAGCACAGCCCCCACACCACTAGAGGGATATCTTCAACCACCAACTTACCATCCTGAGACAAGGCCGAGTATAGCCCACAAAGATCTCTTCCACGGCACAACCCAAGGGGGGGCGTCAACCCAGACAGGAAGATCACATCAGTGACTCTACCCACTTAAGTGAAGCACCTCTCCTAGGGACGGCATGAAAGAGCACCAGTAAGCCAGTGACTCAGCCCCTGTAATAGGGTTAGAGGCATTGATTCCCAGTGGAAAGAGGGGAACTGGTCAGGCAGAGACAGCAAGGGCTGTCAATCCTGGGCCAGACTAAACTCAATCATATGACCCACTGAAGAGATGAGTCTTCAGTAAAGACTTCAACGTTGAGACCGAGTCTGCGTCTCTCACATGGGTAGGCAGACCATTCCATAAAAATGGAGCTCTATAGGAGAAAGCCCTGCCTCCAGCTGTTTGCTTAGAAAGTCTGCGTCTTGTGACCGTAGCATATGTGTAGGTATGTACGGCAGGACCAAATCAGAGAGAGAGCTAGGAGCAAGCCCATGTAATATTTTGTAGGTTAGCAGTAAAACCTTCAAATCAGCCGTTGCCTTAACAGGAAGCCAGTGTAGGGAGACTAGCACTGGAGTAATATGATCCATTTTGGGGGTTCTTGTCAGGATTCTAGCAGCCTTATTTAGCACTAACTGAAGTTTATTTAATACTTTATCCGGAGAATTGAGTTTCTGATTTTTGCAATGTTACGTAGATGGAAAAAAGCTGTCCTTGAAACAGTCTTGATATGTTCGTCAAAAGAGAGATCAGGGTCCAGAGTAACGTCAAGGTCCTTCACAGTTTTATTTGTTTTATTTGTGCAACCATTAAGATTAATTGTCAGATTCAACAGAAGATCTCTTTGTTTCTTGGGACCTAGAACAAGCATCTCTGTTTTGTCCGTTTTTAAAAGTAGAAAGTGTGCAGCCATCCACTTCCTTATGTCTGAAACACAGACTTCTAGCGAGGGCAATTTTGGGGCTTCACCATGTTTAATTGAAATGTACAGCTGTGTGTCATCCGCACAGCAGTGAAAGTTAACACTATGTTTTCTAATGACATCCGCAAGAGGTAAAATATATAGTGAAAACACTAGTGGTCCTAAAACGGAACCTTGAGGAACACCGAAATTTACAGTTGATTTGTCACAGGACAAACAGTTCACAGAGACAAACTAATAACTTTTCCCGACAGATAAGATCTAAACCAGGCCAGAACTTGTTCGTGTAGACCAATTTGAATTTCCAATCTCTCCAAAAGAATGTGGTGATCGATGGTATCAAAAGCAGCACTAAGGTCTAGGAGCACGAGGACAGATGCAGAGCCTCGGTCTGATGCCATTAAAAGGTAATTTACCACCTTCACAAGTGCTGTCTCAGTGCTATGATGGGGTCTAAAACCAGACTGAAGTATTTTGTATACATTGTTTGTCTTCAGGAAGGCAGTGACATTTTCTAAAAATGTTGAGAGGAATGGAAAATTCGATATAGGCCGATAGTTTTTTATATTTTCTAGGTCAAGGTTTGGCTTCTTCAAGAGAGGCTTTCAAGAGAGGCTTTATTACTGTCACTTTTAGTGAGTTTGGTACACATCCGGTGGATAGAGAGCCGTTTATTGTTCAACATAGGAGGGCCAAGCACAGGAAGCAGCTCTTTCAGTAGTTTAGTTGGAATAGGGTCCACTATGCAGCTTGAAGGTTTAGAGACCATGATTATTTTCATCATTGTGTCAAGGGATATAGTACTAAAACACTTGAGAATCTCTCTTGATCCTAGGTCCTGACAGAGTTGTGCAGACTCAGGACAACTGAGCTTTGAAGGAATACGCAGATTTAAAGAGGAGTCCGTAATTTGCTTTCTAATAATCATGATCTTTTCCTCAAAGAAGTTAATGAATTTATTACTACTGAAGTGAAAGCCATCCTCACTTAGGGAATGCTGCTTTTTAGTTAGCTTTGCAACAGTATCAAAAAGACATTTCGGATTGTTCTTATTTTCCTCAATTAAGTTGGAAAAATAGGATGATCGAGCAGCAGTGAGGGCTCTTCGATACCACACGGTACTGTCTTTCCAAGCTAGTCGGAAGACTTCCAGTTTGGTGTGGCGCCATTTCCGTTCCAATTTTCTGGAAGCTTGCTTCAGAGTTCGGGTATTTTCTGTATACCAGGGAGCTAGTGTCTTATGAAAAATGTTTTTAGTTTTTAGGGGTGCAACTGCATCCAGGGTATTGCGCAAGGTTAAATTGAGTTCTTCAGTTAGGTGGTTAACTGACTTTTGTCCTCTGACGACCTTGGGTAGCCATATTTCAGTCAGGTCAATCACATCCAGATTATGATCAGTGATTAGTTCATTGACTATAACTGCCTTTGAAGTAAGGGATCTAACATTAAGTAGCCCTATTTTGAGATGTGAGGTATCACGATCTCTTTCAATAATGGCAGGAATGGAGGGGGTCTTTATCCTAGTGAGATTGCTAAGGCGAACACCGCCATGTTTAGTTTTTCCCAACCTAGGTCGAGGCACAGACACGGTCTCATTGGGGATAGCTGAGCTGACTACACTGACTGTGCTAGTGGCATACTCCACTAATCTGGCAGACTGGCTAACAGCCTGCGGCCTGAACTGCACCCTATCTCATTGTGGAGCTAGAGGAGTTAGAGCCCTGTCTATGTTGGTAGATAAGATGAGAGCACCCCTCCAGCTAGGATGGAGTCTGTCACTCCTCAGCACTCCGTCACTCCTATCAAACGCTCCCTGAGTCACTCCAGTGAGCAGGCCTTTCTAACCGACCTGGCCGGGGTATCCTGTAAGGATATTGATCTCATCCCGTCAGTAGAGGATGCCTGTTTTTTTTTTAAATGCCTTCCTCACCATCTTAAATAAGCATGCCCCCTTCAAGAAATTTAGAACCAGGAACAGATATAGCCCTTGATTCTCTCCAGACCTGACTGCCCTTAACCATCACAAAAACATCCTATAGCTTTCTGCATTAGCATCGAACAGCCCCCGTGACATGCAACTTTTCAGGGAAGCTAGAAACCAATATACACAGGCAGTTAGAAAAGCCAAGGCTAGCTTTTTCAAGCAGAAATTTGCTTCCTGCAACACAAACTCAAAAAAGTTCTGGGACACTGTAAAGTCCACGGAGAATAAGAACACCTCCTCCCAGCTGCCGACTGCCCTGAGGATAGGAAACACTTTCACCACCGATAAATCCACTATAATTGAGAATTTTAATAAGCATTTTTCTACGGCTGGCCATGCTTTCCACCTGGCTACCCCTACCCTGGTCAACAGCACTGCACCCCCCTAGCAACTTGCCCAAGCCTTCCCCATTTCTCCTTTTCCCAAATCCAGTCAGCTGATGTTCTGAAAGAGCTGCAAAATCTGGACCCCTACAAATCCGCCGGGCTAGACAATCTGGACCCTTTCTTTCTCAAAGTATCTGCCGAAATTGTTGCAACTCCTATTACTAGCCTGTTCAACCTCTCTTTCGTGTCGTCTGAGATTACCAAAGATTGGAAAGCAGCTGCGGTCATCCCCCTCTTCAAAGGGGTGGGCACTCTTGACCCAAACTGCTACAGACCTATATCTATCCTACCCTGCCTTTCTAAGGTCTTCGAAAGCCAAGTCAACAAACAAATTACCGACCATTTAGAATCCCACCATACCTTCTCTGCGATGGTTTCAGAGCTGGTCATGGGTGCACCTCAGCCACACTCAAGGTCCTAAACAATATCTTAACCACCATCGATAAGAAACAATACTGTGCAGCCGTATTCATTGACCTGGCCAAGGCTTTCCACTCTGTCAATTACCACATCCTCATCGGCAGACTCGATAGCCTTGGTTTCTCAAATGATTGCCTCGCCTGGCTCACTAACTACTTCTCTGATGGAGTTCAGTGTGTCAAATCGGAGGGCCTGTTGTCCGGGCCTCTGGCAGTCTCTATGGGGATGCCTCAGCGTTCAATTCTCGGACCGACTCTCTTCTCTGTATACATCAATGATGTCGCTCTTGCTGCTGGTGAGTCTCTGATCCACCTCTACGCAGACGACACCACTCTGTATAATTCTGGCCCTTCTTTGGACACTGTGTTAACAACCCTCCAGACGAGCTTCAATTCCATACAACTCTCCCTCCGTGGCCTCCAATTGCTCTTAAATACAAATAAAACTAAATGCATGCTCTTCAACCGATCGCTGCCTGCACCCGATCGCTGCCTGCACCTGCCCGCCCGTCCAACATCACTACTCTGGACGGTTCTGACTGTAAACTCTCCTTCCAGACTCACATCAAACAGTTAAATCTAGAATTGGCTTCCTATTTCTCAACAAAGCATCCTTCACTCATGCTGCCAAACATATCCTTGTAAAACTGACCATCCTACCAATCCTCGACGTCGGTGACAAAATAGCCTCCAATACCCTACTCAATAAATTGGATGCAGTCTATCACAGTGCCATCCGTTTTGTCACCAAAGCCCCATATACTACCAACCACTGCGACCTGTACTTTCTCGTTGGCTGGCCCTCGCTTCATACTCGTCGCCAAACCCACTTGCTCCAGGTTATCTACAAGACCCTGCGAGGTAAAGTCCCCCCTTATCGCAGCTCACTGGTCACCATAGCAGCACCCAACTGTAGCACGCGCTCCAGAAGGTATATCTCACTAGTCACCCCCAAAACCCATTCTTCCTTTGGCCTCCTCTCCTTCCAGTTCTCTGCTGCCAATGACTGGAACGAACTACAAAAAACTCTGAAACTGGAAACACATATCTCCCTCACTAGCTTTAAGCACCAGCTGTCAGAGCAGCTCACAGATTACTGCACCTGTACATAGCCCATCTATAATTTAGCCCAAACAACTACCTCTCCCCCTACTGTATTTATTTATTTATTTTGCTCCTTTGCACCCCATTATTTCTATCTCTACCTTGCACATTCTTCCACTGCAAATCTACCATTCCAGTGTTTTTCTTGCTATATTGTATTTACTTCGCCACCATGGACTTTTTTTGCCTTTACCTCCCTTATCTCACCTCATTTGCTCACATTGTATATAGACTTTTCTACTGTATTATTGACTGTATGTTTGTTTTACTCCATGTGTAACTCTGTGTCGTTGTATGCAATTGTAAATGAGAACTTGTTCTCAACTTGCCTACCTGGTTAAATAAAGGTGAAATAAATAAAATAAAAAACTTCACAGCAAGAGTTGTTAACATCGGTTTTAACCCACAGTCAGGACTCTATCACGACTCTCCCTCTAACCATACACTTAGATCAGCCTTGGAGAGGGTGTCTCAGATTGGAATGAATAAAATAAGAAATGTAATAGAAAAAGTTGAACAAATACAGAGAGAGAGAGATTGAGAGAGGACGAAAGGGTAATGAATAAATACTTTGTCAGCAGATGATGAGATCAAGGCAATTAAACCGCTGAGATGAGAAATCAATGAATTTTATTCTATTTAATATGTCTTCTTCAAACCCAAGGACACTTTATATAATATGAATCACAAATGGACTCACACCGAGGTGACTGGTCTGTTTGCATGGTCAACCCCAGCCTTTTTGGGGGCATAAGCGAGATTTGGTTAGGGGGCCCCCCCACCTCGTGTGCAAAATATTTTAGTGTCTTGACGGCAGAGAGAAAAAAATCTATTTTTAATGCAAATGTCATGCAAATGTCATGTTTGACATGACTAGGGAGAGTATATTAATGGTAACATTCAAAGTTTACCAGCAAACTACCAGAATGTTTGGTCACTTTCAAGTTTCTGGCGGAATTTATCACAAGACATCTAGTGGACTTTATGGGTACTTCAGATAATCACAGGTGTCTGTAATTATCTCTGGCCCTCTGTGTGGCCTTATCACATTTTAAAATATTAATTGACAACGCTATAAAAACACATTGCCTAAGGGTTTCAGCATAATATCCTATATATCTTTTACACACTTTTATGTAATTTATTATATTGATATGCATTTTACTATATACATGTGTATTTGTCATCAATGTTTTGGCGACAAACTGGTGGCAGTTGGAAGATTTGCATATTTAATTGAAAATAATGCCATTGTTGATTAAATGCTTTTTCTCATTAATTAGGCTATTTTATTTTTTAAACATGTGGTCTTTTCACTAGAAACTCATGGGCAAAATATGGACAGAGATATAACAAATAAATAGTATTTTAGGAATACTTAAAAAAAAAAGTTATTCAAGTGTAAATTCTCCAAATTACAATAGATTGCCATAGATAACATGTTAAATACCAAAATTACTGAATCTTGTGTGGTAACTTTGGTAAGTTTCCAGTAGCTTTGTAACCCTAGCCATGACTTATGCCATGTTTATATGATATCTGAGTGAGAGTGAATAACAAAATAAATCGGGGCCCCCTAGAGACAGAGCCTCTGGGTACGTATTTGGCCATGACGACATAAGGAATAAACGCTGATGTTCCGCCTCGTCCCGCTGCGGCGTCCAAATTTTCCAAGGTAATGTACCGAAGGAATTTTACATGCTTATACCACAGTTCCCAAGGAAAAGGAAAAAAAGTGTTTATATTTTCATTTAAATAAGCCAATTCATACTTTTTCATATTTTGGTTGCTAGGGACGCAACCCAGTCGTTCGTTCTCTATGTTCCGTTGCCATGCTCGCTGGCAACATTCTCATCCCTTGCTCGCTAGCTAACCAGCTAGCTACTGCTAACACACAGTCACAAACGCTGCAGCCAGAATAACAGCAAAGTAGCTGTTTTCTATTGACATTCATTTGGATACATCCATAACAATGAGCTGATGAAGCCCGATTTTGCCTGTCATAGCAAGAAAAGTTTGCCTTCTGGTCAGGACACTTGTCAACACTGACTGTTCATTACATGGAGATCACATTAAATATCAAACAACAGGCTAGAAGCTAGCTAAATAGTTTGCTGCTAGCAAACCAGCCAATATGACAATGCAATTAAAAAATATCAGTTTCTGAAAACAGCTGGTCAAACTAGAAACATGGGAGGATTTGACAACACAGCACCACTAAACTAGAAACATGGGAGGATTTGATAGCATAGCACCACTAAACTAGAAACATGGGAGGATTTGACAGCATAGCACCACTAAACTAGAAACATGGGAGGATTTGACAACACAGCACCACTAAACTAGAAACATGGGAGGATTTGACAGCATAGCACCACTAAACTAGAAACATGGGAGGATTTGACAGCATAGCACCACTAAACTAGAAACATGGGAGGTTTTGACAACATAGCACCACTAAACTAGAAACATGGGAGGATTTGACAGCATAGCACCACTAAACTAGAAACATGGGAGGATTTGACAACATAGCACCACTAAACTAGAAACATGGGAGGATTTGACAACATAGCACCACTAAACTAGAAACATGGGATGATTTGACAACATAGCACCACTAAACTAGAAACATGGGAGGATTTGACAACACAGCACCACTAAACTAGAAACATGGGAGGATTTGACAGCATAGCACCACTAAACTAGAAACATGGGAGGATTTGACAACATAGCACCACTAAACTAGAAACATGGGAGGATTTGACAACATAGCACCACTAAACTAGAAACATGGGAGGATTTGACAACATAGCACCACTAAACTAGAAACATGGGAGGATTTGACAACATAGCACCACTAAACTAGAAACATGGGAGGATTTGACAGCATAGCACCACTAAACTAGAAACATGGGAGGATTTGACAACATAGCACCACTAAACTAGAAACATGGGAGGATTTGACAACATAGCACCACTAAACTAGAAACATGGGAGGATTTGACAACATAGCACCACTAAACTAGAAACATGGGAGGATTTGACAACATAGCACCACTAAACTAGAAACATGGGAGGATTTGACAACATAGCACCACTAAACTAGAAACATGGGAGGATTTGACAACATAGCACCACTAAACTAGAAACATGGGAGGATTTGACAGCTTTAGCATCAGAAGGTTCAGGAGAAATTCATGTTCATCACCACGGTAGGTCATCAGATGCACCAAAAAAAATATGTCTCTGCAAAAACAAATCAATGCTATCTAGCTACTTTTTCCCCTCGTTGGATCTGTGCAGGGCCCTTAGCCGCTACTTCTGTCGCTTAGTGGCTCGGGCAGGCCCTGTCTGTTTGGAGGTGTGTACAGTTCATGTTTAGTGCTGAGAGAATAACCCCTAACCCTTAATTAACTACTACCGTGGTTTGGGGATTCTGAGCTGATTGAGATGACAGGGGTAAAAGTTGATGTTTGTACTGTATGTGTTTACTGGTGAGAAGTTGACCACTGATTTACTGTCTCTCTTTCTATCTTCAATCCCTATATTTCACCCCCTACCCCCTACACCCTAACCCCCCTCCCACTAGACTGGAGGGAGAGTGATGGTCGGGAGCCCCTCCAACTAGACTGTAGGGAGAGTGATGGTCTGGAGCCCCTCCCACTAGACTGTAGGGAGAGTGATGGTCTGGAGCCCCTCCCACTAGGCTGTAGGGAGAGTGATGGTCGGGAGCCCAGGAGAAGAGAGCACATAGGGCATATGGAGCGCCTGCTGCAACAGGTCCGCGCTACTCACACACACTACAGCTGTGGAGGTGAGCACACTCACGTAAAACACCTCTCTCTTCTTCATCGGTGTGTGTGTGTGTGTGTGTGTGTGTGTGTGTGTGTGTGTGTGTGTGTGTGTGTGTGTGTGTGTGTGTGTGTGTGTGTCTATGTGTGTGTGTGTGTGTGTCTATGTGTGTGTGTGTGTATGTGTGTGTGTCTGTGTGTGTGTGTGTCTTGCTCTAAACCCACACTTCTTCCAGTAAATTGACTTTGTATTAAAGTGAATAAATGAAGCATGCTAAAAGTGTATTTACTCCAGCACTCTAAGCCTAGAGAGGCATGAATGGCCTCTCACAGTATCCTACACTCACACACAAACACACAGTAGTCCTCTCGTCAGTGCTCCCCTTAACACACCAGGGGACCGCGTGTACATAAATAATGTTTCATGCGGTTTATACATTCTGGATTATACACATTTATGTGTTTTAGCATGTCAACCGTATGGCCTTGCTTTGTAAATCATCACGCTGGCATAGAGAAACGCATAGGAAAATAGAGGTGGGGAAGGGGGGGGGGACTGAAAGATGGTAAGGGGGGGGGGGGGGGGGGGGGGTGAGACAGAAAGATGGTAAGAGGCACTATAGCCCACCGTGAGTGGTGGCCAGTTCTGGAGGTAGAAGTTGTTCATAAGAGCAGGTCCAGGATCACGTAAGGTGGTTTCCCTAACCCTGATCTTAACCATTAGGATGGATAATAGCTGGTTTCACATCAGTGCCTAAAGGCATCTGTCTGATAGGTACAGCACACTGGGTAGAGCGCTGTGAGCGTGTGTGTGTCTGTGTGTGTGAATTGGTCGTACGATGAGGCCTGTGTCTGGCTCAGTGCTCGACCTCAATCTTCCTAGCGGGGTGGGGGATAAAGAGGAGGGAGGGAGGGAGGGAGGGAGGGATAGAGGGAGGGCAGCAGCGCAGGCAGGGTGCTGACAGTTGCTCCGCATGCACAAACAGCAACTCCATGGGAGGGAGCGTGTGTGTGTGTGTGTGTGTGTGTGTGTGTGTTGGTGGGGAGGTGGGGAGGGGGGGGGGGACCCACCGTCACTCAACCACTTAAGAGTCAACAGCTATGATGTCAGCACACACACAGTCTGGAGTAGTAGAAAAGGTAGAGAGAGGGTGTGTGAATGTATGACCAAAGTGGGGTTTGGACAGTCTCTTGAAAAACAGAGAACAACCTCCTGGAAGGACTGAAAAAAAATGTGTTGAAAACTTGCAGTGAAAAAACTTCTGTATTTATTTGGAGTTGTTTGAATTCATGGTGAGAGTGTTCAGTTAATTACTCACTTTAGTACTGTGTGTGTGTGTGTGTGAGTGCGTGTCTGTGTATGTCTGCACGCCCTCAGTCTCTGGGGTGTGTGTTGACATAGTTTATTTTTGGCGTGTCAGTGTTCAGAAATAGAGGTATAATACCACCACTATAATGAATCAGAGGTATAATACCACCACTATAATGAATCAGAGGTATAATACCACCACTATAATGAATCAGAGGTATAATTCCACCACTATAATGAATCAGAGGTTGATATAATGCCACCACTATAATGAATCAGAGGTTGGTATAATGCCACCACTATAATGAATCAGAGGTTGGTATAATACCACCACTATAATGAATCAGAGGTTGGTATAATACCACCATTATAATGAATCAGAGGTATAATGCCACCACTATAATGAATCAGAGGTTGGTAAAATACCACCACTATAATGAATCAGATGTATAATGCCACCACTATAATGAATAAGAGGTATCATACCACCACTATAATGAATCAGAGGTTGGTATAATGCCACCACTATAATGAATCAGAGGTTGGTATAATGCCACCACTATAATGAATCAGAGGTTGGTATAATGCCACCACTATAATGAATCAGAGGTTTGTATCATACCACCACTATAATGAATCAGAGGTATAATGCCACCACTAAAATGAATCAGAGGTTGGTATAATTCCACCACTATAATGAATCAGAGGTATCATACCACCACTATAATGAATCAGAGGTTGGTATAATACCACCACTATAATGAATCAGAGGTATAATGCCACCACTATAATGAATCAGAGGTATCATACCACCACTATAATGAATCAGAGGTTGGTATAATAACACCACTATAATGAATCAGAGGTATAATGCCACCACTATAATGAATCAGAGGTTGGTATAATACCACCACTATAATGAATCAGAGGTATAATGCCACCACTATAATGAATCAGAGGTTGGTATAATGCCACCACTATAATGAATCAGAGGTATAATGCCACCACTATAATGAATCAGAGGTTGGTATCATACCACCACTATAATGAATCAGAGGTATAATTCCACCACTATAATGAATCAGAGGTTGGTATAATGCCACCACTATAATGAATCAGAGGTTGGTATAATTCCACCACTATAATGAATCAGAGGTTGGTATAATGCCACCACTATAATGAATCAGAGGTATAATGCCACCACTATAATGAATCAGAGGTTGGTATAATACCACCACTATAATGAATCAGAGGTATAATACCACCACTATAATGAATCAGAGCTATCATACCACCACTATAATGAATCAGAGGTTGGTATAATACCACCACTATAATGAATCAGAGGTATAATGCCACCACTATAATGAATCAGAGGTTGGTATAATACCACCACTATAATGAATCAGATGTTAATGCCACCACTATAATGAATCAGAGGTATACTGCCACCACTATAATGAATCAGAGGTTGGTATCATACCACCACTATAATGAATCAGAGGTTGGTATAATGCCACCACTATAATGAATCAGAGGTATAATGCCACCACTATAATGAATCAGAGGTATCATACCACCACTATAATGAATCAGAGGTTGGTATAATACCACCACTATAATGAATCAGAGGTATAATGCCACCACTATAATGAATCAGAGGTATCATACCACCACTATAATGAATCAGAGGTTGGTATAATACCACCACTATAATGAATCAGAGGTATAATACCACCACTATAATGAATCAGAGGTTGGTAGAATGCCACCACTATAGAGGGCTGGAACCAAATACGTTATCTTCATTTCTGATGTGTATATGTGGAGCTGAGAGGACCTACACTACCAGTACAGCACAGAGAGAGGGGCGTGGGAAACACTACACCCTGTGTTCCCAGACAGACAGAGCGACACCACACACACACACACATAATACTATTCCGGACAGACTCTCTCAGTCTCTGAGAAACCTCTCCATACTGTATGATGGGCATCTATCTATCTATCTATCTATCTATCTATCTATCTATCTGTCTGTCTGTCTGTCTGTCTGTCTGTCTGTCTGTCTGTCTGTCTGTCTGTCTGTCTGTCTGTCTGTCTGTCTGTCTGTCTGTCTGTCCTGTCATCTGTCTGTCTGTCTGTCTGTCTGTCTGTCTGTCTGTCTGTCTGTCTGTCTGTCTGTCTGTCTGTCTGTCTGGCTGGCTGGCTGGCTGGCTGGCTGGCTGGCTGGCTCTCCCTGCATCTCTCTTCTGTCTCCTTCCTCACCTTCACCCCCCCCCTCTCTCTCTCTGTTTGTGCCATCAGTAGTAGTTGGATCAGATGGAACCTCACCTCATTAATCACTGCCAATCTCTCTCTCTCTCTCTCTCTCTCTCTCTCTCTCTCTCTCCCTATCTCTCTCTCTCCCCCTCTCCCCCCACATCTCTCTCTGTGTATTCTCGGTGACATGCGGGCTGCACAGTAGCCAAGCAGCCCTTGTCATATTATCCACTTGTCAAAAGCAGTTAACCTTTTGGAAACAGAAATAGATGTAGACTTTGAGCCTAGCAAGTCACCAGCACCTTCGCCTGTTAGGAAAATAACACACTTTTTTAAACTCTAACACTGCTGGATGCTATAAGCATTTTTTGAGAGTATTTTTTAGAAACTACTAAACTAGTTAACTATATTTTGAACAGCTAAACTTTATAGCTGAAGTCGGTAGATGAGAGAGTAATAGCGAATGCCTGCAGGGCAGAATTAGGCCGATTCCCGCTAATGATCAAAATCCAGAAAAGAGCAGTTCAATTCTACAACCACCTAAAAGGAAGCGATTCCCAAACCTTCCATAACAAAGCCATCACCTACAGAGAGATGAACCTGGAGAAGAGTCCCCTAAGCAAGCTGGTCCTGGGGGCTCTGTTCACAAACACAGACAAACCCCACAGAGCCCCAGGACAGCAACACAATTAGACCCAAACAAATCATGAGAAAACAAATAGATACAGTCAAAGTTGGAAATTTACATACACCTTAGCAGAATACATTTAAACTCAGTTTTTAACCATTCCTGACATTTAATCCTAGTAAAAATTCCCTGTTTTAGGTCAGTTAGGATCTCCACTTTATTTTAAGAATGTGAAATGTCAGAATAATAGTAGAGAGAGAATGATTTATTTCAGCTTTTATTTCTTTTATCACATTCCCAGTGGGTCAGAAGTTTACATACATTCAATTAGTATTTGGTAGCATTGAGAGAGAGAGAGAGAGAGAGAGAGAGAGAGAGAGAGAGAGAGAGAGAGAGAGAGAGAGAGAGAGAGAGAGAGAGAGAGAGAGAGAGAGAGAGAGAGAGAGAGAGAGAGAGAGAGAGAGAGAGAGAGAGAGAGAGAGAGAGAGAGAGAGAGAGAGAGAGAGAGAGAGAGAGAGAGAGAGAGAGAGAGAGAGAGAGAGAGAGAGAGAGAGAGAGAGAGAGAGAGAGAGAGAGAGAGAGAGAGAGAGAGAGAGAGAGAGAGAGAGAGAGAGAGAGAGAGAGAGAGAGAATTCAGAGCCCTTGACTTTTACCACATTTTATTATATTACAGAATTATTCAAAAATGTATTAAATTGTTTTTTTCCTCATAGTACCCCATAATGACCAAGCAAAAAGTGTTTATATTTTTTACATAATAATAAAAAACTGATATCACATTTATATAAAAATAAAAATATCATATTTTCATAAGTATTCTTAACTCTCCCCTCGAAACCCTCCCCTCTATTCTCTCCACTATAAACCCTCCTCTCTATTCTCTCCACTATAAAACCTCCTCTCTATTCTCTCCACTATAAACCCTCCTCTCTATTATCTCCACTATAAACCCTCCCCTCTATTATCTCCACTATAAACCCTCCCCTCTATTATCTCCACTATAAACCCTCCCCTCTATTATCTCCACTATCAACCCTCCCCTCTATTATCTCCACTATAAACCCTCCTCTCTATTCTCTCCACTATAAACCCTCCCCTCTATTCTCTCCACTATAAACCCTCCCCTCTATTATCTCCACTATAAACCCTCCCCTCTATTATCTCCACTATAAACCCTCCCCTCTATTATCTCCACTATAAACCCTCCCCTCTATTATCTCCACTATAAACCCTCCCCTCTATTATCTCCACTATAAACCCTCCCCTCTATTATCTCCACTATAAACCCTCCCCTCTATTATCTCCACTATAAACCCTCCCCTCTATTATCTCCACTATAAACCCTCCCCTCTATTCTCTCCACTATAAACCCTCCCCTCTATTATCTCCACTATAAACCCTCCCCTCTATTATCTCCACTATAAACCCTCCCCTCTATTATCTCCACTATAAACCCTCCCCTCTATTATCTCCACTATAAACCCTCCCCTCTATTATCTCCACTATAAACCCTCCCCTCTATTATCTCCACTATAAACCCTCCCCTCTATTCTCTCCACTATAAACTACAAAACCAAGAACAACAACAAGAACACCAACAACAGCACCAACAACACCAACAACACAAATAATAAGAACACCAACAACAACAACAACAAGAACAACAACACCAACAACACCAACAACAAGAACACCAACAACACAAATAATAAGAACACCACCAACAACAACAACACCAACAAGAACACCAAGAACAACAACAACACCAACAACAAGAACACTAACAAGAACACCAACAACAACACGTTTACTACAGTTCTAAAGAATAAAGGAATAAAAACACACACACACACACACACACACACACACACACACACACACACACACACACACACACACAGCCTCCCCCCTCCACAAACACACACGATCCCAGCATACTCACGTGCATGCTGGAAGCCAGTCGTCATGCGTTTGTAGAGCTTGCACCTCCACTCTAAAGCTCGGAGCTGCTTGTCCTTGTCACAGGCCTCCAAGCTAAGGCCGTCTCTCTGGGCCTGAGCAGCCAGCTCCCCTACCCTCCTCTCTGCTTCGATGACCAGGCTGCTAAGGTGGGCCTCGCGACTCTCCACACTGACAACTACAACACAGACACAAAACAGACAAGTTCTAGACGTACCTTTGTAGTTCTCCTGCCCTCCGCACAGCCTCACCACTCTAGAAGGACTAGAACACAGACAGACATAGGTTGCATCTGTCATGAATGTTCTCAGCCAGAGTGGCCGCCATATTGATGCCCAAAATCAATTTTAGCTAGCTAGCTCTCAATGGCGGAATATACGGCTCATCGCGACTCTGTGGTAAAAAAATGTATATTTTAAAAACTAGCTGTAGTCCCCTTATGGTGCTCCAACCGGCTTGTTTAAAGCCCTGAAAATCTGTCATTTCCTGATGTTTACATCTTATAAACAGCCCTTCACCCTACACTGGAGCCTAAAGGGATACAAAAGAACTTAGATATTTCAGTGTGGGTTGGGTGAATTGGCATTTGCAGGACAGGAAGGTTTTCCTTTTCACAGGCAAGGTTTTACTGCAGTGAGCTAAATCAGGGTCACACAGAGTGTTTCTTGGTCTTAAACAAATCTACTTTGAAACAAAAGTATATACCTCACACACATGGTTCTGAGCTAAAAGAAGAAGACGTGTACCATGTCAGATACACAGTTGTAATGTATGGTACAGTGCATTCGGAGAGACCACTTGACTTTTCACACATTTTGTTACGATACTATTGATGAAATAGTTTCCCCCCCATCTCATTATTCTACACACCGTACACCATCATGACAAAGAGAAAGCAGTTTTTTTTTAAATTTGTGCAATTGTATAAAAAAATGTAAACTGAAACATCACATTTACATAAGTATTCAGACACTTTACTCAGTACCTTCTTGAAGCACCATTGGCAGTGATTTTTTAAAAACATTTTACCTTTAATTAACTAGGCAAGTCAATTAAGAACACATTTTTAATTTCAATGACGGCCTAGGAACAGTGGGTTAACTGCCTTGTTCACGGGCAGAACCACAGATTTGTACCTTGTCAGCTCGGGGGTTTGAGCGTGCAACCTTCCGGTTACTAGTCTAACGCTCTAACCACTAGGCTACCCTGCCGCCCCATTGAAGCCTTGAGTATTCTTGGGTATGACGCTACAAGCTTAGCAAACCTGTATTTGGGGAGTTTCTCCCATTCTACTCTGTAGATCCTCTCAAGCTCTGTCAGGTTGGATGAGGAGAGTCGCTGCACAGCTATTTTCAACTCTCTCCAGGGATGTTCAATCGGGGTCACGTCTGGCATCTGGCTGGGCCACTCAAGGGCATTTAGAGACTTGTCCCGAAACCACTCCTGCGTTGTCTTGGCGGTGTGCTTAGGCTCGTTGTCCTGTTGGAAGGTGAACCTTAGCCCCAGTCTGAGATCCTGAGCGCTCTGGAGCAGGTTCTAATCAAGGATCTCTCTCTGTACTTTGCTCTGTTCATCTTTCCCTCAATCCTGACTAGTATCCCAGTCCCTGCCGCTGAAAAACACCCTCACAGCATGATGCTGCCACGACCATGCTTCACCGTAAGGACGGTGCCAGGTTTCCTCCAGACGTGACGCTTGTCATTCAGGCCAAAGAGTTCAATCTTAGTTTCATCAGATCAGAGAATCGTCTGAGAGTCTTTAGTTGCCTTTTGGCAAACTCCAAGCGGGCTATCATGTGTCTTTCACTGAGGAGTGGCTTCCGGCTGGCCACTCTTCCATAAATGCCTGTTTATTGGAGTGCTTCTGGAAAGTTCTCTTATCTCCATAGAGGAACTGGAGCTCTGTCAGTGTGACCATGGGGTTCTTGGTCACCTCCCTGACCAAGGCCCTTCTCCCCGAGGTCCCCCCCCCACTGTGTTCTTAGGGACCTTCAGTGCTGCAGAAATGTTTGGGTACCCTTCCCCAGATCTGTACCTCAGCACAATCCTGTCTCGGAGCTCTACGGACAATTCCTTTGATCTCATGGCTAGATTTTTGCTCTGACATGCACTGTCAACTGTGGGACCTACCTTATATAAGACAGGTGTGTGCCTTTCCAAATCACGTCCAATCAATTGAATGTACCACAGGTGGACTCCAATCAAGTTGCAGAAACATCTCACCTGAGCTCAATGTTGAGTCTCATAGCAAAGGGTCTGAATACTTAAGTAAATAAAGCAATTTCTGTTTTTTATTTTTGATAAATTATAAAAAAATGTAAAAAAGTTTTTGCTTTGTCAATATGGGGTATGGTGTGTAGATTGATGAGGAGAAAACAATAATTTAACTAGAATAAAACTGTAACGTAACAAAATGTGGAAAAAGTCAAGTGGTCTGAATACTTTCCGAAAGCGCTGTATCCGTGTGGTCCGTCTGTCTATCTGCCTGTCTGTCTGTCTCTCTGTCTCTCTGCCTGTCCGTCTGTCTATCTGCCTGTCTGTCTATCTCCCTGTCTGTCTGTCTATCTGCCTGTCTGTCTGTCTATCTGCCTGTCTGTCTGTCTATCTGCCTGTCCGTCTGTCTATCTGCCTGTCTGTCTGTCTATCTGCCTGTCCGTCTGTCTATCTGCCTGTCTGTCTGTCTATCTGCCTGTCTGTCTGTCTATCTGCCTGTCCGTCTGTCTATCTGCCTGTCCGTCTGTCTATCTGCCTGTCTGTCTGTCTATCTGCCTGTCCGTCTGTCTATCTGCCTGTCCGTCTGTCTATCTGCCTGTCTGTCTGTCTATCTGCCTGTCTGTCTGTCTATCTGCCTGTCTGTCTGTCTATCTGCCTGTCCGTCTGTCTATCTGCCTGTCTGTCTGTCTATCTGCCTGTCTGTCTGTCTATCTGCCTGTCCGTCTGTCTATCTGCCTGTCTGTCTGTCTATCTGCCTGTCTGTCTGTCTATCTGCCTGTCCGTCTGTCTATCTGCCTGTCTGTCTGTCTATCTGCCTGTCCGTCTGTCTATCTGCCTGTCTGTCTGTCTATCTGACTGTCTGTCTGTCTATCTGCCTGTCTGTCTGTCTGCCTGTCTGTCTATCTATCTGCCTGTCTGTCTGTCTGCCTGTCCGTCTGTCTATCTGCCTGTCTGTCTGTCTATCTGCCTGTCTGTCTGTCTATCTGCCTGTCTGTCTGTCTGCCTGTCTGTCTATCTGCCTATCTGCCTGTCCGTCTGTCTATCTGCCTGTCCGTCTGTCTATCTGCCTGTCTGTCTGTCTATCTGCCTGTCTGTCTATCTGCCTGTCTGTCTCTATGTCTGTCTCTCTGTCTGTCCGTCTGTCTATCTGCCTGTCCGTCTGTCTATCTGCCTGTCTGTCTGTCTATCTGCCTGTCCGTCTGTCTATCTGCCTGTCTGTCTGTCTATCTGCCTGTCCGTCTGTCTATCTGCCTGTCTGTCTATCTGCCTGTCTGTCTGTCTATCTGCCTGTCTGTCTCTCTGTCTATCTGCCTGTCCGTCTGTCTATCTGCCTGTCTGTCTGTCTATCTGCCTGTCTGTCTCTATGTCTGTCTCTCTGTCTGTCCGTCTGTCTATCTGCCTGTCCGTCTGTCTATCTGCCTGTCTGTCTGTCTATCTGCCTGTCCGTCTGTCTATCTGCCTGTCTGTCTGTCTATCTGCCTGTCCGTCTGTCTATCTGCCTGTCTGTCTGTCTATCTGCCTGTCCGTCTGTCTATCTGCCTGTCCGTCTGTCTATCTGCCTGTCCGTCTGTCTATCTGCCTGTCTGTCTGTCTATCTGCCTGTCCGTCTGTCTATCTGCCTGTCTGTCTGTCTATCTGCCTGTCTGTCTGTCTATCTGCCTGTCCGTCTGTCTATCTGCCTGTCCGTCTGTCTATCTGCCTGTCTGTCTGTCTATCTGCTTGTCCGTCTGTCTATCTGCCTGTCCGTCTGTCTATCTGCCTGTCTGTCTGTCTATCTGCCTGTCCGTCTGTCTATCTGCCTGTCTGTCTGTCTATCTGCTTGTCCGTCTGTCTATCTGCCTGTCCGTCTGTCTATCTGCCTGTCTGTCTGTCTATCTGCCTGTCCGTCTGTCTATCTGCCTGTCTGTCTGTCTATCTGCCTGTCCGTCTGTCTATCTGCCTGTCTGTCTGTCTATCTGCCTGTCCATCTGTCTATCTGCCTGTCTGTCTGTCTATCTGCCTGTCCGTCTGTCTATCTGCCTGTCCGTCTGTCTATCTGCCTGTCCGTCTGTCTATCTGCCTGTCTGTCTGTCTATCTGCCTGTCTGTCTGTCTATCTGCCTGTCTGTCTGTCTATCTGCCTGTCCGTCTGTCTATCTGCCTGTCCGTCGGTCTATCTGCCTGTCCGTCTGTCTATCTGCCTGTCTGTCTCTATGTCTGTCTCTCTGTCTGTCCGTCCGTCTGTCTGTCTGTCTGTCTATCTGCCTGTCCGTCCGTCTGTCTGCCTGCCTGCCTGCCTGTCTGCCTGTCTGCCTGTCTGTCTGTATGTCTGTCTGTCTGTCTGTCCGTCCGTCCGTCCGTCCGTCTGTCTATCTGCCTGTCTGTCCGTCTGTCTGTCCGTCTGTCCGTCTATCTATCTGCCTGTCCGTCTGTCTGTCTATTTGTCTCTCTGTCTGTCCGTCCGTCTGTCTATCTGCCTTGTGTTTACACTCGGTGATTATCTTTCCAATTAGCATGTGGGATGGCGATTGGCATCGCTGGGACCAGGGGCAAATAGCAGGGGGATGGGGGTCAGAGGTGGAGATATGGGGGTGAGACGGAGTAGATAGGGGGCTGTAGAGGATAGACAGCTGAACAGACTCAGATAACACAACAGAGTGCCACTGAACCTTGAAAGGTGACCAGCTCTGATCTCTGACTCCCTCTTCCCTTCTCTTTTTGCTGTTGTTTTGTGTTTGTTCATTTTTAGTCGATTGCAAAAAAATGTGACAGGTCATTACAGTACATGCAGTGTAAACAAGGTCATTCTCTCGTGCTTTCTCTCTCTCTCTCTCTCTCTCTACTTCACGGCTGATTCCTTTCTCTCCACACCCTCTACTCTCTTTCACTCAGACAAAGTGAGTCAAATTCACAGTGCTCCTTAAAAACTAAAGATCCTCAAGAACTCAATAACAACAATTACTATACTCAGTAAACCGTTAGAGGACATTAGTTTATTAAGGTCAAGAACAGTTTCCTGCAGAACAGCATTTCACTTGAAAGGAATAACAACATTCCGATACTGAGTAAACAGTAGAAAGCGTTTTAGTTTTTCAGTGCAGTGCACACACACACACACATACACACACACACACATACACACACACACACACACACACACACATACAGGATCTAGTTCAAGTTGAAAACAGCAGAAGTAATGACATAGACAAATAAGAGGTCAAATGTTTTCTTTACCAGGAAGAAAAATAATCAGTTTACCTCCAATCCCCTCTTCCCTCTCCCCTCTCTAATTTTCCCTCTCTTCTCTCTTCACTCTCCTCTCCCATCTCTCCCTCTCTCCTCTCCTCTCCCATCTCTCCTCTCTCCTCTACTCTCCCATCTCTCCTCTCTCCTCTCTCCCTCTCTCCTCTCCCATCTCTCCTCTCTCCCTCTCTCCCTCTCTCCTCTCCTCTCCCATCTCTCCTTTCTCCCATCTCTTCATCTCTCCCTCTCCCATCTCTCCTCTCTCCATCTCTCCTCTCCCATCTCTCTCTTTCCTTCTGTCCCGCTCTCCTCTCCTCTCCCATCTCTCCTCTCTCCCTCTCTCCTCTCCCATCTCTCCTCTCTCCTCTCTCCCTCTCTCCCTCTCTCCTCTCCTCTCCCATCTCCCATCTCTCCCATCTCTCCCTCTCTTCTCTCCTCTCCCCTCTCTCCTCTCTCCCTCTCTCCTCTCCTCTCCCCTCTCTCCTCTCTCCCTCTCTCCTCTCTCCCTCTCTCCCTCTCTCCTCTCCTCTTCCATCTCTCCCTCTCTCCTCTCCTCTCCCCTCTCTCCTCTCTCCCTCTCTCCCTCTCTCCTCTCCCATCTCTCCTCTCTCCCTCTCTCCTCTCCTCTCCCATCTCTCCTCTCTCCCATCTCTCCATCTCTCCTCTCCCTATTTCCTCTCCCATCTATCCCTCTCTCCTCTCCTCTCCCATCTCTCCCTCTCTCCTCTCTCCCTCTCTCCCTCTCTCCTCTCCCATCTCTCCCTCTCTCCTCTCCTCTCCCTCTCTCCCTCTCTCCTCTCCCATCTCTCCCTCTCTCCTCTCCCCTCTCTCCTCTCTCCCTCTCTCCTCTCTCTCCCTCTCCCCTCTCTCCTCTCCTCCCCTCTCTTTCCTCTCCTCTCTCCCTCTCTCCTCTCCCTCTCTCCCTCTCTCCTCTCTTCTCCTCTCCCCTCTCTCTTCTCTCCCTCTCTCTCTCCCTCTCCCCTCTCTCCTCTCCTCTCCTCTCTCTCCTCTCTCCTCTCTCTCCTCTCCCCTCTCTCCTCTCTCCTCTCCTCTCTCTCCCTCTCTCCCTCTCTCCCTCTCTCCTCTCCTCTCTCCCTCTCTCCTCTCCTCTCTCCTCTCTCCCTCTCCTCTCTCCCTCTCTCCTCTCCTCTCTCCCTCTCTCCTCTCTCCTCTCTCCTCTCTCTCCTACTCTCAGACACATCAAAGCTCCAGAACCCAAGCCGTAAGCAGTCCGTCTCCAGAAGTCTCAAGCACCTCTTTAACTCCTCCAACAAGTTTGTCAAGACTCTCAAAAGGTGAGCAATTAGTGTGTTTGTGTAAAATACACCCCTTGGATGCACATTATGGACTCAAATCAAATCAAATCCAATTTTATTTGTCACATACACATGGTTAGCAGATGTTAATCTGAGTGTAGCGAAATGCTTGTGCTTCTAGTTCCGACAATGCAGTAATAACCAACGAGTAATCTAACCTAACAATTCCACAACAACTACCTAATACACACAAGTGTAAAGGAATGAAGAATATGTACATAAAGATATATGAATGAGTGATGGTACAGAACGGCATAGGCAAGATGCAGTAGATGGTATCGAGTACCGTATATACATATGAGATGAGTAATGTAGGGTATGTAAACATTATATTAAGTGGCATTGTTTAAAATGGCTAGTAATGCATTTTTTTACATCAATTTTCCATTATTACATTTTCCAGCCATTTTGGCAATTTTCCAGACAATCAATGTTAGTGGTGGCTGTTTAACAGTCTGATGGCCTTGAGATAGAAGCTGTTTTTCAGTCTCTCAGTCCCTGCTTTGATGCACCTGTACTGACCTCGCCTTCTGGATGATAGCGGGGTGAACAGGCAGTGGCTCGGGTGGTTGTTGTCCTTGATGATCTTTATGGCCTTCCTGTGACATCGGGTGGTGTAGGTATCCTGGAGGGCAGGTGGTTTGCCCCCGGTGATGCGTTGTGCAGAACTCACTACCCTCTGGAGAGCCTTACGGTTGTGGGCGGAGCAGTTGCTGTACCAGGCGGTGATACAGCCCGACAGGATGCTCTCGATTGTGCATCTATAAAAGTTTGTGAGTGCTTTTGGTGACAAGCCGAATTTCTTCAGCCTCCTGAGGATGAAGAGGCACTGCTGCGCCTTCTTCACCACGCTCTCTGTGTGGGTGGACCAATTCAGTTTGTCTGTGATGTGTACGCCGAGGAACTTAAAACTTACTACCCTCTCCACTACTGTCCCGTCGATGTGGATAGGGGGTGCTCCCTCTGCTGTTTCCTGAAGTCCACGATCATCTCCTTTGTTTTGTTGACGTTGATTGTGAGGTTATTTTCCTGACACCACACGCCGAGGGCCCTCACCTCCTCCCTGTAGGCCGTCTCGTCGTTGTTGGTAATCAAGCCTACCACTGTAGTGTCGTCCGCAAACTTGATGATTGAGTTGGAGGTCGTGCATGGCCACGCAGTCGTGTGTGAACAGGGAGGACAGGAGAGGGCTCAGAACGCACCCTTGTGGGGCCCCAGTGTTGAGGATCAGCGGGGTGGAGATGTTGTTACCTACCCTCACCACCTGGGGGCGGCCCGTCAGGAAGTCCAGTACCCAGTTGCACAGGACGGGGTCGAGACCCAGGGCCTCGAGCTTGATAACGAGTTTGGAGGGTACTATGGTGTTAAATGCTGAGCTGTAGTCGATGAACAGCATTCTCACATAGGTCTTCCTCTTGTCCAGATGGGTTAGGGTAGTGTGCAGTGTGGTTGCGATTGCCTCAGGATATGTGGTTTCCAGTTTACATAGAGTCAAATAAAGTTTGTTCAGGGCCATCGATGTGTCTGCTTGGGGGCGAATACATACGGCTGTGATTATAATCGAAGAGAATTCTCTTGGTAGATAATGCGGTCGACATTTGATTGTGAGGAATTCTAAGTCAGGTGAACAGAAGGACTTGAGTTCATGTATGTTGTTATGATCACACCACATCTTGTTAATCATAAGGCATACCTCCCCGCCCCTCTTCTTACCAGAAAGATGCTTGTTTCTGTCGGCGCGATGCGTGAAGAAACCAGCTGGCTGCACCGACTACGATAGCGTGTCTCGAGTGAGCCATGTTTCCGTGAAGCAAAGAACGTTACAGTCTCATGTCTCTCTGGAATGCTACCCTTGCTCAGATTTCATCTACCTTGTTGTCAAGAGACTGGACTTTGGCGAGTAGTATGCTGAGGAGCGGTGCGCGATGTGCCCATCTCTGGAGCCTGACCAGAAGACCGCTTCGTCTGCCCCTTTTACGGCGATGTTGTTTTGGTTCGCCGGCTGGGATCCGATCTATTGTCCTGGGTGGTGGGCAAAACACAGGATCCGCTTCAGGAAGTTGTATTCCTGGTCGTAATGATGGTGAGTTGACGTTGTTATATTCAGTCGTTCCTCCCGACTGTATGTAATGAAACCTAAGATTACCTGGGGTACCAATGTAAGAAATAACACGTAAAAAAACGAAATACTGCATAGTTTCCTAGGAACGCGAAGCGAGGCGGCCATCTCTGTCGGCGCCGGAAGTAAAACTGTTCCAAGTGGAGTGTTTAACTGAGACGGACTGTTCCATTTTGCTGGTTCTGTAGGGGGGTTTACCTGGCGGCAGTGTTCTACCACAAAGACAGTCTACTGGTGACCACAGAGGACCAGATCCCTATAGTGGAGGTGGATGACTCTTACGGCAGCTCTCTCATGCAGGACTTCCTATGGTTCACTAAGGTATTGTGGGTAATGTAGTTCATTACAGGGCAGCAGCCACATATAGAGCATTTTTAGCACTCGTGTATCAGGCTAGATTCTGCGTTTCAATCAAATTACTGTACATCAATATTTCTCTACAATTATGTTTATAATGCAGTCTCTCTCTCTCTCTCTCTCTCTCTCTCTCTCTCTCTCTCTCTCTACCTATCCCCTTTTCTCTCTCTAGTTGTCGTGTATGTGGGAGGATGTGCGGTGGCTGAGACAGAGTATGTCTGTCTCCATGTCCTCCTCCTCCACACTACAGGCCAGACAGAAGATGTTGGCTGCCGCTGGGCAACTACAGGTGCACCCCTGTGTGTGTGTGTGTGTGGGGGGGGGGGGGGGGGGTGTGTATGTGAGTCAGAGATTAGTAGATAGGCAGACATACAGATACAGTGAGGCAAAAAAGTATTTAGTCAGCCACCAATTGTGCAAGTTCTCCCACTTAAAAATATGAGAGAGGCCTGTAATTTTCATCATAGGTACACTTCAACTATGACAGATGAAATGAGAGAAAAAATCCAGAAAATTACATTGTAGGATTTTTGATGAATTTATTTGCAAATTATGGTGGAAAATAAGTATTTGGTCACCTACAAACAAGCAAGATTTCTGGCTCTCACATACCTGTAACTTCTTCTTTAAGAGGCTCGACTGTCCTCCACTTGTTACCTGTATTAATGGCACCTGTTTGAACTTGTTATCAGTATAAAAGACACCTGTCCACAACCTCAAACAGTCACACTCCAAACTCCACTATGGCCAAGACCACAGAGCTGTCAAAGGACACCAGAAACCAAATTGTAGACCTGCACCAGGCTGGGAAGACTTGCAGCTTGGTTTGAAGAAATCAACTGTGGGAGCAATTATTAGGAAATGGAAGACATACAAGACCACTGATAATCTCCCTCGATCTGGGGCTCCACGTAAGATCTCACCCCGTGGGGTCAAAAGGATCACAAGAACGGTGAGCAAAAATCCCAGAACCACACGGGGGGACCTAGTGAATGACCTGCAGAGAGCTGGGACCAAAGTAACAAAGCCTACCATCAGTAACACACTACGCCGCCAGGGACTCAAATCCTGCAGTGCCAGACGTGTCCCCCTACTTAAGCCAGTACATGTCCAGGCCCGTCTGAAGTTTGCTAGAGAGCATTTGGATGATCCAGAAGAAGATTGGGAGAATGTCATATGGTCACATGAAACCAAAATATAACTTTTTGGTAAAAACTCAAATCGTCGTGTTTGGAGGACAAAGACTGCTGAGTTGCATCCAAAGAACACCATACCTACTGTGAAGCATGGGGGTGGAAACATCATGCTTTGGGGCTGTTTTTCTGCAATGGGACCAGGACGACTGATCCGTATAAAGGAAAGAATGAATGGGGCCATGTATTGTGAGATTTTGAGTGAAAACCTCCTTCCACCAGCAAGGGCATTGAAGATGAAATGTGTCTGGGTCTTTCAGCATGATAATGATCCCAAACACACCGAAGGAACGAAGGAGCATTTCAAGGTCATGGAGTGGCCTAGCCAGTCTCCGGATCTCAACCCCATAGAAAATCTTTGGAGGGAGTTGAAAGTCCAGAAACAGCCCCAAAACATCACTGCTCTAGAGGAGATCTGCATGGAGGAATGGGCCAAAATACTAGCAACAGTGTGTGAAAACCTTGTGAAGACTTACCGAAAATGTTGGACCTCTGTCAATGCCAACAAAGGGTATATAACAAAGTATTGAGATAAACTTTTGTTATTGACCAAATACTTATTTTCCACCATAATTTGCAAATAAATTCATTAAAAATCCTACAATGTGATTTTCTGGATTTTTTTCTCATTTTGTCTGTTATAGTTGAAGTGTACCTGTGATGAAAATTACAGGCCTCTCTCATCTTTAATTGGGTGAACTTGCACAATTGGTGGCTGACTAAACACTTTATTGCCCCACTGTATAATGGTTTATTTATTGATTGATGTCATTCTCAGAGCTTGTTGGGGACACACAACCTGGGGCGTCTCCACTACGAGCCCATCAAGGATCGTCATGGCAATGTGTTGCTAGTGACTATCCGGGACATGGAGAGCCAGTACTCATTCTTCAGTGGGAAGTGGATGCAGGTGTCCAAGCTACAAAGCCAGAGGAAGAGTCTGTCCACACCTGAAGAACCCTACGCACTGGACATACTGCTAATTACTATACAGGTAGAACATATCGTTACTATAACCTTACCACAACCCTACCATAACCCTGCCATAAACTTGCTATAACCCTACCATAACCCTACCATAACCTTACCATAACCTTAGCATAACCCTACCATAACCTTACTATAACCCTACCATAGCCCTACCATAAACTTACCATAACCCTACTATAACCTTACCATAAACTTACCATAACCCTACTATAACCCTACCATAACCCTCCCATAACCTTACCATAACCTTACCATAACCCTTACCATAACCTTTCCATAACCCTACCATAACCTTACCATAACCTTACCATAACCCTACCATAGCCCTACCATAAACTTACCATAACCCTACTATAACCCTCCCATAACCTTACCATAACCTTACCATAGCCTACAATACTGTTCATCACTATATGAGTACCACAAACAAACACGTACACACAATTCTAGCCCTGTTATGGATTGTAATAATACAACAAAAAAATATAGCTTTTCTATCCATCTTCAGATATAACTAATTGGAACACAAAAGCACTAATTCAACATGGTGGAGATACAATCACAGTAATCAGAAGGCACAGTACGTGTGGATGGATGGATGGTGTGTGTTTTGGGGCGTTGAGTGAGAAAGGAAATGGTTGCATATCCCAGAACCAATGTATTTCTGTGTCATGGATATATTGGAATTAGGGGATATATGGAGGCTTAAATACCCTTAACTAGTGAGATATACATGGCGGAGGCTTAATCAACCTAGTCAACTTGATTACTTTCTTATGCCATTCTCTCTGGCACCAAAATTTTTAAAACGTGTTGATAGGGGACAGAATGCGGTCGGATCATCAAATAATTGGCATATATATTACTCTTACAGAATTTCCACATGGGTGAGGATATTGGAAATTTAATCAAAGTCTACTGGAGGATAACTTGTTTATAACTAGGACAGAATAATTTATAACTGACTTTTTCAGACATAACATACTGTAGGTACAGCAGATCCCCTTATTGTATGGGACACTTTTAAATATGCCTTAAGAGGCCATGCAATTCAGTACTCATCTATAAAACAAAAGCAATTTAGATCAAAAGAGTCCATATTAACAAAGGAAATTGAAGGACAACAGAACAATTAAACAGCAATAAAAACTGTACCATAGAGGCACCGAATAAGTTCCAAAAGAATTGGAGGAACTTATTCAAGAAAGATCCAGTGTATTATAATATAATAGTAAAGCGAACTGAATTTGGGGAAAAATGCACCAAATTATTTTTCAATCTTCAACATAGAAATGCTACCAAAAAAAGGTATGGAAACTTCTTACAAATGATGGAGTCACACATGATTCCCCGAATGATATTTTGAAATAGGAAGTAAAGCCTCTTCCATCTCCACTAAACGAAGCTAATTGTACGGATTTTTTTCCTATTAATAATGTAAAATGTACATCTGTATAGAGAGTCTCATGTGAAGGCCAAATTACAGAGGAATTTATTGATGCAATTAAAGCCTTTAAGGCTGGGAAACTCTAGGGCTGGATGGCATACCAGTGAAAGTGTACCAAACTTTTTTTGATATACTCAGAGCGCCATTAGCATGTTTTAACCACTCCTATATAAATGGTAGATTATCGGACACTCAAAAACAAGGTCTGATTTCATTATTACTGAAACAGGATCCAAGTGGTATATATAAAGATCCAAAAATTGGAGGCCTCTTACACTTCAGTGTTGTGATGCAAATATTATAGCATAGAATTAACAAGGTATTGTCAGATATTATTCATTCTAATCAGACAGGTTTTTTACATGGACGATACATTGGAGATAATATAAGACAAGTACTGGAAACAATAGAACACTAGGAAATATCAGAGAAACAATGGCCTGGTTTTCATAGCTGATTTTGAAAAGGCTTTTGATAAAGTACGACTGGAGTCTCTTATAAAATGGGCTAAAGTTATGTATTGTAACCCTAGGTGTAAAATAGTAAATAATGGATACATCTCAGAAAGTTTTCAACTGTCAAGGGGAGTAAAACAAAGTTGTCCACTATCGGCATATCTATTTATTATTGCCATGGAAATGTTAGCTGTTCAAATTAGATCCAACAATAATATTAAGGGATTAGAAATCCGTGGCTTAAAAACTAAGGTGTCATTGTACGCTGATGATTCATGTTTTCTTTTGAAACCAGAATTAGAATCCCTCCACAGCCTCTTAGAGGATCTAGATACTTTCGCTAACCTCTCTGGATTAAAAACAAATGATGATAAGTGTACTATATTTCGTATTGGATCACTAAAAAATTCAACTTTTACATTACCGTGTAGTTTACCAATAAAATGGTCTGACGTGGATGTGGACATACTCGGTATAGAAATCCCGAAAGAAAGAAATTATCTCACTACAATACATTTTTATTGAAGTTAGCAAAAATAGATCAGATCTTGCTACCATGGAAAGGAAAATACCTGTCCATTTGTGGAAAAATCACCCTGATTAACTCTTTAGTCATATCACAGTTTATCTATTTGCTTATGGTTTTGCCTACACCTAGTGACCTGCTTTTTAAATTATATGAACAAAAAATATTCAATTTTATTTGGAATGGCAAGCCAGACAAAATTAAAAGCAATTTTTGTGGGGATTACAGGTCCCCACAAGTATAGTTAAACACGTCCACACACACACACATACACACATACACACATTTCACCAACTGACCCTGTATTCTCCCTTTCCCTCTCACACTCTCTTTCTCTCTCTGTCTGTCTCTCTGTCCCTCTGTCTCTGTCTCTCCATCTCTCTCTCATCCCTCCCTGCCTCCCTCTCTCTCCAGGACATCTCGGCCTATCAGAGGCGTAGCCAGCATCGCCTGACCCCAGGTCTGTACCTGGGTTACCTGAAGCTCAGCAGCTCTGTAGACCAGATCAGAGTGCTGGTGCCACAGAGGATGCCCAACATGTTGTGCCATGCGCGGGTGCGAGACAACGCCAATGTCTCCAGGTGAGGACACACCACAGCGAGACGTTTAAGGTTTTCATTTTCAATACATTTGAACATGTTTTCACTTTGTCATTATGGTGTATTGTTTCTAGATGGATTTAAAAAGAAATGGGTCAGTGATATTGATAATGCTGTATTGTGCTGTTTAACCGTAGGTCGGTCTGTTTGTCTGTCTGTCTGTCTGTCTGTCTGTCTGTCTGTCTGTCTGTCTGTCTGTCTGTCTGTCTGTCTGTCTGTCTGTCTGTCTGTCCGTCCGTCCGTCCGTCCGTCCGTCCGTCCGTCCGTCCGTCCGTCCGTCCGTCCGTCCGTCCGTCCGTCCGTCCGTCCGTCCGTCCGTCCGTCCGTCTGTCTGTCTGTCTTTATTGTAGGTGGTAGTAGGGTTGGCCTGTTTGTATTGTAGGTAGTAATAGGGTTGGCCTGTCTGTATTGTAGGTGGTAGTAGGGTTGGCCTGTCTGTATTGTAGGTGGTAATAGGGTTGGCCTGTCTGTATTGTAGGTGGTAATAGGGTTGGCCTGTCTATAATAGGTTGTATTAGTTTTAGGACTTGGCACCTTAACAGTCGTTAGAATATTAGACATGCTCTGGCATTTTGGCGACGACTAAGTCATTTTTAACCCTCCCTCTTTGGACGTGTAGTTCATACATGCAGAGTGACTGTATTTCCTCAATTAGCCTGCATTATAGGGCAGCCCACTAGCAATTCCACTTCTAGCCATTGAGCTTCAGCCCCTTCCCATTTGAGTGACAGCTAGCAAGAGGCACACAGAGCGAGAGAGAGAGAGAAAGCAATGACGTGGACATTTGTGTTTTAGGGAACACTGTACTGGCTAAAAAGTATACAAAAATACTAGAAAATATGTTTAACTCAGAGGAATGCCAGTTTGCTGTTTACACCTCTGATGTTGTCAGCTAACGTTCACTGCATTACGCACATTCTCTACTGGGACACTAATCTACCTACAATATAATGTTACATTGACTGTGTGTGTGTGTGTGTGCGTGTGTGTGTGTGCGTGTGTGTGTGTGTGTGTGTGTGTGTGTGTGTGTGTGTGTGTGTGTGTGTGTGTGTGTGTGTGTGTGTGTGTGTGTGTGTGTGCGCGCGTGTGTGTGTTTGAGTAATATCAGATCTGATTTCTATGGGTCTGGACTTGGAGGAATGGGTTCAAGTATGTGTGTAATGCTCCTTGGCTGCAGCCAGCAGAGTTCCTGGGCGCTAGTCAGCTGTGCTGCAGTCCTAGATCCTAGATACATTGGAAAGTTTTCAGTCAGAAACAAAGGGAAACATTGGAAGGTGTTTTTACCCAGAAAACACTGCAGTCGGACAGACTTTCTTCTCCTTCCATTTCTCTTATCTTTCGCTCTCTGTCTTCAATTCAATTCAATAGACTTTATTGGGATGGCAAGTTAAATTACATTCATTGTCAAAGTCTACTCTGTCTGTATTTTCTCTCTTTCTGTCTCTCGCCCCCTCCATCTTTCTCTCTCTCTCTCTCTCTCTCTCTCTCTCTCTCTCTCGCTCTGTCTCTCTTTTTCTCTCTATGTCTGTTTCTATTTCTCTCCCCTCCATCTCTCTCTCTCTCTCTCCCCTCTCTCTCTCTCTCTCTCTCTCTCTCTCTCTCTCTCTCTCTCGCTCTCTCTTTTTCTCTCTGTCTGTCTCTATTTCTCTCCCCTTTATCTCTCTCTCTCTCTCTCTCTCTCTCTCTCTCTCTCTCTCTCTCTCTCTCTCTCTCACACTCTCTCTAGTTCTCTGTCTCTCTCTTTCTCTCTCTCTCATGTTAATGTGTGAGACAGAGAGACAGACATTAAATGTTTTTTGGTATTAAGGATCCCCATTAGATGTTGTAAAAGCAGCAGCTACTCTTCCTGGGGTCCACACAAAACATGACACATAATACAGAACATTAATAGACAAGGACACATCTACATGTTTTATTTTTAAAGGCATACATAGCCTACATATCAATCCATACACACAACATATCTAGGTCCAATAGGGGAGAGGTGTTGTGCCGTGAGGTGTTGCTTTATCTATTTTTTGAAACCAGGTTTGCTGTTTATTTGATCAATATGAGGGAGTTCCATACAATAATGGCTCTATATAATACTATACGCTTTCTTGAATTAGTTTTTTTGGGGACGGTGAAATGACCCCTGGTGGCATGTCTGGTGGGGTAAGTGTGTGTGTGAGAGCTGTGTTTACGTTGACTATGCAAACAATGGGCTTTTCAAGACATTAACAGACTTGATACAAAATATTGTGCAGTAATGTAATTCTTCACTGGATCAGTCTCACTGTTCGTTGTTGGGCATTTCCTGCCTACGTTTGCCAACTTTGACAATGAAGTAATCATTAAAATAATTGCCAACATCAACTGGTTTTGTGATGAATAAGCCGTCTGATTCGATGAAAGATGGAGTTGAATTTCTGACGATAATTTCATTTAAAGACCAAAGTGTTTTTCCATCCATCTTTAAATCATTGATCTTGTTTTCATAATACAGTTTCTTCTTCTTTTGGTTTAGTCACATCATTTCTCCATTTGCAGTAAGACAGTAAAGCTTTACCACTCTTGGGTAGTGGATTACTTTGGCTTCCCTCCAGGCCTGAGAACAAAGACTTTCCTCTAGGCTCATGTTAAAAATATGTCAGATAGGAGTGGCTATAGAGTCAGCTACTGTCCTCAGTAGCTTTCCATCTAAGTTGTCAATGCCAGGAGGTTTGTCATTATTGATCTCCCACACTAACTTTACAAAATGCAATAATTGCACTGCTTTTCTTTCATTATGTTTTTTTACAAGTTTTTTTTTCGTCATTCTTCACATCATTGATCTTGGCTTCATAATAAAGTTGATTATTTTTTGTTGAGTTTGGTCACATAATTTCTCAATTTGCAGTAAGTCAGCCAGCCAGATGTGCAGCCAGACTTATTAGCCTTAACAGTTCTAACAGTCTTCTTTACATGTGCATGTTTATCTATAACTAGAAGAAGCAATTTCACAAATTCATCAAGTGCAGCGTCTGGATGCCCCTCATTAATCACATCAGACCAACGAAAAAGTTTAAGAACATCCACATAAGAGTTACAGCAAAATAATTTGTATGTTGCACTATTTTATACACTATTTTAGGCCCAGCTGTCCTGGATATAGCCACTATATTGTGATCACTGCATCCAATGGGCACATATACAACTTTAGAACAAAGTTCTACAGTATTAGTTAACAGGAGATCAATACATGTGGATGATCTTGTTCCTGTAATGTTTGTAAACACACTGGTAGGTTGATTAATAACCTGAACCAGGTTACAGGCACTGGTTACAGTGAGAAGCTTTCTCTTGAGCGGACAGCTTGATGAAAGCCAGTCAATATTCAGGTCCCCAAGAAAGTAGTCCTCTCAATTTACATCATATACACTATCAAACATTTCACACGTAGTATTTACATACTGACTGTTAGCACTTGGTGGCCTATAGCAACACCCCAAAAGAAAAGGATTTAGGTGTGTCAGGTGAACCTGCAACCAAAACACTTCAATAACACTTGACATAAGATCTTCTCTAAGCATTACAGTGATATGTCTCTGAATATACAGTATACAGCAATACCTCCCCCATAAGTATTTCAATCTCTTCTGTAGATGTTATATACTTGTATTGCTACTGCTTATATCATCAAATTAATTATCTAAGTGAGTCTCAGAAATGGCTAATATAGGAATGTTCTCTGATGTTAGCAAGTTATTGATTTCATGATAGAGAAAGGATAGAGACAGGGATGAGGAGAGAGGTGAGAACAGTATGAGAGGATAGAGGTGAGATAGAGATATGTTGAGTTTCTCTCTACAGGTGAAACAGAGGTGTGTGTGTGTGTGTGTGTGTGTGTGTGTGTGTGTGTGTGTGTGTGTGTGTGTGTGTGTGTGTGTGTGTGTGTGTGTGTGTGTGTGTAAATAAGTTGTTTGTTGACATTGGTCTGAGGTGTAAGAGGTGACCTCAGTGGTTGGCTGGACACAGGGAGTATTATAAGGTACTGGGCCAGTTACACATTCACACACACAGACGCGCGCATACATACACATTCACACACATGCTCTAGGTTGCAGGTAAAGAGGGATATAGACAGGCAGACATACAGTCACGGATTCTGGCAAAGAAGAGTGCCCCCCCCCCCCCCCCCCCCCCCCACACACACACACCCGTCCAGGGAAGAGGTAATTTACTAAGTATTTCCACAGATCGGACCACATAGCACAACAGGGGTCCGAGGCAGAGCCCACACACAGAGACATTCCCAGGAGCAAACAACGTTCCAAACACACACACACACACACGCACACACACACACACACACACACACACACACACACACACACACACACACACACACACACACACACACACACACACACACACACACACACACACACACACACACACACACACACAGCGACTGATGGAGACATAGTGACACAGACTATTGGTGCGTGGTACCAGCAGCATCGGTCTTCAGAGTCTAAGGCCATTACGCTGATGTCACTAGTCTGCTGCTGGTTGGGTGCCGTTGAGCCGAGACACTGAACCATCACAACAACTAAGAGACTGTCATCTTATTCCTGCTAACATGAAGTGTTTTTCTTCTCACTCGCTTTCTCTCTCAAACTCCCCTCTTTCTCTTTTTCTCTCTCTCTCTCTCTCTCTCTCTCTCTCTCTCTCTGTCTCTGTCTCTGTCTCTGTCTCTCTCTCTCTCTGTCTCTCTCTGTCTCTCTCTCTCTCTCTCTCTCTGTCCCTCTCTCTCTCTGTCTCTCTGTCTCTGTCTCTGTCTCTGTCTCTCTCTCTCTCTCTATCTCTCTCTGTCTCTCTCTCTGTCTCTCTCTCAGGGAGGAGTGGGACTGGCTGCAGAGGCTGTCAAACATAGAGGATGGAGAGAAGGAGAGAATGGAGGGAGTGGATCAAACGACAGACAGTAACACACCATTGCTCTACTACGAGCTACAGACTGCCCTCAAGGCCCTGCTGAAACTCATCAACCTACCTCTGCACCAGGTACACACACACACACACACACACACACACACACACACACACACACACACACACACACACACACACACACACACACACAATATGTCTCTACAGTAGTCATAATAACTGAATTGGTATAGTGCTTTACAATACAAGTTACAAAGTGTTTGCATTATAAAATAAAGGAAAGAAACATAGACAGGAGGACAGATCTTTCACCTTGTCGCCTCGGTTACTAGACCAACGCTCCAACCGCTAGGCTGCCTGCAGTGAAGTCATACATTAAAAGCCTCTTTTTAAAAATGTGTTTTCAGCAGGGATTTAAAAAGAGGCCCTGTATCTGCAAGCCTGATCTAATGAAAAACGCCTGGTCTCCTTTCACTTTCAACCTAGACTTTGGAACGGTTAGCGTTGACCTGCCAGAGGATCTCAGGCCGTGTCCTGACTCGTAGGGCGATGAAAGATCAGAGATATAGGACGAGGCTAAAACAAGCCTTAAACGTGATTAATACACGTTTTAAATCTGTTCTAAAAGTGACTGGTAGCCAGTGTAGAGAAGCTAGAATAGGTGTGATATGATTCCATTTTCTGGTGCCAGTAGCTCAGGCGCAGACAGGTAAAAGCCTGGCGCTGACCGGAGCCATATTGGATGGTTGATGGTCCGGAGTTTCGCGTCAATGAATAGTTGATGATTAGTTTTTTCTATTTTATCTTCTCTGTACCGCTGAACACTCTGCTCTTTGCTCAGAGTTGTTAACAACACAAATCAGCTGCTTTTCCCCAAGCTCCCCGTTTTAAAGCCATCTATCTCCCTGAGTGTCTCACTGGCTGTGTCCCAAAATAGCACCCATTTCCCGATAAAGAGCACTACTTTGGACAAGAGCTCTGTGGGCCCTGGTCACAAGTAGTGCACCACACATAGCTTGCCTCAGCTCTCTGCTTCTGACGTTCCTAAACAACTGAACATATTTATTTTCCCCCAAAAAACTGGACGTGCAGAATGTCTTTAACATTTTTCACTTCCAGAATGTTCCATTACTTTAGAGATAAAAAGAAAATAGAAAAACAAGGTGAATATCTACCAGGACACATATTGAAAAGCTGAAATGTTGCCTTGCTGAGTCATACCAAAATGTGTTGTGAAATGTGTTGTGAATGTGTTGTGAAATGTGTTGTGAATGTGTTGTAAAATGTGTTGTGAAATGTGTTGTGAAATGTATTGTGAACTGTGTTGTGAAATGTGTTGTGAATGTGTTGTGAAATGTATTGTGAAATGTGTTGTGAAATGTGTTGTGAATGTGTTGTGAAATGTGTTGTGAATGTATTGTGAAATGTGTTGTGAATGTATTGTGAATGTGTTGTGAAATGTGTTGTGAAATGTGTTGTGAATGTATTGTGAAATGTGTTGTGAAATGTGTTGTGAATGTGTTGTGAATGTGTTGTGAAATGTGTTGTGAATGTATTGTGAAATGTGTTGTGAATGTGTTGTGAATGTGTTGTACTGTTATGAAAATTATATAACTGTCCGTCTTCTGGTGACGCAACTCAGGAAATGGCTGCCTAGTTTTTCGTACTGCACATCGGTTGGGTATTCCCCCCCCTAAATTCAAGTATGTACTCTGAGCATTATAATAACTTACGCAAAATGGAGAAGGGGAAAATAGGAAAAGGTCGCGGAGCTACAACAACAGCCCGTAACAAGACAGCAGAAGATATAATCGTCGATGAACCCGAAATGGCTAATGCTAGCGCAAATAAGATAGCAGCAGCAAAATAACCCTCGTTTCGTGAGGTGATGAAGGAGGATTTGCGCGAGGTGCTCACAGGCTTACGAGAGGAACTTCAAGAAGATGTAAGAAAATAACTAAATGAGTTCAAGAAGGACATTAACCAGAAACTGGAAGAAAACAAATTAGAACTTCACAGCATATCTACAAGAATGGGGGACACAGAACAGCGCATTGGGGAAACGGACATATGGACCTCCGCAGTCAAGGAAATACTTGAACAGTCACTGAAAAGCCAACACGCACTACAGGCAAAAGTGACAGAACTCGAAGGTTTCTCACGTCGAAACAACATTAGACTTTATAACGTAGTAGAGGGCGCAGAAAACAACTCTATGCCCAACTTTGTGGGGGATCGGGCAGAGCGACACAGGCTTAAGGATTGTAGGATCGGGCAGAGCGACACACGTTTAAGGATTTGTAGGATCGGGCAGAGCGATTTATCAGATCATAATGGAGTTTACCTAACTCTACACCTTGATAGCAAACCAAGAAATACTATATGGAGACTTAATACAAGCATGCTGAATGATCCAGCGTTCAAAGAATCAATGAAGACTGAATTGAACATCTATCTGGAGAATAATGATAATGGGGAAGTATCTCCTGCTATATTGTGGGATGCAGCTAAGGCGGTTATTAGAGGGAAGATCATAGCCACATCATCTCTCAAGAAAAAGATTAAAGCACAGAAACTGCTGTAATTACAGGAAACCCTAAGAAATTTAGAATGATCTCATAGTCAATACAAAGACCCTCTTATATTACGAGACATTCAAAAGGTAAAACAGGAAATTGACCAGATTTATAGAGAAGAAGTAGAGAAAAAGCTTAGGTTCCTGAAACAACAATATTATGAAGCAGGCTCAAAGGAAACCACATTACTAGCATGGAGACTCAGGAAACAACAAGCACAGAAAACCATTTTCAAAATAAAAGACCCCAAAACAAAAAAGATCACATGAAAATTAGATGAAATACAGAATGCATTTGAATCATATTACACAAATCTGTACAAACAACCAGGGAAGGCAGATGCACAGACAATAGAGCACTTTTTGAACTCACTTGATCTCCCCTCAATTGGGACAGAGCAAAATGATAGACTAACTTTAGAAATGACCACCGAAGAAATTAATAAAGCAATATCTCAGCAAAAAGCCAACAAGTCTCCAGGCACTGATGGCTTCCCTTCAGAATGGTTCAAGACCTTCAGAGAACAATTAGCGCCTCTACTCAAGGCCTGTTTTAACTGGACTCTGAGGGAGGGGGGGTCTCCCACCGCCATGGAGAGAGGCCATCATATCAGTAATCCCAAAAGAGGGTAAAGATAAGAAAGAATGCAGTTCATATAGACCTATCACAATTCTTACCACAGATTATAAACTATATGCATCAATAATAGCCAAAAGAATGGAAGACATAATCCCAGAATTGATTGACGGAGATCAAACTGGTTTCATACAAAATAGACAGACACAGGACAATATAAGGAGAACACTACATGTCATGGACCACATTACTCAGAATAAGACAAGTGCAACATTAATCAGCCTAGATGCAGAAAAAGCATTTGATTCAGTGGGTTGGGATTACCTATTCTGAAGTTTTGGGAAGATTTGGTTTCAACAAAGAAGTGATACAGTGCATCAAAACACTGTATTCATGTCCGACCGCTAGAATAAAGATAAATGGACATTTGACACGAACGATAAAATTAGAGCGAGGGGTAAGACAAGGCTGTAATCTTTCACCCACTCTCTTCTCCTTGTACCTCGAACCATTAGCAGAGTCAATAAGACAGGACCCAACTTTAGAGGGAAGAACAATAAGAGGCAGTGAACATAAGATATGCATGTAGGCTGATGACGTTCTGTTATTCCTTAAAGACCCAGGCTCAAGTGTATCTAGATTGATGGACGTTTTACAAACATTTGGAACATATTCAGGGTATGTGCTTAACGTACACAAGACCCAAGCCCTAGTATATAATTATACCCCACAGGAAGAGCTGAAGAGTAGGTATAACTTCACCTGGACCTCTTTATCCATTAAATATCTGGGAGTAAATTTACAAAAAGATACACCCAAACTTTATTGCATGAATTACGATCACATTAACAAGAAAATATATGATGACCTAGACAGGTGGAATTCACTTCCCTTAGATCTTAGTAGTAGAATTGAAACAATCAAAATGAACATCCTGCCAAGGTTACTGTATTTGTTCCAATCACTGCCCATAGAAATCCCGCCTAAACAGTTGAGGGAATGGGATAAACGGATATCAAGGTTTATCTGGAACAGTAAGAGACCAAGAACTAGATATACAACATTACAGTTACCAAAAAACTGTGGGGGTATGGCCTTACCAAACCTAAAAGATTATTATGTGTCAGCCCAATTGAGAACTCTGGTGTGTTGGTGCAATTCAGAATACGAATCCAAATGGAAAGACATGGACACTACTTTGACAGAGATACCCATACAGTCAGTACTGGGAAATAAGGACATGGTAAAATAAATATACAATAGACAAAATCAGTGGATTCATTTCTCTCTGAAGACATGGTTTAAGGTAGTTCAGCAAAATAATTTAGACAGAGAGATCAAACTGCTGAGTTGGCCCGCATACGACCCCAGCTTCATCCCTGCAACTCAGGACAGCAGATTTAAACAATGGACACAGAAAGGCATCACATCATTCAGTACAATTATAAGGAATGGGAACCTAGATAACTTCCAGGACCTAAGTAAAAAACATGGCTTGGATAAACAAGATTTTTACAGATACCTACAAGTACGACACTATTTCTTAAGGGAGATAAAAGTGACTGACCTTCGAGCACCTCCACAATTAATCCAAGTATTCACCAACGCATACAACTTGGGGAGTGACAAAACTATTTCAAATCTCTACATGGGTATTCAATCCTCAAAGAAACATTCTACAAACTATATTAAAAATAAATGTGAGGAGGAACTTAACATTGAAATAACTGATGAAACATGGTTGAACATATTAGAGACTCAACAAAGCTCCACCAACTCAAGGTCATGGAGAGAATTCTGTTGGAAGAATGTTAGACGTTTCTTCACAACACCTAAACTGAAATCAAAACAGACTGGCTCACTACACCCTTGTTGGAGAGAATGTGGTCTATTGAGGGCGTATCACTCTCATATCTTTTGGACTTTAGTGGGGAGAAATAAGATCTAACATTGGAAAAATAATGGGATTTGACATAGAACAAACAATAATTTCTTTGTACATGGGTGAAATACCTGATAACTTACACGATAGAGAAAAGTACCTGTTGAAGGTCCTACTGGCAGCCAGTAAAAAGCCTATCACTGGGAAATGGCTACAAAAAGACCCTCCCACAGTGACACGATGGATAGACATTGTTGAAGACATACACCACATGGAGCGTATGACCTTTGCTTTAAGAACTCAACAGGAGAGAGGTCAAGAATACTGGGGAAAATGGGTTTCGTACTTGGAAAAGGTCTAATTCAAAGACGTCAATGTAACTAACATGATGATGATGAAGGTATGAAGAGCACTGTAACTGCCAGATCTTTTTTTGTTGTTCTTCTATTTGACTTTATTTGTACTTTCTTTGTGTTCCTACAATAAAAACTAAGAAAATAAAATAAAATTAAATTGTATTACTGTCTTAATTTTGGGAGAGTAGCTGCTGCCTTGACAGGAACGAATGGGGATCCATAATAAACCCCAGGAAGAGTAGCTGCTGCCTTGACAGGAACTAATGGGGATCTATAATTAACCACAGGAAGAGTAGCTGCTGTCCTGTTCTTATTCTGACTGTTTGTTGTCCTGTTCTTATTCTGACTCTGTGTGGTCCTGTTCTTATTCTCACTCTGTTTGGTCCTGTTCTTATTCTCACTCTGTGTGGTCCTGTTCTTATTCTCACTCTGTGTGGTCCTGTTCTTATTCTCACTCTGTGTGGTCCTGTTCTTATTCTCACTTTGTGTGGTCCTGTTCTTATTCTGACTGTGTGGTCCTGTTCTTATTCTCACTCTGTGTGGTTCTGTTCTTATTCTCACTCTGTGTGGTCCTGTTCTTATTCTCACTCTGTGTGGTTCTGTTCTTATTCTCGCTCTGTGTGGTTCTGTTCTTATTCTGACTCTGTGTGTGGTGGTCCTGTTCTTATTCTCACTGTGTGGTTCTGTTCTTATTCTCACTCTATGTGGTTCTGTTCTTATTCTCACTCTGTGTGGTCCTGTTCTTATTCTCACTCTGTGTGGTTCTGTTCTTATTCTCAGTCTGTGTGGTTCTGTTCTTATTCTGACTCTGTGTGTGGTCCTGTTCTTATTCTCACTGTGTGGTTCTGTTCTTATTCTCACTCTGTGTGGTCCTGTTCTTATTCTCACTGTGTGGTCCTGTTCTTATTCTCACTGTGTGGTTCTGTTCTTATTCTGACTGTGTGTGGTCCTGTTCTTATTCTCACTCTGTGTGGTCCTGTTCTTATTCTCACTCTGTGTGGTCCTGTTCTTATTCTCACTCTGTGTGGTCCTGTTCTTATTCTCACTCTGTGTGGTCCTGTTCTTATTCTCACTCTGTGTGGTCCTGTTCTTATTCTCACTCTGTGTGGTTCTGTTCTTATTCTCACTGTGTGGTTCTGTTCTTATTCTCACTGTGTGGTTCTGTTCTTATTCCCACTGTGTGTGGTCCTGTTCTTATTCCCACTCTGTGTGGTCCTGTTCTTATTCTCACTCTGTGTGGTCCTGTTCTTATTCTCACTCTGTGTGGTCCTGTTCTTATTCCCACTCTGTGTGGTCATGTCTGATTGCAGGCCAAGCACTTCCGTATCTACACTCACGAGGTGTTGGAGTTGGGTCATAATGTTTCCTTCCTGCTGCTGCTGCCGGCGGCTGACGATGTGTGTACCGCTCCCGGACAGACCAACCCCTACACACCACACTCCGGCTTCCTCAACCTCCCTCTCCAAATGTTTGAGCTGGGTATGTCTACACTGACCACTGCTTTCTGTTAACTACCTCGTCTTGTTGAAACATGGATTTTCACCCATCTCTCCCTTGTCTATCCCTGTGTATATTTCAAATACCTCTCTCTCTCTCTCTGTCTCTCTCTCTCTCTCTCTCTCTCTCTCTCCCTTGTCTATCCCTGTGTATATTTCAAATACCTCTCTCTCTCTCTCTGTCTCTTGCTCTCTTTCTCTCTCTATCTCTCCTTTGTCTATCCCTGTGTATATTTCAAATACCTCTCTCTCTCTCTCTGTCTTTCGCTCTCTCTCTCTCTCTCGCTCTCTTTCTATCTCTCGCTCTCTCTCTCTCTTTGTTAGCCTTTGTTCCTCTCTATATGTCTCTCTCTCTCTGTGTCTCTGTGTCTTTCTGTCTCTATCTCTCTCTCTCTCTCTCTCTCTCTCTCTCTCTCTCTCTCTCTCTCTCTCTCTCTCTCTCTATCTCTCTCTTTGTTAGCCTTTGTTCCTCTCTATATGTCTCTCTCTCTCTGTGTGTCTCTATGTCTTTCTGTCTCTCTCTCTATCTCTATCTCTCTCTCTCTCTCTCTGTTCCTCTCTCTCTGTTAGTTCAGTTTTTGTAGATTCCCCAGATTCCTCTCTGTTCCTCCCTATTCCCTAGGGACACTTTAAGTCATTCTGTCTGAGAGCTCCATAGTGCCATGCGTACCACAGTGCCATGCTGATCTGACCTCTGACCCCCCTACAGTAGTAGTACTGTCTTGTTATACACTGATAATATTCAAATAATATTCTGATAATATTTATGTATTTTATTAAACCTTTATTGATTCAGGGTCCCATTGAGACCGCTGTCTCTTGCAAATGTGTTTAAAAATGCAGCATAAAAAAACAGAATAAGAATTTAGTAACACAATCATAGCAATCGCTCCAGTCCACTTCTGCGGAGGAGGAGAAGCCTATACGTCTTGTTATATAGTGTTAACATGACATTCTGATATAAACTGAACAAAAATATAAATTCAACATGCAACAATTTCAATGCTTTTACTGCGTTACAGTTGATATAAGTAAATCAATCAATTGAAATATTAGGCCCTTATCTATAGATTTCACATGACTAGTCAGGGGCGCAGCCATGGGTGGACCTGGGAGGGCATAGGCCCACCCACTGGGGATCCAGGCCTACCCACTGGGGATCCAGGCCCAACCACTGGGGATCCAGGCCTACCCACTGTGGATCCAGGCCCACCCACTGGGGATCCAGGCCTACCCACTGGGGATCCAGGCCTACCCACTGGGGATCCAGGCCCACCCACTGGGGATCCAGGCCTACCCACTGGGGATCCAGGCCCACCCACTGGGGATCCAGGCCCACCCACTGGGGTGCCAGGCCCAGCCACTGGGGTGCCAGGCCCACCCACTGGGGATCCAGGCCCACCCACTGGGGATCCAGGCCCACCCACTGGGGATCCAGGCCCACCCACTGGGGTGCCAGACCCAGCCACTGGGGATCCAGGCCCAGCCACTGGGGAGCCAGGCCCCCCCACTGGGGTGCCAGGCCCAGCCACTGGGGTGCCAGGCCCACCCACTGGGGATCCAGGCCCACCCACTGGGGATCCAGGCCCACCCACTGGGGATCCAGGCCCACCCACTGGGGTGCCAGACCCAGCCACTGGGGATCCAGGCCCAGCCACTGGGGAGCCAGGCCCCCCCACTGGGGTGCCAGGCCCAGCCACTGGGGTGCCAGGCCCACCCACTGGGGATCCAGGCCCACCCACTGGGGATCCAGGCCCACCCACTGGGGATCCAGGCCCACCCACTGGGGTGCCAGACCCAGCCACTGGGGAGCCAGGCCCACCCACTGGGGTGCCAGGCCCAGCCACTGGGGTGCCAGGCCCACCCACTGGGGATCCAGGCCCACCCACTGGGGATCCAGGCCCACCCACTGGGGTGCCAGACCCAGCCACTGGGGATCCAGGCCCACCCACTGGGGAGCCAGGCCCAGCCAATCAGAATGAGTTTTTCCCCATTACAGGGCTTTATTACAGACAGAAATACTCCTCAGGTTCATCAGCTGTCCGGATGGCTGGTCGCAGACATTCCTGCAGGTGAAGAAGACGGATGTGGAGGGCCTGGGCTGCCGTGGTTACACGTGGTCTGCGGTTGTGAGGCCGGGTTTGACGTACTGCCAAATTCTCCAAAATTACATTGGAGGAGACTTATGGTAGAGAAATGAATATCCAATTCTCTGGCAACAGCTCTGGTGGACATTCCTGCAGTCAGCATGTCAATTGCACACTCCCTCACATCTGTGGCATTGTAGTGACAAAACTGCACAATTTAGAGTGGCCTTTTTACTGTCCCTGTGTAATGATCATGCTGTTTAATCAGCTTCTTGATATGCCACACCTGTCAGGTGGATGGATTATCTTGGCAAAGGAGAAAGGCTCACTAACAGGGAGGTAAACAAATCAGTGTACAACAATTTGACAAAAATAAGCTTTTTGTACATATGCAACATTTCTGGGATCTAGGCGGTGTTCCCTGGGCGCCGAAGACGTGGATGTTGATTATGGCATCTCCCTGTACCTCTCTGATTCAGAGGGGTTGGGTTAAATGCGGAAGACACATTTCAGTTGATTGCATTCTGTTGTTCAACTGACTAGGTATCCCCCCTTTCTGTTGTACAACTGACTAGTATCCCCCCTTTCCCTTTCTGTTGTACAACTGACTAGTATCCCCCCTTTCCCTTTCTGTTGTACAACTGACTAGTATCCCCCCTTTCTGTTGTACAACTGACTAGGTATCCCCCCTTTCCCTTTCTGTTGTACAACTGACTAGTATCCCCCCTTTCTGTTGTACAACTGACTAGGTACCCCCCTTTCCCTTTCTGTTGTACAACTGACTAGTATCCCCCCTTTCTGTTGTACAACTGACTAGGTATCCCCCCTTTCTGTTGTACAACTGACTAGGTATCCCCCCTTTCTGTTGTACAACTGACTAGGTACCCCCCTTTCCCTTTCTGTTGTACAACTGACTAGTATCCCCCATTTCTGTTGTACAACTGACTAGTATCCCCCCTTTCTGTTGTACAACTGACTAGGTATCCCCCTTTCTGTTGTACAACTGATTAGGTATCCCCCTTTCTGTTGTACAACTGATTAGGTACCCCCCTTTCCCTTTCTGTTGTATAACTGACTAGGTATCCCACTTTCTGTTGTACAACTGACTAGGTATCCCCCTTTCTGTTGTACAACTGACTAGGTATCCCCCTTTCTGTTGTACAACTGACTAGGTATCCCCCTTTCTGTTGTTCAACTGACTAGGTATCCCCCTTTCTGTTGTACAACTGACTAGGTATCCCCCTTTCTGTTGTACAACTGACTAGGTATCCCCCCTTTCTGTTGTACAACTGACTAGGTATCCCCCTTTCTGTTGTACAACTGACTAGGTATACCCCTTTCTGTTGTACAACTGACTAGGTATCCCCCTTTCTGTTGTACAACTGACTAGGTATCCCCCTTTCTGTTGTACAACTGACTAGGTATCCCCCCTTTCTGTTGTACAACTGACTAGGTATCCCCCTTTCTGTTGTACAACTGACTAGGTATCCCCCTTTCTGTTGTACAACTGATTAGGTATCCCCCTTTCTGTTGTATAACTGACTAGGTATCCCCCCTTTCTGTTGTACAACTGACTAGGTACCCCCCTTTCCCTTTCTGTTGTATAACTGACTAGGTATCCCCCTTTCTGTTGTACAACTGACTAGGTATCCCCCTTTCTGTTGTACAACTGACTAGGTATCCCCCTTTCTGTTGTACAACTGACTAGGTATCCCCCCTTTCTGTTGTAGAACTGACTAGGTATCCCCCTTTCTGTTGTACAACTGACTAGGTATCCCCCTTTCTGTTGTTCAACTGACTAGGTATCCCCCTTTCTGTTGTACAACTGACTAGGTACCCCCCTTTCCCTTTCTGTTGTACAACTGACTAGGTATCCCCCCTTTCTGTTGTACAACTGACTAGGTATCCCCCTTTCTGTTGTACAACTGACTAGGTATACCCCTTTCTGTTGTACAACTGACTAGGTATCCCCCTTTCTGTTGTACAACTGACTAGGTATCCCCCTTTCTGTTGTACAACTGACTAGGTATCCCCCCTTTCTGTTGTACAACTGACTAGGTATCCCGCTTTCTGTTGTACAACTGACTAGGTACCCCCCTTTCCCTTTCTGTTGTACAACTGACTAGGTATCCCCCTTTCTGTTGTACAACTGACTAGGTATCCCCCTTTCTGTTGTACAACTGACTAGGTATCCCCCTTTCTGTTGTACAACTGACTAGGTATACCCCTTTCTGTTGTACAACTGACTAGGTATCCCCCTTTCTGTTGTACAACTGACTAGGTATCCCCCTTTCTGTTGTACAACTGACTAGGTATCCCCCTTTCTGTTGTACAACTGACTAGGTATACCCCTTTCTGTTGTACAACTGACTAGGTATCCCCCTTTCTGTTGTACAACTGACTAGGTATCCCCCTTTCTGTTGTACAACTGACTAGGTATCCCCCTTTCTGTTGTACAACTGACTAGGTACCCCCCTTTCCCTTTCTGTTGTACAACTGACTAGGTATCCCCCTTTCTGTTGTACAACTGACTAGGTATACCCCTTTCTGTTGTACAACTGACTAGGTATCCCCCTTTCTGTTGTACAACTGACTAGGTATACCCCTTTCTGTTGTTCAACTGACTAGGTATCCCCCTTTCTGTTGTACAACTGACTAGGTATCCCCCTTTCTGTTGTACAACTGACTAGGTATCCCCCTTTCTGTTGTACAACTGACTAGGTATCCCCCTTTCTGTTGTACAACTGACTAGGTATCCCCCTTTCTGTTGTACAACTGACTAGGTACCCCCCTTTCCCTTTCTGTTGTACAACTGACTAGGTATCCCCCTTTCTGTTGTACAACTGACTAGGTATCCCCCTTTCTGTTGTACAACTGACTAGGTATCCCCCTTTCTGTTGTACAACTGACTAGGTATCCCCCTTTCTGTTGTACAACTGACTAGGTATCCCCCTTTCTGTTGTACAACTGACTAGGTATCCCCCTTTCTGTTGTACAACTGACTAGGTATCCCCCTTTCTGTTGTTCAACTGACTAGGTATCCCCCCTTTCCTTTCCCTTTGATTTCAGCTCAGTTAATAGTTTATAGTATTAGTTTTAGTTCCGTGTATATTCCTATGTATTTATTTCTCTCTCCAGCCCATTTCAGTGCGTACAAGGAGAAGTGCATGAGTCTGTACTGTCGCATGTCGTCTGTCTTGGACCTGGATGCACTTATTACCCAGCAGGCCCTGCGAGAGGCCATCACGGACACGGAGGTCGCCACGGCCAAACAGAGACACCAACATATACTAGACTATACACAGGTAGGGAGATGTGTGTTAATATGTATTACAGGTATAGTTTATCTCAACCTGGTCTCAGAGCATTTCATATTATTCTGTACTCCATTTAATATGATATGTTTCATTTGTGGTTGTCCGTCATCCATTTCGTATTATATGTTATGAATTTTCAAAACGTACAATATGTTACGAATATTGCAAAATGTATTTTTTATTTTTTTTAATTTAACCTTTATTTAACTAGGCAGGTCAGTTAAGAACAAATTCGTATTTACAATGACGGCCCAGGAACAGTGGGTGAACTGCCTTGTTCAGGGGCAGAACAACAGATTTTTACCTTGTCAACTAGCTTGCTAACTAACGTTAGCTAGGCTAGGAGTTAGGGTTACGTTTAGGAGGTTAAAGAGTTAGGGTTAGGTGAATGGTTAGCTGAAAGGGTTAAGGTTAGGTAAAGGGTTAAGGTTAGGTAAAGGGTTAAGGTTAGGTAAAGGGTTAAGGTTAGGTAAAGGGTTAAGGTTAAGGTTAGGTAAAGGGTTAAGGTTAGGGTTAGGTAAAGGGTTAAGGTTAGGGTTAGGTAAAGGGTAAAGGTTAGGTAAAGGGTTAAGGTTAGGTAAAGGGTTAAGGTTAGGTAAAGGGTTAAGGTTAGGGTTAGGTAAAGGTTTAAGGTTAGGTAAAGGGTTAAGGTTAGGTAAAGGGTAAAGGTTAGGTAAAGGGTTAAGGTTAGGTAAAGGGTTAAGGTTAGGTAAAGGGTTAAGGTTAGGGTTAGGGTTAAGGTTAGGTAAAGGGTTAAGGTTAGGTAAAGGGTTAAGGTTAGGTAAAGGGTTAAGGTTAGGTATAAGGTTAAGGTTAGGTAAAGGGTTAAGGTTAGGTAAAGGGTTAAGGTTAGGTATAAGGTTAAGGTTAGGTATAAGGTTAGGTAAAGGGTTTGCTAACAAGCTAAGTAGTTGCAAAGTAACTAAAAAGTAGTAAGTCGTTTTCCTGTACACGGCACGGTCAGTGTGAACCGAAGTGACTTGACACAACAAAATGTAGCTACAAACAAAACAGAGTTAAATGGTTCCATTCTGCCATGAAGCGTCCACGTTCTCAAAAGGGGAGTTAAAAGTTTATCAACTGTCAAAGCAGAATTACTTTCCCCATTGTTCCTCAACTGCAGTGTATGATATACCAATGTATAACTCTGATTCTCTACTTTATCCAATGTAAAAATCACCATTTCAAATTTTGCTTCCTAAGGCTGAATCGAGGCGGTCGGTCACAAATTGGCCGTGATGAGATTCGAACTTGCCACCTTTTGGATTGCTAGACTTTCATGTTATACGCCAACCCGTCCAACGGCACCATTTCTCAGTGTGACGGATTTCCATTTCCTGGGGCGGCAGGGTAGCCTAGTGGTTTGAGCGGTGGACTTGTAACCAAAAGGTTACAAGTTCAAATCCCCGAGCTGACAAGGTACAAATCTGTCATTCTGCCCCTGAACAGGCAGTTAACCCACTAGGCCGTCTTTGAAAATACGAATTTGTTCTTAACTGACTTGCCTAGTTAAATAAAGGTAAAATAAAAATATGGCTGGTCTTTTAAGATGCCCCTTTCCCGTAGTTGTTTGGAAAAGTAAATTTCTTGAAAATAATCATTTGTTCTTGCCTAGTTAAATAAAGGTAAAATAATTAAAAATATATGTTTTACTATGTTTCGTCTATGAGACCACTTGTCTTAGTAGTATATGTAGTATATGTAGTATATGTAGTATATGTAGTATATGTAGTATATGTAGTATATGTAGTATATGTAGTATATGTAGTATATGTAGTATATGTTTACTGGGTGAGGGCACACTGGAATACAGACAGTTGAATGTGACTATATATCTCAGATGGAAGCTGTATCTAACTTGTTTAAGGCATTTGCTTCATAAAGCCACTTTACTGTTGCTTTCAAGTCTGCCACTTTATGAGACACTCTATTAAATCATTATGCTGTGAAATATATATATATATTTTTTACTATTTGTAATACAAAGTGCATGAGTCATATTTGTCACATTCATCAAAAGAAAATTGTTACAAAGCGTATTTTTCATATCGTTTATGTCCATTTTTCAGTAAATATATTTATCTCGAGCCAAAACAACTGTGCTAATAATCCAATTGGAGTCATTTTATTGATGTAATAAAGTCTAACTAGCTAAGAGTACTAGCTGTTAAATAGCTTGTTTGTCTAACGTTAAGGAACTCCATAACTGCCCAGCCTTCTCTCTCGTGTCAGAAAGTTGAAAGCATGAAAGTAAACCCATCTGGTGTTTGCTCTGTGAAGAACCAATGTGTGCGTGTGTGTGCGTTTGTGTGCGTTTGTGTGTGTGTATGTGCGTGTGTGTGTGTGTGTGTGTGCGTGTGTGTGTGTGTGTGTGTGTGTGTGTGTGTGTGTGTGTGTGTGTGTGTGTGTGTGTGTGTGTGTGTGTGCAGGTTCGCGCGTGTGCGTTTGTGTTATTAAAGTGTAGCGAGAAAGAGTGACGGGAAAAATACCAATCATGACTGACTGAGAGGGAGGGTGTGCGGGCGGGGTCAATCATGACTGACTGAGAGGGAGGGTGTGTGGGCGGGGACAGTCATGACTGACTGAGAGGGAGGGTGTGTGGGCGGGGTCAATCATGACTGAATGAGAGGGAGGGTGTGTGGGCGGGGTCAATCATGACTGACTGAGAGGGAGGGTGTGTGGGCGGGGTCAATCATGACTGACTGAGAGGGAGGGTGTGTGGGCGGGGACAGTCATGACTGACTGAGAGGGAGGGTGTGTGGGCGGGGTCAATCATGACTGACTGAGTGGGAGGGTGTGTGGGCGGGGACAGTCATGACTGACTGAGAGGGAGGGTGTGTGGGCGGGGACAGTCATGACTGACTGAGAGGCAGGGTGTGTGGGCGGGGACAGTCATGACTGACTGAGAGGGAGGGTGTGTGGGTGGGGACAGTCATGACTGACTGAGAGGGAGGGTGTGTGGGCGGGGACAGTCATGACTGACTGAGAGGGAGGGTGTGTGGGCGGGGACAGTCATGACTGACTGAGAGGGAGGGTGTGTGGGCGGGGACAGTCATGACTGACTGAGAGGGAGGGTGTGTGGGCGGGGACAGTCATGACTGACTGAGAGGGAGGGTGTGTGGGCGGGGACATACAGAGTCACATTCAGACGTCCCCGCCCACACACACTCCCTCTCAAATGTCTGTCTCTCAGTCTTTGTTTGTGCATGTATCTGTGGCGTGTGTGTGTGTGTGTGTGTGTGTGTGTGTGTGTGTGTGTGTGTGTGTGTGTGTGTGTGTGTGTGTGTGTGTGTGTGTGTGTGTGGCTAAACTGGGTTAGTGCAGAAAAGGTGACGTTACTCCATCTCATTGTACAGTTTGTTTAGACCGTTTGACGATAGGGTATAATATTCCCTTACTGTGGTATCGTGTTGAAGACCGGGTCAGTACTCTAAACATGTTAGTATTGTGTTGAAGACCGGGTCAGTACTCTAAACATGTTAGTATTGTGTTGAAGACCGTGTCTCTAAACATGTTAGTATTGTGTTGAAGACTGGGTCTCTAAACATGTTAGTATTGTGTTGAAGACTGGGTCTCTAAACATGTTAGTATTGTGTTGAAGACTGGGTCTCTAAACATGTTAGTATTGTGTTGAAGACCGGGTCTCTAAACATGTTAGTATTGTGTTGAAGACTGGGTCTCTAAACATGTTAGTATTGTGTTGAAGACTGGGTCAGAACTCTAAACATGTTAGTATTGTGTTGAAGACCGGGTCAGTACTCTAAACATGTTAGTATTGTGTTGAAGACCGGGTCTCTAAACATGTTAATATTGTGTTGAAGACTGGGTCTCTAAACATGTTAGTATTGTGTTGAAGACTGGGTCAGTACTCTAAACATGTTAGTATTGTGTTGAAGACCGGGTCTCTAAACATGTTAATATTGTGTTGAAGACTGGGTCTCTAAACATGTTAGTATTGTGTTGAAGACTGGGTCAGTACTGTAAACACCTTGTTAGTATTGTGTTGATGTGCATCTTATTCAATCACTGGATTTGTCATCACCCCCAACTTTACTGACTAAATCAGCCCTGGTCAAAAGTAGTGCACTTTATAGGGAATAGTGTGTCATTTGGGACGTGTACCTCATCTTCACCTTATAGCCAATATGGTGCACTATATCTCCTCTGATTTCCTCAATCTGCACAAATCATTGGCAATCAACCATTTAATTAAGTGGAACGAAGGGAAATTTCTTGACAGGAGGAAAATGGAAGTTCAGTAAAAATCATTTGAATGATTAAACCCCATGACATTTACCTTGTGATGTGAAAATGATTAAAGCAATTTCACATTAAAAGTAATTGGCAAATGACAGATGCATCCAGGAATATCCTCTTATTATTCCCAGTTCTCCAGTCTCTCTCTCTCTCTCTCTCTCTCTCTCTCTCTCTCTCTCTCTCTCTCTCTGTCTCTCTCTCTCTCTCTCTGTCTCTCTCTCTCTCTATCTCTCTCTCTCTCTCTCTCTCTCTCTCTCTCTCTCTCTCTCTGTCTCTCTCTCTCTCTCTCTCTCTCTCTCTCCTCTCTCTCTATCTCTCTCTCTCTCTCTCTCTCTCTCTCTCTCTCTCTCTCTCTCTCTCTCTCTCTCTCTCTCTCTCTCTCTCTCTCTCTCCTCTCTCTCTCTCTATCTATCTCTCTCTCTCTCTCTCTCTCTCTCTCTGGATTGCGGTGATCAGTCCTTGGTTCCAAATATTGGGGAAGATGCCAGAGCTAAGAATGATGTTAAAGAGTTTAAGTACAGCCAATTTGAATTTTTGGTCTGAATATTTTATCATTTCATTTAGGATACCATCAACACCACAGGTATTTTTGGGTTGGAGTGTTTGTATGTTGTCCTGCAGTTCATTCAATGTAATTGGAGAATCCAGTGGGTTCTGGTAGTCTTTAAAAGTTGATTCTAAGATTTGTATTTGGTCATGTATGTTTTTGCTGTTTGTGAAGGCATAGGCTCAGGTTTTTGGGGTCTCTATGTTTTTAGTTTTTAGTCTATGTTCTTAGGTTTTTGCATTCTTCATCAAATCATTTGTCATTGTTGTTCATTTTCTTCTGTTTTCTGTTTGACATTTTTATATTTGATAGGGAAGCTGAGAGGTCAAATATACTGTTTAGGTTTTCTACTGCCAATTTTAGACCTTCACTATTACAGTGAAAAGTTTTGTCCAGGAAGTTGTCTAAAAGGGATTGAATTTGTATTTACCTAATAGCATTTCTTAATATTACTCAGTTTCTTTGGCTTTGATGCCTCATGATTGAGTATTTCTCTGTTCAAGTAGACTGTGATTTTGCTGTGGTCTGATAGGGGTGTCAGTGGGCTGACTGTGAACGCTCTGAGAGACTCTGGGTTGAGGTCAGTGATAAAGTAGTCTCCAGTACTACTGCAAAGAGATGAGCTATAGGTGTACCTACCATAGGAGTCCCCTCGAAGCCTACCATTGACTATGTACATACCCAGCGTGCGACAGAGCTGCAGGAGTTGTTACCCGTTTTTGTTGGTTATGTTGTCATAGTTGTGCCTAGGGGGGCATATTGGGGAGGGAATGCTGTCACCTCCAGGCAGGTTTGTCCATCTGTGTGCTGAGGGTGTCAGGTTCGTGTCCAGTTCTGGCATTTAGGTCACTCCAGACTAGTACTTGTCCCTGGGCCTGGAAATGATTGATTTCCCCCTCCAGGATGGAGAAGCTGTCTTCATTAAAGTATGGGGATTGTAGTGGGGGGATATAGGTAGCACACAAGAGGACATTTTTCTCTGTTAAGATCATTTCCTTTTGAATTTCTAGCAAATGTAAAATGTTCCTGTTTTGATTAGTTTAATAGAGAGAGTTAGGTCTGCTCGATACCAAATTAGCACACCCCCTGTGTCCCTTCCCTGTTTCACACCTGGTAGTTTGGTGGATGGGACTACCAGCTCTCTGTAACCTAGAGGGCAACCAGTGGGTCTGTCTCCTTTATACCATGTTTCTTGTAGGATGATAATGTCTGTATTTTCAATTTCTTTGGTGAAGTCCAGGTTCCTGCTCTTTAGTCCAAAGGCATGACCTCGGGACTTGAATATTCCAGGATGAGATAGTGAAGGCTTTGTGTTCCATAAAGTGTCCAATGTTGTTAGTTCAGTGCCTGCTGAGCATCTGGTACATGCCATTGGCTTGGGCTAGTGTAAGACTGGGGGTTGGGCCTGTTTGTGTGCATGTGTGACTTCCATGTTGAGACCCTCTTTGCAGGAGTGGGGGGGCATGGGGTGGGCAGGAGGAGCATAGGTCTGATCTCTGTCTGTCTGTCTGTCTGTCTGTCTGTCTGTCTGTCTGTCTGTCTGTCTGTCTGTCTGTCTGTCTGTCTCTCTCTCTCTCTCCCTCTCTCTCTCTCTCTCTCTCTCTCTCTCTCTCTCTCTCTCTCTCTCTCTCTCTCTCTCTCTCTCTCTCTCTCTCTCTCCTCTCTCTCTCTCTCTCTCTCTCTCTCTCTCTCTCTCTCTCTCTCTCTCTCTCTCTCTCTCTCTCTCTCTCTCTCTCTCTCTCTCTCTCTCTCTCTCTCTCTCTCTCTCTCATCTGATCCACGGCATTCCATTTCCATCTGTGTCATCCGCTAGTCTCTTTTATGTGCGTGTGTGTGTCAGCTCTTCATACTCTCTCAGACAGACGCCTAATTGCTGCTTCATTCTCCTCTGTGCACTCACTCACACACACACACACACACACACACACACACACACACACACACACACAAACACAATAGTCACACATAGCTATATATGCACACATATGCGAGTGCGCTCACACACAATCTCTGTCTCACACACACACACACACACACACAGTATGTGCAGTGTCAACCCTGCTTCCCAGGGGAGGTTTGGAGTGACGTAAAGAATGAGAGAAGGGAGTTGGTGTGCAGTGGGTCATCATTATGGACACAGTGTGCTTTCTATACTATAGGTTTGTCCCCCAAATGACACCCTATTCCCTACATAGTGCACTACTCCTATGGGCCCTGGAGACAAGTAGTGAACTATATAGGGAATAGGGTGTCATTTGGGGGACAAACCTATAGTATAGAAAGCACACTGTGCCCATAATGATGACCCGCTGCACTCCAAAGGTTCTCTCAAGGTTGCTGTGATGTAATCAGGACTATCTCTGCTGTGATGTAATCAGGACTATCTCTGCTGTGATGTAATCAGGACTATCTCTGCTGTGATGTGATCAGGACTATCTCTGCTGTGATGTAATCAGGACTATCTCTGCTGTGATGTAATCAGGACTATCTCTGCTGTGATGTAATCAAGACTATCTCTGCTGTGATGTGATCAGGACTATCTCTGCTGTGATGTGATCAGGGCTATCTCTGCTGTGATGTGATCAGGACTATCTCTGCTGTGATGTAATCAGGACTATCTCTGCTGTGATGTAATCAGGACTATCTCTGCTGTGATGTGATCAGGACTATCTCTGCTGTGATGTGATCAGGGCTATCTCTGCTGTGATGTGATCAGGACTATCTCTGCTGTGATGTAATCAGGACTATCTCTGCTGTGATGTAATCAGGACTATCTCTGCTGTGATGTAATCAGGACTATCTCTGCTGTGATGTGATCAGGACTATCTCTGCTGTGATGTGATCAGGGCTATCTCTGCTGTGATGTGATCAGGACTATCTCTGCTGTGATGTAATCAGGACTATCTCTGCTGTGATGTAATCAGGACTATCTCTGCTGTGATGTGATCAGGACTATCTCTGCTGTGATGTGATCAGGGCTATCTCTGCTGTGATGTGATCAGGACTATCTCTGCTGTGATGTGATCAGGACTATCTCTGCTGTGATGTGATCAGGACTATCTCTGCTGTGATGTGATCAGGGCTATCTCTGCTGTGATGTAATCAGGACTATCTCTGCTGTGATGTGATCAGGGCTATCTCTGCTGTGATGTGATCAGGACTATCTCTGCTGTGATGTGATCAGGGCTATCTCTGCTGTGATGTGATCAGGGCTATCTCTGCTGTGATGTAATCAGGACTATCTCTGCTGTGATGTAATCAGGACTATCTCTGCTGTGATGTGATCAGGGCTATCTCTGCTGTGATGTGATCAGGACTATCTCTGCTGTGATGTGATCAGGACTATCTCTGCTGTGATGTGATCAGGACTATCTCTGCTGTGATGTAATCAGGACTATCTCTGCTGTGATGTGATCAGGACTATCTCTGCTGTGATGTGATCAGGGCTATCTCTGCTGTGATGTGATCAGGACTATCTCTGCTGTGATGTAATCAGGACTATCTCTGCTGTGATGTAATCAGGACTATCTCTGCTGTGATGTAATCAGGACTATCTCTGCTGTGATGTAATCAGGACTATCTCTGCTGTGATGTAATCAGGACTATCTCTGCTGTGATGTGATCAGGACTATCTCTGCTGTGATGTGATCAGGGCTATCTCTGCTGTGATGTGATCAGGACTATCTCTGCTGTGATGTAATCAGGACTATCTCTGCTGTGATGTAATCAGGACTATCTCTGCTGTGATGTGATCAGGACTATCTCTGCTGTGATGTGATCAGGGCTATCTCTGCTGTGATGTGATCAGGACTATCTCTGCTGTGATGTGATCAGGACTATCTCTGCTGTGATGTGATCAGGACTATCTCTGCTGTGATGTGATCAGGGCTATCTCTGCTGTGATGTAATCAGGACTATCTCTGCTGTGATGTAATCAGGACTATCTCTGCTGTGATGTGATCAGGGCTATCTCTGCTGTGATGTGATCAGGACTATCTCTGCTGTGATGTGATCAGGACTATCTCTGCTGTGATGTGATCAGGACTATCTCTGCTGTGATGTGATCAGGGCTATCTCTGCTGTGATGTAATCAGGACTATCTCTGCTGTGATGTAATCAGGACTATCTCTGCTGTGATGTAATCAGGACTATCTCTGCTGTGATGTGATCAGGACTATCTCTGCTGTGATGTGATCAGGGCTATCTCTGCTGTGATGTGATCAGGACTATCTCTGCTGTGATGTAATCAGGACTATCTCTGCTGTGATGTAATCAGGACTATCTCTGCTGTGATGTGATCAGGACTATCTCTGCTGTGATGTGATCAGGGCTATCTCTGCTGTGATGTGATCAGGACTATCTCTGCTGTGATGTAATCAGGACTATCTCTGCTGTGATGTGATCAGGGCTATCTCTGCTGTGATGTGATCAGGACTATCTCTGCTGTGATGTGATCAGGGCTATCTCTGCTGTGATGTGATCAGGACTATCTCTGCTGTGATGTAATCAGGACTATCTCTGCTGTGATGTAATCAGGACTATCTCTGCTGTGATGTGATCAGGGCTATCTCTGCTGTGATGTAATCAGGACTATCTCTGCTGTGATGTAATCAGGACTATCTCTGCTGTGATGTAATCAGGACTATCTCTGCTGTGATGTGATCAGGGCTATGTGTGAACAGTGTTGTCCCTCTGAGTGAAATAGAAACCTGCTATAAACCTTAAGCTACTGTACCATACTGTACAACCTCTCAGCATCAGTAACCTGCTATAAACCTTAAGCTACTGTATCATACTGTACAACCTCTCAGCATCAGTAGCCTGCTATAAACCTTAAGCTACTGTACTACCTCTCAGCATCAGTAACCTGCTATAAACCTTAAGCTACTGTACAACCTCTCAGCATCAGTAACCTGCTATAAACCTTAAGCTACTGTACAACCTCTCAGCATCAGTAACCTGCTATAAACCTTAAGCTACTGTACAACCTCTCAGCATCAGTAACCTGCTATAAACCTTAAGCTACTGTACAACCTCTCAGCATCAGTAACCTGCTATAAACCTTAAGCTACTGTACAACCTCTCAGCATCAGTAACCTGCTATAAACCTTAAGCTACTGTACCATACTGTAAACCTCTCAGCATCAGTAACCTGCTATAAACCTTAAGCTACTGTACAACCTCTCAGCATCAGTAACCTGCTATAAACCTTAAGCTACAGTACAACCTCTCAGCATCAGTAACCTGCTATAAACCTTAAGCTACTGTAACATACTGTACAACCTCTCAGCATCAGTAACCTGCTATAAACCTTAAGCTACTGTACAACCTCTCAGCATCAATAACCTGCTATAAACCTTAAGCTACTGTACAACCTCTCAGCATCAGTAACCTGCTATAAACCTTAAGCTACTGTAACATACTGTACAACCTCTCAGCATCAGTAACCTGCTATAAACCTTAAGCTACTGTACAACCTCTCAGCATCAGTAACCTGCTATAAACCTTAAGCTACTGTAAACCTCTCAGCATCAGTAGCCAGTGGGCTGCTAGTGTCACATGATGTTCATGGTTCTCTACCTGTATCTTTGCATCTGTTCAATGCTTCAAATTCACTTGAAGCTTTGTAATAATCTGTGCCAGTACCACGGTTTGTGTCGGACTGGGTAATTGTATTTTTTATTTTATTTTATTTCACCTTTATATAACCAGGTGGGCTAGTTGAGAACACCTTTATTTAACCAGGTAGGCTAGTTGAGAACACCTTTATTTAACCAGGTAGGCTAGTTGAGAACACCTTTATTTAACCAGGTGGGCTAGTTGAGAACACCTTTATTTAACCAGGTAGGCTAGTTGAGAACACCTTTATTTAACCAGGTAGGCTAGTTGAGAACACCTTTATTTAACCAGGTAGGCTAGTTGAGAACACCTTTATTTAACCAGGTGGGCTAGTTGAGAACACCTTTATTTAACCAGGTAGGCTAGTTGAGAACACCTTTATTTAACCAGGTAGGCTAGTTGAGAACACCTTTATTTAACCAGGTAGGCTAGTAGAGAACACCTTTATTTAACCAGGTAGGCTAGTAGAGAACACCTTTATTTAACCAGGTAGGCTAGTTGAGAACACCTTTATTTAACCAGGTAGGCTAGTAGAGAACACCTTTATTTAACCAGGTAGGCTAGTTGAGAACACCTTTATTTAACCAGGTAGGCTAGTTGAGAACACCTTTATTTAACCAGGTAGACTAGTTGAGAACACCTTTATTTAACCAGGTGGGCTAGTTGAGAACACCTTTATTTAACCAGGTGGGCTAGTTGAGAACACCTTTATTTAACCAGGTAGGCTAGTTGAGAACACCTTTATTTAACCAGGTAGGCTAGTTGAGAACACCTTTATTTAACCAGGTGGGCTAGTTGAGAACACCTTTATTTAACCAGGTAGGCTAGTTGAGAACACCTTTATTTAACCAGGTAGGCTAGTTGAGAACACCTTTATTTAACCAGGTAGGCCAGTTGAGAACACCTTTATTTAACCAGGTGGGCTAGTTGAGAACACCTTTATTTAACCAGGTAGGCTAGTTGAGAACACCTTTATTTAACCAGGTAGGCTAGTTGAGAACACCTTTATTTAACCAGGTAGGCTAGTTGAGAACACCTTTATTTAACCAGGTAGGCTAGTTGAGAACACCTTTATTTAACCAGGTAGGCTAGTTGAGAACACCTTTATTTAACCAGGTAGGCTAGTTGAGAACACCTTTATTTAACCAGGTAGGCTAGTTGAGAACACCTTTATTTAACCAGGTAGGCTAGTTGAGAACACCTTTATTTAACCAGGTAGGCTAGTTGAGAACACCTTTATTTAACCAGGTAGGCTAGTTGAGAACACCTTTATTTAACCAGGTAGGCTAGTTGAGAACACCTTTATTTAACCAGGTAGGCTAGTTGAGAACACCTTTATTTAACCAGGTAGGCTAGTTGAGAACACCTTTATTTAACCAGGTAGGCTAGTTGAGAACACCTTTATTTAACCAGGTAGGCTAGTTGAGAACACCTTTATTTAACCAGGTAGGCTAGTTGAGAACACCTTTATTTAACCAGGTAGGCTAGTTGAGAACACCTTTATTTAACCAGGTAGGCAGGCTAGTTGAGAACACCTTTATTTAACCAGGTAGGCTAGTTGAGAACACCTTTATTTAACCAGGTAGGCTAGTTGAGAACACCTTTATTTAACCAGGTAGGCTAGTTGAGAACAAGTTCTCATTTGCAACTGCGACCTGGCCAAGATAAAGCATAGCAGTGTGAACAGACAACACAGAGTTACACATGGAGTAAACAATTAAAAAGTCAGTAACACAGTAGTTAAAAAGGGGAGTCTATATACATTACAATTTTGCAGATTAACAACACTGGAGTGATAAATGATCAGATGGTCATGTACAGGTAGAGATATTGGTGTGCAAAAGAGCAGAAAAGTAAATAAATAAAAACAGTATGGGGATGAGGTAGGTAAAAATGGGTGGGCTGTTTACTGATAGACTATGTACAGCTGCAGCGATCGGTTAGCTGCTCAGATAGCAGATGTTTGAAGTTGGTGAGGGAGATAAAAGTCTCCAACTTCAGCGATTTTTGCAATTCGTTCCAGTCACAGGCAGCAGAGAACTGGAACGAAAGGCGGCCAAATGAGGTGTTGGCTTTAGGGATGATCAGTGAGATATATCTGCTGGAGCGCGTGCTACGGATGGGTGTTGCCATCGTGATCAGTGAATTGAGATAAGGCGGCGCTTTACCTAGCATGGACTTGTAGATGACCTGGAGCCAGTGGGTCTGGCGACGAATATGTAGCGAGGGCCAGCCGACTAGAGCATACATGTCGCAGTGGTGGGTGGTATAAGGTGCTTTAGTGACAAAACGGATGGCACTGTGATAGACTGCATCCAGTTTGCTGAGTAGAGTGTTGGAAGCAATTTTGTAGATGACATCGCCGAAGTCGAGGATCGGTAGGATAGTCAGTTTTACTAGGGTAAGTTTGGCGGCGTGAGTGAGGGAGGCTTTGTTGCGGAATAGAAAGCCGACTCTTGATTTGATTTTCGATTGGAGATGTTTGATATGAGTCTGGAAGGAGAGTTTGCAGTCTAGCCAGACACCTAGGTACTTATAGATGTCCACATATTCAAGGTCGGAACCATCCAGGGTGGTGATGCTGGTCAGGCGTGCGGGTGCAGGCAGCGAACGGTTGAAAAGCATGCATTTGGTTTTACTTGCGTTTAAGAGCAGTTGGAGGCCACGGAAGGAGTGTTGTATGGCATTGAAGCTCGTTTGGAGGTTAGATAGCACAGTGTCCAAGGACGGGCCGGAAGTATATAGAATGGTGTCGTCTGCGTAGAGGTGGATCAGGGAATCGCCCGCAGCAAGAGCAACATCATTGATATATACAGAGAAAAGAGTCGGCCCGAGGATTGAACCCTGTGGCACCCCCATAGAGACTGCCAGAGGACCGGACAGCATGCCCTCCGATTTGACACACTGAACTCTGTCTGCAAAGTAATTGGTGAACCAGGCAAGGCAGTCATCCGAAAAACCGAGGCTACTGAGTCTGCCGATAAGAATATGGTGATTGACAGAGTCGAAAGCCTTGGCAAGGTCGATGAAGACGGCTGCACAGTACTGTCTTTTATCGATGGCGGTTATGATATTGTTTAGTACCTTGAGCGTGGCTGAGGTGCACCCGTGACCGGCTCGGAAACCAGATTGCACAGCGGAGAAGGTACGGTGGGATTCGAGATGGTCAGTGACCTGTTTGTTGACTTGGCTTTCGAAGACCTTAGATAGGCAGGGCAGGATGGATATAGGTCTGTAACAGTTTGGGTCCAGGGTGTGTCCCCCTTTGAAGAGGGGGATGACTGCGGCAGCTTTCCAATCCTTGGGGATCTCAGACGATATGAAAGAGAGGTTGAACAGGCTGGTAATAGGGGTTGCGACAATGGCGGCGGATAGTTTCAGAAATAGAGGGTCCAGATTGTCAAGCCCAGCTGATTTGTACGGGTCCAGGTTTTGCAGCTCTTTCAGAACATCTGCTATTTGGATTTGGGTAAAGGAGAACCTGGAGAGGCTTGAGCGAGTAGCTGCGGGGGGGGGGGGGGGGGGGGGCGGAGCTGTTGGCCGAGGTTGGAGTAGCCAGGCGGAAGGCATGGCCAGCCGTTGAGAAATGCTTGTTGAAGTTTTCGATAATCATGGATTTATCGGTGGTGACCGTGTTACCTAGCCTCAGTGCAGTGGGCAGCTGGGAGGAGGTGCTCTTGTTCTCCATGGACTTCACAGTGTCCCAGAACTTTTTGGAGATGGAGCTACAGGATGCAAACTTCTGCCTGAAGAAGCTGGCCTTAGCTTTCCTGACTGACTGCGTGTATTGGTTCCTGACTTCCCTGAACAGTTGCATATCGCGGGGACTATTCGATGCTATTGCAGTCCGCCACAGGATGTTTTTGTGCTGGTCGAGGGCAGTCGTGTCTGGAGTGAACCAAGGGCTATATCTGTTCTTAGTTCTGCATTTTTTGAACGGAGCATGCTTATCTAAAATGGTGAGGAAGTTACTTTTAAAGAATGACCAGGCATCCTCAACTGACGGGATGAGGTCAATGTCCTTCCAGGATACCCGGGCCAGGTCGATTAGAAAGGCCTGCTCACAGAAGTGTTTTAGGGAGCGTTTGACAGTGATGAGGGGTGGTCGTTTGACTGCGGCTCCGTAGAGGATACAGGCAATGAGGCAGTGATCGCTGAGATCCTGGTTGAAGACAGCGGAGGTGTATTTGGAGGGCCAGTTGGTCAGGATGACTATGTCTATGAGGGTGCCCTTGTTTACAGATTTAGGGTTGTACCTGGTGGGTTCCTTGATGATTTGTGTGAGATTGAGGGCATCTAGCTTAGATTGTAGGACTGCCGAGGTGTTAAGCATATCCCAGTTTAGGTCACCTAACAGAACAAACTCTGAAGCTAGATGGGGGGCGATCAATTCACAAATGGTGTCCAGGGCACAGCTGGGAGCTGAGGGGGGTCGGTAGCAGGCGGCAACAGTGAGAGACTTATTTCTGGAGAGAGTAATTTTCAAAATTAGTAGTTCAAACTGTTTGGATAAGGACCTGGAAAGTATGACATTACTTTGCAGGCTATCTCTGCATTAGACAGCAACTCCTCCCCCTTTGGCAGTTCTATCTTGACGGAAAATGTTATAGTTGGGTATGGAGATCTCAGAATTTTTGGTGGCCTTCCTGAGCCAGGATTCAGACACGGCAAGGACATCAGGGTTAGCAGAGTGTGCTAAAGTGAGTAAAACAAACTTAGGGAGGAGGCTTCTGATGTTGACATGCATGAAACCAAGGCTTTTTCGATCACATAAGTCAACAAATGAGGGTGCCTGGGGACATGCAGGGCCTGGGTTTACCTCCACATCACCCGCGGAACAGAGGAGGAGTAGAATGAGGGTGCGGCTAAAGGCTATCAAAACTGGTCGCCTAGAGTGTTGGGGACAGAGAATAAAAGGAGCAGATTTCTTGGCATGGTAGAATATATTCAGGGCATAATGCGCAGACAGGGGTATGGTGGGGTGCGGGTACAGCGGAGGTAAGCCCAGGCACTGGGTGATGATGAGAGAGGTTGTATCACTGGACATGCTGGTTGTAATGGGTGAGGTCACCGCATGTGTGGGAGGTGGGACAAAGGAGGTATCAGGGATATGAAGAGTGGAGCTAGGGGCTCCATTGTAAACTAAAACAATGATAACTAACCTGAACAACAGTATACAAGGCATATTGACATTTGAGAGAGACATACAGCGAGGCATACAGTAATCACAGGTGTTGAATTGGGAGAGCTAGCTAAAACAGTAGCTAAAACAGTAGGTGAGACAACAACAGCTAATCAGCTAGCACAACAACAGCAGGTAAAATGGCATTGACTAGGCAGGGAGGGTCGGATTCACTACACACAGAGCCTGAGTGCGGCTGGGGCCGACAGATAAAATATAAACAAGCAGAATGGAGTACCGTGATTAATGGACAGTCCAGCAAGCATCAGCTATGTAGCCAGGTGATCAGTGTCCAGGGGGCAGCGGTGGATGGGGCAGGGAAGCTGGACTGGCGAGTATTATCCAGGTTAAAAAACTGTCTGGCTGTGCAGAAGGTAAAAGGTAAAAGCCGCTAGCAGTGGCTAACAATGACTGAATAGCTTGTAGCTAGTTAGCTGGTTAGCTTCTGGAGGTGTGTTCTAAAAATTAAAAATAATAGCGATTCCGTATCACATTGGGTGAGGCAGGTTACCGGAAGGTATAAACAAAATAAAAATCGAAAAGAGATTGAAAGTAAATATGGGTCCAGTGAGTGTTTGGGACGCGGCGATTCAGATGGTTAGCAGGCCTGTGCTAACAAACTAACAGTTAGTAGGCCGGGGCTAAACAAGGTAGCAGTTAGCGGACCGGGGCTAAACAAGGTAGCAGTTAGCGGACCGGGGCTAAACAAGCTAGCAGTTAGCAGGCCGAATTAGCAAGCAAGGAGATAGCAAGGGCTAGAAAGTTAGCCTTTGGGGGGCGTCGCGATAGGGTGAGTCTGTTTAAGCCTCTTCATGCGGTGACATCTATAGACCGGTCGTGGGTCCGGATATTGTAGCCCAGGAGTATGCTTCGGTGGTAGCACAGGAGCTCTGTCCGGGCTAGCTTCAAGCTAAGTGGGTGGAAACGCTAGCCAGGAGTAATCATCCGGGGTTGCGGTTAGCTAGTTAGCTAGTTGTGAAGATCCAGCTGAAAATGTTCCGTTAGCGGTGGGAATCCGGGGATAAAATAAATAATAGGTCCGTTATGCTCTGGTTAGAGTCGCGTTGTTCGAACTGGCGAACTGGCGAGAGCTTTCCGAGCTAAAGGTTAGCTGATGACCGGTTAGCTGAAGACCGCTAGCAATGGTTTGCTGACTGATAGCTGGTAGTTAGCTGGCTAGCTTCAGTTGAGGGGTTCCGGATCCGAAGTAAATATAAATACTTTAGGAAAAAAATAGCTACATTAGGTGGGTTGCAGGAGAGTATTTAGAAGTTGAGGTTTAGCAAAATGTTTTAAAAGATAAGCGAAGAAAAATATGTAAAAAAACGATATATGTACAAGGGACACGACACGACAACGACAACACGTCTGACTGCTACGCCATCTTGGATTCACCCGTAAGGCTGAGGACTAAACACTTCCATGTGATGTCCTTTTTGATTCTCTATGGACACTCTCTCTCCCCCTCTAGGCACTCTCTCTCCCCCTCCAGACACTCTCTCTCCCCCTGCAGACACTCTCTCTCCCCCTCCAGACACTCTCTCTCCCCCTGCAGACACTCTCTCTCCCCCTCCAGACAATCTCTCTCCCCCTCCAGACACTCTCTCTCCCCCTCCAGACACTTTCTCTCCCCCTCCAGACACTCTATCTCCCCCTCCAGACACTCTCTCTCCCCCTCCAGACACTCTCTCTCCCCCTCCATCTCTCTCCCCCTCCAGACACTCTCTCTCCCCCCCAGACACTCTCTCTCCCCTCCAGACACTCTCTCTCCCCCTCCAGACACTCTCTCTCCCCCTCCAGACACTCTCTCTCTCCCTGCAGACACTCTCTCTCCCCCTGCAGACACTCTCTCTCCCCCTGCAGACACTCTCCCTCCCCCTGCAGACACTCTCTCTCCCCCGCCTACAACATTTCTATGTTTTGTAACTGTTATACACAACGACTCTCTGTGTCTCTCTCCTCCCAGCAGCTGGATGAGAATCTTTATATTAGAACTGTCATTTGTATTATGTATATAATGAGTGGGCTTTGTTCTCTATTGCAGCAGCTGAATGAGAATCTTTACAACTATGATAATCAACAAAAACTAACTATAATAACTATGATAATCAACTATAACTAACTATAATAACTATGATAATCAACTATAACTAACTATAATAACTATGATAATCAACTATAACTAACTATAATAACTATGATAATCAACTACAACTAACTATAATAACTATTATAATCAACTATAACTAACTATAATAACTATGATAATCAACTATAACTAACTATAATAACTATGATAATCAACTATAACTAACTATAATAACTATGATAATCAACTATAACTAACTATAATAACTATTATAATCAACTATAACTAACTATAATAACTATGATAATCAACTATAACTAACTATAATAACTATGATAATCAACTATAACTAACTATAATAACTATGATAATCAACTAGAACTAACTATGATAATCAACTATAACTAACTATAATAACTATTATAATCAACTATAACTAACTATAATAACTATGATAATCAACTATAACTAACTATAATAACTATTATAATCAACTATAACTAACTATAATAACTATGATAATCAACTAGAACTAACTATAATAACTATGATAATCAACTATAACTAACTATAATAACTATTAAAATCGACTATAACTAACTATAATAACTATGATAATCAACTATAACTAACTATAATAACTATGATAATCAACCATAACTAACTATAATAACTATGATAATCAACTATAACTAACTATAATAACTATGATAATCAACTATAACTAACTATAATAACTATGATAATCAACTATAACTAACTATGATAATCAACTATAACTAACTATAATAACTATGATAATCAACTATAATAACTATGATAATCAACTATAACTAACTATGATAATCAACTATAACTAACTATGATACCTATGATAATCAACTATAACTAACTATGATAATCAACTATGATAACTATGATAATCAACTATAATAACTATGATAATCAACTATAACTAACTATAATAACTATGATAATCAACTATAACTAGCTATAATAACTATGATAATCATCTATAACTAACTATGATAACTATGATAATCAACTATAACTATGATAATCAACTATAACTAACTATGATAACTATGATAATCAACTATAATAACTATGATAATCAACTATAACTAACTATGATAACTATGATAATCAACTATAATAACTATGATAATCAACTATAACTAACTATAATAACTATGATAATCAACTATAACTAACTATGATAATCAACTATAGCTAACTATAATAACTATGATAATCAACTATAACTAACTATGATAATCAACTATAACTAACTATAACTATGATAATCAACTATAACTAACTATGATAACCAACTATAACTAACTATGATAATCAACTATAACTAACTTTAATAACTATGATAATCAACTATAACTAACTATAATAACTATGATAATCAACCATAACTAACTATGATAATCAACTATAACTAACTATGATAATCAACTATAACTAACTATAACTAACTATGATAATCAACTATAACTAACTATAACTAACTATGATAATCAACTATAACTAACTATAATAACTATGATAATCAACTATAACTAACTATGATAATCAACTATAACTAACTATAATAACTATGATAATCAACTATAACTAACTATGATAATCAACTATAATAACTATGATAATCAACTATAATAACTATGATAATCAACTATAACTAACTATGATAATGAACTACAACTAACTATAATAACTATTATAATCAACTATAACTAACTATGATAATTAACTATAACTAACTATAATAACTATGATAATCAACTATAACTAACTATGATAACTATGATAATCAACTATAACTAACTATAATAACTATTAAAATCAACTATAACTAACTATAATAACTATGATATTCAACTATAACTAACTATGATAACTATGATAATCAACTATAACTAACTATGATAACTATGATAATCAACTATAACTAACTATAATAACTCTGATATTCAACTATAACTAACTATGATAACTATGATAATCAACTATAACTAACTATAATAACTATGATAATCAACTATAATAACTATGATAATAATCTATAACTAACTATAACTATGATAATCAACTATAACTAACTATGATAACTATGATAATCAACTATAACTAACTATGATAACTCTGATGCTTTATAACCGTGTTATGTGTATAATGATGTTTTATTTTCTATTGCAGCAGCTGGATGAGATGTGGCAGGAGCTGCGTTGGATCACTGATGCCCTGCAGTATGCCCGCTACAAGCATCCCAGTGGCGGTGTGCCCATCACCAGCCTGGTCAATGCCAGCAAGCCTGAGTCAGACCAGGGGGCACAGAAGAGTGACTCAGCATCCTCTACCATGGACTACCTACCCACACCATCACCCTCACCTGAGCTACGACCCAGGAAGGATGCTAGTGGTGAGGAGAATGACACACAAACACACACACACACCATCTTGGCTGTCCATCGAAGATGATGATGAAGATGCTCTTCTTGTGGATGGGGGGTAGGGGTGTGTTAGCACTTCAAGACACATGCACTCACATCTCTACATACGGTGCATACAACAACAACAACAACAACAACAACAAGAAATCACCCTCACTCTCCACATACTGGAAATACGTCAGGGATGGCCTTTATCTTTATGCTAAACACATACCCCCACTCTACAATCATAGTTTGTTCTGTGTCTGTGTGCAACACTGTCTTGTACATGGACTGTATGTGTCCACTGGGCACACACTGGTTGAATCAATGTTGTTTCCATGTCATTTCAATGAAATTTACGTTGAACCAACGTGGAATAACATTGAATTGACCTCTGTGCCCAATGGGGTGTTTCTGACCCGTCTGTCTGTCTGTTTCCTCCCTCAGACTCCCAACTGGGGTCAGATGAGGACGGTTGTTCAGAGGTGTTCCTGCCAACAGACAGCGACTATGACTCCAGCGAGGCCTTGTCCCCCCGTGAGCTGGACCTGCTCTACTCTTCCCAACAGGACCTATCCCAACAGGCTGTGCACGCCCTGGGAGGCAGCGCTCCCGACGTACTGCAGATACACGAACTAAGGTACAATAACGACATTTAACCCCTGACCCTGATGTACTGCAGATACACGAACTAAGGTACAATAACGACCTCTAACCCTGACCCTGACGTACTGCGGATACACGAACTAAGGTACAATAACGACCTCTAACCCTGACCCTGACGTACTGCAGATACACGAGCTCAGGTATGAGAACAACCTTGTGAGAATATTTTAAGATGATACACAACACAGAGGACTAGAGGTAAATAGGGAATTAACGATCAATGGAAATAGTTGTTTTCCAGTTCAACATCTGGTTAGAATCTGTGTAGGGGTTTCAGTCCTGGACTCATAGCTACGTGTGGCAAGATCTCGTTGGTCTGAATCGTCTATACATTGAGCCTGAAACGGGACACTTGTTATTTGACCATTGGCCCAATTTTAATGCAAGGAATTCTAATTGGTCGACCACAGACTAGGGTTGCGGGTTATAAATTACATCCTGTCACTTTGTTCTGTGGAGAATCATTTAGGACCTGGAAGAAGGAACATTGACCATCTCCTTCCCAGCGTAACATCTATGATTTCTTATTTTTGAATAAACCTATTTGTCTCCCCCTGATTTGCTTTGGGGTCTGTGTTATTCAAGAATAACATCAGCTGGCTAACGACCTCTAACCCCTGACCCTGACATACTGCAGATACACAAGCTCAGGAAGAGAATGACCTCTAACCCCTGACCCAGAAATACTGCAGATACACTGAGCTCAGATGTGTCCCTGTCCCCCTCACTCTCCAAAGATGTGCCCCTGTCCCCCTCACTCTCCAAAGATGTGTCCCTGTCCCCCTCACTCTCCAAAGATGTGTCCCTGTCCCCCACTCTCTCCAAAGATGTGTCCCTGTCCTCCACTCTCTCCAAAGATGTGTCCCTGTCCCCCTCACTCTCCAAAGATGTGTCCCTGTCCCCCTCAATCTCCAAAGATGTGTCCCTGTCCCCCTCACTCTCCAAATATGTGTCCCTGTCCCCCTCACTCTCCAAAGATGTGTCCTTGTCCCCTTCACTCTCCAAAGATGTGTCCCTGTCCCCCTCACTCTTCAAAGATGTGTCCCTGTCCCCCTCACTCTCCAAAGATGTGTCCCTGTCCCCCTCAATCTCCAAAGATGTGTCCCTGTCCCCCTCACTCTCCAAAGATGTGTCCCTGTCCCCCTCACTCTCCAAAGATCTGTCCCTGTCCCCCACTCTCTCCAAAGATGTGTCCCTGTCCCCCACTCTCTCCAAATATGTGTCCCTGTCCCCCTCACTCTCCAAAGATGTGTCCCTGTCCCCCTCACTCTCCAAAGATGTGTCCCTGTCCCCCTCACTCTCTAAAGATGTGTCCCTGTCCCCCACTCTCTTTTCCTCTATAATCTAATGGTTTGTCTTTTTGACAGAGCCTTGAATATAACCTAATGGATCTGTTTTTCCCTTTCCAGGTACAGCATCTGCCATCCCAAAGACCTCCCTCTCTCCCCCGCCTTCCCCCTCTCCCCAGGCCCACTCCTCTCCCCCGCCTTCCCCCTATCCTCAGCCCCACCCTTCTCCCCTGCCCTCATTCTCCCCGAGACCACCCTTTCTTGCACCAAAATCCTGGAGGGTCTCTCCCTCTCCAAGACAACCCAGGACCAGCACTCCTCCACCCCCCTGTGGCCCCTAGCCAACCCCCCAACCAAGCGGAAGCTGTTGTCCAGAAGCCACGGGGCCGCTGGGCCCCAGCACTGGTTGAAGAGCCACAGCGACAGCCACACTGGGTCCCTGTCTGAGGGGGTCTATACCAGGCAGAAGGAACCAGACCTGCCCCTGGATCTCCCATCCCCTCAGGGGGAGACATACGTTAGTCATGCTTCCTGTGTCCTGGAGGGCAGTAGGGCAGGGCAGAGGGAGCCCAGGCCCCATGTCAGGAGGATCTTTGTGGAACCGTGTAAGGAAACATCGCTTGAGAACAGGGGCTGGGGAGAGGAGGAGAGAGGGATGGAGGGACGGGGGGAGAGAGGGGCAGGGGTGATGGTGGTTGTCACAGAGGAGGGGTCAGGAGAGGAGGCATATGAAGGAGCAACAGCCCAGGATGTTGACTCAGACGACCAAACAAACACACAGGTGTCAGAGATCCTCAGCAGCACGCTCTAGGATTGGATGACAATCAGTAACACGCTCTAGGATTGGATGATAATCAGTAACACGCTCTAGGATTGGATGATAATCAGTAACACGCTCTAGGATTGGATGATAATCAGTAACACGCTCTAGGATTGGATGATAATCAGTAACACGCTCTAGGATTGGATGATAATCAGTAAAACGTTCTAGGATTGGATGATAATCAGTAACACGCTCTAGGGATTGGATGATAATCAGTAACACGCTCTAGGATTGGATGATAATCAGTAACACGTTCTAGGATTGGATGATAATCAGTAACACGTTCTAGGATTGGATGATAATCAGTAACACGCTCTAGGGATTGGATGATAATCAGTAACACGCTCTAGGATTGGATGATGGTTTGGCATGGTGCTCCAGGGTCTGGTTGCACCAGTTGGTCATAACAAAAGTAATGCACGTTCATGACATTTGATGCTTCAAAATGATGGTTGCTGTTCCCATCCTCGTGGTGGTTTTAAAACTTACCTTCACTTCGCAAAGCCCACCACTATGCACGTTTTCTTAACCAGAACGGGTTGGATCCATAAAGAATCACTGTGGGAATAGATATCACACATTTAGCATGTCATAATGTAACATAAATCAAGTGTATTATTTTGCTGTTGACTCACGCTTAGGCAACTCCAAAAGCCTGCGCAGGTTGTAAAATATGAACACGAGACTCATATCCTTTTGAAAATATAGATCGCTATCATGATGACGAGAGTCCATATTTAACCCTACGCCTGCTCCCTACTAGATGTAGAGTCTATGCCCAGTCGTAGCTCATAGAAGGGCTTACGACCAGGTGGTGCAACAGGTATCATTTTTAGAGCCGGCGTAGAGTGCGTTTTACGTCGGGTGTAGAGTAACGATCCACTTACAACCCGGTGCAACCGGCCCCAGGATTGGACGATGCTCAGGTAAAAAGTCTAGCATTGGCCCATGTTCAGTAACACACTCTAGCATTTGACAGTGGTTCAGTAACGACCTCCAGGATTGGACGACGGCTCAGCAACATGTTCTTGGAGTGAACGATACTGAGTGACAAGCTTTTGAACGATTGGACAATGGATAATTGATGACATTTGGATGGAGCACTATCGTTGTGGAACGTTGCATACGAAACGTATCCCTCCACGGTGTATCCAAACTGCCACCAATGCACCTTTCCCTGTCTGTTTCTGCCTCTGTGTGTGTTTGTGTGGGCCTCGTTCCTTCTTTCATCGCTTTCTCTCTGTCCTTCATATAACTGTGGACAGGCATGCTGAACTGACTCTGAGCTCGTGGACGTGTGTAGCTCACAGACGGGACAATCCTTGCTCTCTCTGTACGATGTACTAGAGACTCAAGTTGCTGGCCAACTGTCTGAACTGTAGAACTCAGAACCAAGCCAAGGCTCCAACTGTTATGACCTATAACCAATGCAACACGAACTAAAGCACTGCTTTACCTTTGCACTTGAATCTGTGTTGATGGCCGCGAGATCTCGGAGTTGCTATTTCAATTGATGGGTATTCGTGGTACATTTGTCGATGTACATATTAGATACAAGCCTTGTGTTTCTCTACACAGCAAATTGGCCAGTGTTAACTAGTGTTGCTTTTTCAGTGTAGCGTTTCCAGTGTTGATTCAGGAGTTAAATATAGCACTGTAAATATTTAAAGAACCACAGTGTTGGTGTTAATAACCAGAGTTAAACCAAAACCTCTGCCATCATTATCATATTTCCCAGCATGCTCTATTGCAGGTTGAATTTTAGAATTGTTTGTTTAAATATCTATGTTTTTTTTTTGCATGCACATTGATTAATTGATGTTATTCTACTTAAAGGGCTCAGTGCAGTCCAAAATGTGATTTTCCAGTATTTTATATATATATTTCCACACTATGAGGATGGAATACTACTGTGAAATTGTGAAAATTATGAAAATGCCCTTTTAGTGTAAGAGCTGTTTGAAAAGACGCCTGAAATTTCAGCCTGTTTTAGTGGTATGGGGCTGTAAATGAGCTAATAGACCAATAAGAGAGTTCCAAACTACCTTGTCAATAATGTCTAGTTTTCCCCTCCCCCACTCAGACCCCTCCCAGACAGTCCTGGCTAGAAGCTATTTTTATTTTATTTTTGACAATTTTAATTGAAAACAATCACAGTAAGATACTTAACTGTTACCCAGAAATGATTTGATGTTGAGATAAAAACTGCTGCATCGGACCTTATAAAATATAAATAACATCCATTTTTCTGAAATAATCTAATCTGTTACTTGGACTTAATGCACCCTTTACTGAAATGGCCGTTCCAGTTTAGATGGGTTAGGTAGTCTGATATTTTAGTATTCCCAACCCTGGAAGTCTTGGGTGAAAAAATGTAAACTAAATTGGATATTCCTGTGGCTGCATTCCAATAGGAATTACACATCACTTTGCAAACCAGCAAAATGTGACTTGCAGGCCTGATATGGAGTTTCAGGCCACTGTATGAGGGTAAAACTAGGCCCTCAAAGGCCTTAAGAAATATTTATTTTATTGTCTTATATAATTACATTATATGATAACATTCGCTTAGGATCTCACCTGGTGAAGATCACAGGACTGAAAATGCAACAACCATGTCTCTGTCACTAACAAATACAGTCATGAGTGGCAACTCTACAATATAATCAAAAGGCAAGGCACTCTGGGAAATATGCAAATAAGACTTCACACTAAGCAAAGCGTTAATCTAACTCTGAAAATTGTGGACCTGTACGCTTGAGAATTTGCTGTGTAGGTGTCTCAGCATGGACTATAGGCACCCGCAGTGAATGTCCTGTCATGGTTTAAAAGTTGGTTTTCTGTGGTAATTAATGTGTCATTACCATCATGCTAAGCTGGTTCTTTTGTGGTTCTGTTACAACAAAAAAGTCAACCGGAGTCTCATTTGGAATGACAGTGACATTCTTCATACACAAAAACAGTCACGTTTCATATCTTTCTCAGACTAACAACATCACCAGCATTTAATATCAAATCAAATTGGATTTTGTCACGTGCTTCGTAAACAACCGGTGTAGACTAACAGTGAAATGCAGAGAGAAAAATATATAAAAATACACACCGAGTAGTGATGATAACTTGGCTATATGCATGGGGTACCAGTACCGAGTCCACATGCAGGGGTAGGAGATCATTTGGGTAGATATGTACGTATTCAGACCACACTATGTTTTCAACATTTTGTTAAATTACTGCCTTATTCTAAAATTGATTTAATACGTATTTCCTCATCAATCTACACACAATACCTCATAATGACAAAGTAAAAACAGGTTTAGACATTTTTGCAAATGTATTACAAATAAAAAACCAGAAATATCACATTTTACATAAGTATTAAAATCCTTTACTCAGTACTTTGTTGTAGCACCTTTGGCAGCGATTACAGCCTCTAGTCTTATTGGGTATGACGCTACAAGCTTGGCACACCTGTATTTGGGGGAGTTTCTCCCATTTTTCTCTGCAGATCCTTTCAAGCACTGTCAGGTTGGATGGGGAGTGTTGCTGCCCAGCTATTTTCAGGTCTCTCCAGAGATGTTCGATCGGGTTCAAGTCCGGGCTCTGGCTGGGCCCCTCAAGGACATTCAGAGACTTGTCCCTAAGCCACTCCTGCGTTGTCTTGGCTGTGTGTTTAGGGTCATTGATCATGACTAGCCTCCCAGTCCCTGCTGCTGAAAAACCTCTCCACAGCATGAATCTGCCACCATCATGCTTCACAGTAGGGACGGTGCCAGGTTTCCTCCAGACGTGACACTTGACATTCAGGCCGAAGGGATCAATCTTGATTTCATCAGACCAGAGAATCTTTTTTCTCATGGTCAGAGTCATTTAGGTGCCTTTTGGCAAACTGCAAGCGGGCTGTCATGTGTTAAAGAAGCAGGGAAGCACTGCTAAGGTACACAATAGTATGTTTTGGTAGACAAGCTGCTAAGGTACACAATTATATGTTTTGGTAGACAAGCTGCTAAGGTACACAATAGTATGTTTTGGTAGACAAGCTGCTAAGGTACACAATAGTATGTTTTGGTAGACAAGCTGCTAAGGTACACAATTATATGTTTTGGTAGACAAGCTGCTAAGGTACACAATAATATGTTTTGGTAGACAAGCTGCTAAGGTACACAATAATATGTTTTGGTAGACAAGCTGCTAAGGTACACAATAGTATGTTTTGGTAGACAAGCTGCTAAGGTACACAATAGTATGTTTTGGTAGACAAGCTGCTAAGGTACACAATAGTATGTTTTGGTAGACAAGCTGCTAAGGTACACAATAGTATGTTTTGGTAGACAGAAGCTGCTAAGGTACACAATAATATGTTTTGGTAGACAGAAGCTGCTAAGGTACACAATAATATGTTTTGGTAGACAGAAGCTGCTAAGGTACACAATAATATGTTTTGGTAGACAGAAGCTGCTCTTTGGTAAAAGTAGGTAAATTGTTCATCAAAATGAACGGAGGACCAAGACAATACCATTAAGGCCTGATTGGTGGAGTGCTGTCCTTCTGGAAGTTTCTCCCATCTCTACAGAGGAACGCTGTCAGAATGACCATCGGGTTCTTGTTCACCTACCTGACCAAGGCCCTTCTCCCCCGATTGCTCAGTTTGGCCGGGCGGCCAACACCAGGAAGAGTCTTGATGGTTCAAAACTTCTTCCATTTAAGAATGATGAAGGCCACTGTGTTCTTGGGGCCCTTCCATGCGCCAGAAATGTTTTGATACCCTTTCCCAGATCTGTGCCTCAATACAATGCAGCAGGTTGCCTAGTGGGTTGGCAGGTAGCCTAGTGGTTAGCGTGTTGGGCCAGTAACCAAAAGGTTGCTGGATTGAATCGCTGAGCTGACAAGGTAAAAATATGTTGTTCTGCCTCTGAACAAGGCAGTTAACCCACTGTTCCCCGGTAGGCCGTCACTGTAAATAAGAATTTGTTCTTAACTGACTCGCCTAGTTAAATAAAATAACAATCTGTCTTGAAGCTGTGTGGACAGTTCCTCTGACATGCACTGTAAACTGTGGTACTTTATATAGACAGGTGTGTGCCTTTCCAAATCATGTCCAATCAATTGAATTTACCACAGGTGGACTCCAATGAAGTTGTAGAAACATCTCAAGGATGATCAATGGAAACAGGATGCACCTGAGTTCAATTTTGAGTCTCATAGCAAATGGTCTGAATACTTATGCAAATAAGATATTTCTGTTCTTAACATTTGATAAATTTTCACCTAGTCATTATGGGGTTTTGTGTGTAGATTGATGAGGAAAATGTTTAATTTAATACCTTTTAGAATAAGGCTGTAACGTAACAAAATGTGGAAAAAGTGAAGGGGTCTGAATAATTTCAGAATGCGCTGTAGATAGGGGTCAAGATCTTTCTAGTATACAGTAGTAAACAGTTATGAATCTTTAAGTGGACTGTAGGTTGCCCCTGGGCCATGTTCTGACAAGCCCATCGTTAAGAATACTGATGATGACGAGAGTATTAAACATTCCATAGCGAGCTGCAATGAATTCCAATATCATTGACCCTATATCCCTATAAGTATTTTTGTACTCTATTTTAAAACGTTGATAACTTGCTATTTTGCATTGAATGTCTACCATTTGTCTTGTACTTGAATCAAATGGAGATGTATTATCTTGTTGGCATGGACTTTGTTTTGTACCTGTGTGGACTGTAGCTTGTGTCCAGTTAGATTTTGTGCCCCCCCCCCTTGGTTTGGCATGAGAACGTCAAGGTTTAGAGATCAGGGGTCATGGACTGGTGGGGTCAGAGGCTGCACTTTGCATCCTGGACTTTAGTAGCCATGTGGTGTGAAGCTATGTTTCCGTTATGTTTCCATGACACTTTAAGGGTTGTTTTGAACTATGTTTGATCATGAACACTGTAGCGTTATGTTTTTATCCTGTGTTCTCTCGTACATAGTATTATACTGTCTATAGTATTAGTACTCTGTTGTAGAGATGAATACAGCGTATTGGATTCATGTTATTAGAGTAACGTTTCCAGGACCAGCTAATAATTGTGTTCATATGAAGTTTACCACACCATGGATTATATCAGACTAAATTGCACTTTGAACTTTGTATGTCTATTTTATTTGATTCAAATGATGATACATCAAGCTAAAAACCCAAACAACACCTTCGCGGTTTTATCAAAGCCGTATTGCACGGGTAAGAGGGAAACCGGAGCTAGCTTTTCGCTATTTTAAAATGGCAGGTGACTATAAAAGCTCATTTAAATGTAACGTACCGATCGAGGCCAGCTCTATCGGTAACGATTGTAAAACAAATGGTTGCATTATTAGAATATTAATATGACGGAAGAGTAATGGTTGCATTATTAGAATATTATTATGACGGAAGAGTAATGGTTGCATTATTAGAATATTAATATGACGGAAGAGTAATGGTTGCATTATTAGAATATTAATATGACGGAAGAGTAATGGTTGCATTATTAGACTATTAATATGACGGAAGAGTAATGGTTGCATTATTAGAATATTAATATGACGGAAGAGTAATGGTTGCATTATTAGAATATTAATATGACGGAAGAGTAATGGTTGCATTATTAGAATATTAATATGACGGAAGAGTAATGGTTCCATTATTAGACTATTAATATGACGGAAGAGTAATGGTTGCATTATTAGAATATTAATATGACGGAAGAGTAATGGTTGCATTATTAGAATGTTAATATGACGGAAGAGTAATGGTTGCATTATTAGAATATTAATATGACGGAAGAGTAATGGTTGCATTATTAGAATATTAATATGACGGAAGAGTAATGGTTCCATTATTAGACTATTAATATGACGGAAGAGTAATGGTTGCATTATTAGAATATTAATATGACGGAAGAGTAATGGTTGCATTATTAGAATGTTAATATGACGGAAGAGTAATGGTTGACGTTTACGTTTGGTGTTGGATCAGCAGGTTATTTTTTCCACTTGTCTCTTAAAGAAATACAGTATATATTAGCAACAATGTTTTTTATCCATTAGGGAAAATATGGAGCTAGGCTAGTCATTATTGTGTCCTCCCGACAGTGTATAAGCTACCTGTGCACTTACAGGCTGTTGTAAATGAGTTCTTTAAGAAAGCTTATACTCTCACTTTTATTTACAGTCATGTGGTCTTTAAACCACTTCTCCAAATTACCAAAATCACTATGTTATTGTCTTAAGTGTTGGGCTTTGGGTTTGGGGGTAGGCCTACTACCAAACCACCAGTCAATGGGGGGGGCTACTACCAAATCCACCAGTCAATGTATATTTCTCAGGAGTAAAAGCATAATCTGTTGATATGAAATATTGAATATTACTATGTTATTGTCCTATTGATTTAGTGATCTATGTCGCCCCACTTCCCCACATTTCAATCACTCAGTATGCTATTATTATTATTATTATTATTATTATTATTATTATTGTTATTATTATTATTATCATTATTATTATTATTTAATGGTCGAAGAGCTAAAAGGCCATATCAGATCAGTCTCAATGTCTTTATGCCACGTGCACATAGTTGGCCAAAATCAAGAGGGATCATCATATCTGTATATTTTTGCATTTCCTTATAAATAGATGAACTGTCATAATTTCCTAAATGAAAATAAAGCTAATATGTTTGCTGTTGGGGATGATGTCAGTCCTAAAATCACCAGAGTTCCTATAATGTTTGACCAGTTGAAATAAACCTTTCCCATGTGGATGTTGTGCACAACACTGCCTCTGTCCGTCACTCACAACACCTCCTCTGTCTGTCACTCACAACACTGCCTCTGTCCGTCACTCTCAACACTGCCTCTGTCCGTCACTCACAACACCGCCTCTGTCCGTCACTCACAACACCGCCTCTGTCTGTCACTCACAACACTGCCTCTGTCCGTCACTCACAACACTGCCTCTGTCCGTCACTCACAACACCGCCTCTGTCCGTCACTCACAAAACTGCCTCTGTCCGTCACTCACAACACGCCTCCGTCTGTCTGTCACTCACAACACTGCCTCTGTCTGTCACTCACAACACTGCCTCTGTCCATCACTCACAACACTGCCTCTGTCTGTCACTCACAACACTGTCTCAGTCCGTCACTCACAACACTGCCTCTGTCTGTCACTCACAACACTGCCTCTGTCTGTCTGTCACTCACAACACTGCCTCTGTCCGTCACTCACAACACTGCCTCTGTCCGTCACTCACAACACTGCCTCTGTCCGTCACTCACAACACTGCCTCTGTCTGTCACTCACAACACTGCCTCTGTCTGTCACTCACAACACTGCCTCTGTCTGTCTGTCACTCACAACACTGCCTCTGTTCGTCACTCACAACACTGCCTCTGTCCGTCACTCACAACACTGCCTCTGTCCGTCACTCACAACACTGCCTCTGTCCGTCACTCACAACACTGCCTCTGTCCGTCACTCACAACACTGGCTCCACTGCCTCTGTCTGTCACTCACAACACTGCTTCTGTCCATCACTCACAACACTGCCTCTGTCCGTCACTCACAACACTGTCTCAGTCCGTCACTCACAACACTGCCTCTGTCTGTCACTCACAACACTGCCTCTGTCTGTCCGTCACTCACAACACTGCCTCTGTCCGTCACTCACAACACTGCCTCCGTCCGTCACTCACAACACTGCCTCTATCCGTCACTCACAACACTGCCTCTGTCCGTCACTCACAACACTGCCTCTGTCTGTCTGTCACTCACAACACTGCCTCTGTCCGTCACTCACAACACTGCCTCTGTCCGTCACTCACAACACTGCCTCTGTCCGTCACTCACAACACTGCCTCTGTCCGTCACTCACAACACTGCCTCTGTCTGTCACTCACAACACTGCCTCTGTCTGTCTGTCACTCACAACACTGCCTCTGTCTGTCTGTCACTCACAACATTGCCTCTGTCCGTCACTCACAACACTGCCTCTGTTCGTCACTCTTCACTCACAACTTCGGTGATGACGACCGGCAGGTGGCCTGGTGCTGTCGCAATAACCTGGAACTCAACACAATAAAACTGTGGACGTTGTGTTTGCCTGAGCAATCTCTCCCCCTCGAGATTGACGGCACAGCTGAATCATTCAAATTCCGTCATCTTCCACAACCTCAAGTGGAAATACAACAGCACAGCGGTCACCAAGGCGGCACACCGGCGGATTTAATACCTGCGGCAGCTGAAATAAAATCTTCCCGTCAACCCTGATCCAGTTAAGGAAACACAACCGGCAGAGATAAACGGAGCATAGATAGGGCCCGGTTTCCCAAATGCTGAATCAATAACTCGGTCCAACGGACAAGCCAAAGACTGGACTAAACCCACGTTTTTTAATTTAGGGGATGGTGACAGGGACTGTTTCGGTTTATTTTTCAAAACCGTGGCAGTCCGCAATCACGTGACCCTTTTGGTGACAGTAAAAACATTCACAGATTTAGTGCGAAGGCTTACGGTCGTCGAAGGAAAAGCGACCTGAACGAGGCACTGGTGATGTAATCGTCCGGCCTTCAAAACGAGGCGCACCAAAGACAGTCTTGTGTGTCAAAGCGTACTCATCTGCCAACAATGCTGCTTGGGCCAATGTCGCCACTTTCTGTTCATTTAAATTAACTACAATTCTATCAGGGAGGTTGCTTTTAAAATCCTCCAACAGCCAGCATCAACTCCTGAATATCAGCAAAGTTGTTAGCTTTGCTGGCCGAACACCAGCGATTAAACAGAGACTCTTTGTCCCTTGCATTCTCAACAAAAGTATGGTGAGAGGGTTTTTTGTGGTTCCTGAAACCCTGCCTATAAGCTTCAGGAACCAACTCATAAGCCCGCAACACGGTTGTTTTAACTATATCGTAGTATAAACTGTCTTCCAGGGAGAGAGAAGCTACTACTTCCTTGGCTTTCCCAGACAATTTACATTGCAACTGGAGCGGCCAAACCTCTAGTGGCCAATGCAGCGCAGTGGCCGCAAGTTCAAACGCAGAGAAATAAGAATCAACGTCTGACTACCCAAATGGAAGGACTAAAGCAATATTTTTTATTTCATCGAAGTGGGCATGATGATGAGCAGGTTGTGGAGTCTCACTGGAGCCAGGGTCTAACTCCAGTTGTCAGATCCTTACCTCCTTGTCGGCTTCTACTTCCATTTTCCTAATTTCAAAATCAATCTGTCTAATGGGCTCTTTATCTTTTTGCTGCATTTCCAAATGGCCTCACCTTTAGTCTAGCGGTACCGTTTGAGCGACCCGAAGCAGAAGATAAAGGGTTGAATTAGGGGAATGTAAAGAGGTACGAGCAACCCCTTCCTCCGCGCCATCCTCTGACTTGGCTTTTGAAGGTCTACCCGTCTCCTCTCCTGAAGCCTTCCTCTCCTCATCTTTCAGCAAGAAAATGTGTTTTTTCACTAAACCCTCCCTGACTAGAACCACAAGCTCAGCTTTTAGGGTTTTCTCAGGAATGATAATGGTCAGCTATGGCACAAAGGTCTACTATACGCGACCCCACCAAACAATCAACAGGGGCGCTTCAATAAAATGGGAGGCAGCCATGGTACACAGCAGCATGTTGAACACGCGCAAACTAAACAAGTCATCCAAACTCACAACCTACCACCACACCTCAATCACCAATCTCAGAGCAGCAGGGTCCTGTGGATTTAACAATCCTGGATGAGCCCCCATGATGTCACGTACGCCTCTTGGAGAATGGAATGCAAACCTGCTTACGAAACACCCTGTCATCCTTACCCGCACCTACAATCACATACCTCTTCCACTCCACAGGGAATTGAGTGTAGCAGTGTGTTGCGTACCCTCCTTCAAGAGGCGTACGTGACATAATGAGGTAACAACATAATGGTGTTTTAACCTGACGAGGGGGCGGGTTCAGAAATCCAATCACCGATGGGGCCGACCAATCAGCTGCTTGGAATCCCGGAAGCCATTTCCTGAAATACACACGTTCAAACCCAAAACAACACAGAAACTGGGGAACGTAACACACTATCAGCACCATGTCACAGAGTAACATTGTGAGTATGTTGTCTATCACTAGCAGCACCATATCATCGAGCAACATTCGGAGAATGTTGCATATCACTAGCTGTACCATATCACAGAGTAAAAATCTGAGGATGTTGTCTATCACTAGCAGCACCATACCACAGAGAAACATTATGACTGTGTTGTCTATACTAGCAGCACCATACCACTAAGTAGCAGTCTGACTGTTGTCTATACTAGCAGCACCATACCACTAAGTAGCAGTCTGACTGTGTTGTCTATACTAGCAGCACCATATCACCAAGTTGCAGTCTGACTATGTGTTAATGCACTTGGCACATAAAGGTGATTCTGATTCTACAACTGCCTCTGCCTGTCACTCTTCACTCAGTTCAATGACTAGTGAAATCACTTCAAGTAGTAGAGACAAAGCATACCGTTCAGCAGTGCATCCTTAATGGAAGATTCTTCTCTATTCTAATCGGCGATGGCACTTTTTCAATCTGTAGAAGGAAAACTGGTTTTTACCTTTCCTAGTAGCAGCTCAGGAGATGTTGCAGAGTACTGTGTGAGTGGAGTTCTCACACCTTCTCCTGGCCCTCTTCTCCTTTCCTCCCCCTTGCTTAATTCTCAGTTGAATATATCTTTTAGCTTTTCCAGCTGATAGTTTTCAATGGCTGTCAATATCCTGTGCCCACGGCGATGGAGTACAATGGAGCAAATCACGTTTTATTGGTCACATACACATATTTAGCAGATGTTTGTGTAACAAAGTGCTCGTGTTCCTAGCTCCAACAGTGCAGTAGTATCCAACAATTCACAACAATACACACAAATCTCAAAGTAAAATATATTTAATATTAGGACGAGCAATGTCGAATTGGCATTGACTAGAACACAGTAGAATATGCTACGCAACATCCCAAAGGCCTCCAGATATCAGCATCGGTCTGAAGGCACGGCAACTGGTATCCATGGCAACCACACAAAGGCGCTGTGTGCAGTCCTGATCTGCAATATTTTGTGATGAGAGAGAAGGAGAGAGGTAGAGGAGCGGATACAGGTTTGGAAAGAGAGACGGGAGGGGGGTGGAAAGGGAAAGAATGGATGCAGATGGATTATTGACATGTATTGTCTGCTCTGCCAATGGCCATGCTTAGGAAGAGAGTGAGAAAGGAAGAAAGAAAAGAGCGTGAAATGACTTCATACAGCATTACAAATATTAGATCATTTTGGCATTACTCCTCGGGAGACTGAATAACTAAAACAGCAGCACAGAGATGTTATATACATATATATATATATATATATATATATATATATATATATATATATATATATATATATATATATATATATACTGGATTTATTTACGAGGTAGACCAGCTTTAATATTGCAGACAGATTGCAGCTTCAATCAATGTAATTGTCTGCATCACTTCCAACTCCCCATATATTTTTGAGCAAATATAGAAGGTCTGTATGGAGGAGTGGGTCAAAATCCCTGCTGCAGTGTGCAAACCTGGTCAAGAACTACAGGAAACGTATGATCTCTGTAATTGCAAACAAAGGTTTCTGTACCAAATATTACGTTCTACTTTTCTGATGTATCAAATACTTATGTCATGCAATAAAATGCAAATTAATTACTTAAAAATCATACAATGTTATTTTCTGGGTTTTTGTTTTAGATTCCGTCTCTCACAGTTGAAGTGTACCTATGATAGAAATTACAGTAGGAAAACCTACAAAATTGGCAGTGTTTCAAATACTTGTTCTCCCCACTGTATATCCCCCCCACTAGAATTCCCATACTTTAATGAAGACAGCTTCTCCATCCTGGAGGGGGAAATCAATCATTTCCAGGCCCAGGGACATGTACTAGTCTGTGGCGACCGAAATGCCAGAACTGGACAAGAACCTGACACCCTCAGCACACAGAAATCCAAGATGGCGTAGCAGTCAGACGTATTTGTCCTTCGTCTTGTCGTGTCCCATGTATATATATTTTTATATATTTTTCTTTGCATATCTTTTTATATTTTTCTAAACCCTTACTTCAAAATACTCTCCTGCAACCCGCCTCACCCAATGTGGTGTTGCTTTTTCTCTAACGTATTTTTCTTCGCCTCTTACTGGAATCTCTCCAACAAAAACTAGCCAGATAACCAGCCAGCTAACGGTCATCAGCTAACCTTAGCTCGGAAAGCTCTCGCCAGTTTGTACAACGCGATTCAACCAGAGCATACCGGACCTATTTTTTTCTCTCCATATCCCCGGATTCCTATCGCAAGCTCGGAACCTTCACACCTTCCGACCTTCGCAGCTAACGTCCCCTGAATGCTAGCTGTCTAGAGCACAACGAACTGTTGGCTTACGAGGCCCATCGAATACATTCCGAAGCCACTAGCTAGCAGTCAGCTATCCTTTGCTAGCAGTCATCAGCTACCTTTATCCCGGACAACTCTCGCCAATCTGTACAGCGTGACTCAAACCAGAGCTAGTCTGACTTATTCTTCTCGATATCTCCGGATTCCTACCTATTTTTTATTTTTTTAATTACAATTTTATTATTATGTTATTTTTTTATATATTTTTTCCACCTGGAATTATAGCAGCTAACAACTCCTGAACGCACAGCCGCTAATCTGCGGCCTGCTAGCTATTTTAAGCACATTGGACTGCTGACTTAAAAGGCCATTCGTACATCCTCTGATATAACTGCACGAGGGGGGCACAACAGACTTCCCTCCGTCGCGTCATCCCTCTAAGGCCTTTCTGTTAGCCTGCTAGCCTCGTGCCGCTAGCTGCCTGAAGCCACGCACTGGACTTGTATGATCACCCGGCTACGCATGCCTTTCCCTAACGTCACCATGCCGTGTCGATTGCTGTTGTGGTTTGTAACTATTGTTTTATTTCACTGTAGAGCCTATGGCACTGCTCAACACGCCTCAGCTAACAATTTAGTTCCACCCCCCACACACGCAGTGACATCACCTGGTTTAAATGCTATTTCTAGAGACAACATCTCTTTCATTATCACTATATGCACAGGTTTACCCACACTGTGTTCACATCATACTATACCTTTGTCTGTACATTATGCCTTGAATATATTCTACCGTGCCCAGAAATCTGCTCTTCTTACTCTCTGTTCTGAACGTACTAGGCGTCCAGTTCTGTTAGCCTTTAGCCGTACCCTTATCCTACTCCTCCTCTGTTCCTCCGGTAATGTAGAGGTTAATCCAGGCCCTGCAGTGTCTACCTCCACTCCCATCCCCCAGGCTCTCTCATTTGTTGACTTCTGCAATCGTAAAAGCCTTGGTTTCATGCATGTTAACATTAGAAGCCTCCTCCCTAAGTTTGTTTTATTCACTGCCCTAGCACACTCCACCAATCCGGATGTCCTAGCCGTGTCTGAATCCTGGCTTAGGAAAACCACCAAAAACCTTGAAATGTCCAATCCTAACTATAACATTTTACGACAAGATAGAACTGCCAAAGGGCGCGGTGTTGCAATTTACTGCAAAGATAGCCTGCAGAGTTCTGTCCTACTATCCAGGTCTGTACCCAAACAATTTGAGCTTCTACTTCTGAAAATTAACCTTTCCAGAAACAAGTCTCTCACCGTTTCCGCTTGCTATAGACCACCCTCTGCCCCCAGCTGACACCATATGTGATTTGATTGCCCCCTATCTATCTTCTGAGCTCGTGCTGCTAGGTAGCCTAAACTGGGACATGCTTAATAACACCCTGGCCATCCTACAATCTAAGCTTGATGCCCTCAATCTCATATCATTTATCAATAAATTTACCAGATATAACCCCAAATCCGTAAACACGGGCACCCTCATAGATATCATCCTAACTAACTCACCCTCCAAATACACCTCTGCTGTTTTCAACCAAGATCTCAGCGATCACTGCCTCATTGCCTGCATCTGTAATGGGTCTGCGAGCAAACAACCACCCCTCATCACTGTCAAACGCTCTCTAAAACACTTCTGCGAGCAGGCCTTTCTAATCGACCTGGCCGGGGCTATCCTGGAACGACATTGACCTCATCCCGATAGTAGAGGATGCCTGGTTATTCTTTAAAAGTGCCTTCCTCACCATCTTAAATAGGCATTCAAAACATTTTCAACCAGGAATAAATATAGCCCTTGGTTCACTCCAGACCTGTCTGCCCTTGACCAGCACAAAAACATCCTGTGGCGTTCTGCATTAGCATCGAATAGCCCCCGTGATATGCAACTTTTCAGGGAAGTTAGGAACCAATATACACAGGCAGTTAGGAAAGCTAAGGCTAGCTTTTTTTAAACAGAAATTTGGTTCCTGCAGTACAAACTCAAAAAAGTTCTGGGACACTGTAAAGTCCATGGAGATTAAGAGCACCTCATCCCAGCTACCCACTGCTCTGAGGCTAGGAAACACTGTTACAACCGACTAATCCACTATAATTGAGAATTTCAATGAGCATTTCTCTACGGCTGGCCATGCTTTCCACCTGGCTACCCCTACTCCGGTCAATAACCCGGCATCCTCCACAGCAACCTGCCCAAGCCCCCACCATTTCTCCTTCACCCATATCCAGATCCAGATAGCTGATGTTCTGAAAGAGCTGCAAAATCTGGACCCCTACAAATCAGACCCTATTACTAGCCTGTTCAACCTCTCTTTTGTATCGTCTGAGATTCCCAGAGATGGGAAAGCTGCCGCGGTCATCCCCCTCTTCAAAGGGGGAGACACTCTAGACCCAAACTGCTACAGGCCTATATCTATCCTACCCTGCATCCCTAAGGTCTTTGCAAGCCAAGTTAACAAACAGATTACTGACCATTTTGAATCACATCGTACTTTCTCCACTATGCAATCTGGTTTCCGAGCTGGTCATGGGTGCACCTCAGCCACGCTCAAGGTCCTTAACGATATCATAACTCCCATCGATAAGAGACTTTTATCTCCCTCACCAACTTCAAACATCTGCTATCTGAGCAGCTAACCGATCGCTGCAGCTGTACATAGTCTAACGGTAAATAGCCCACCCAATTTTACCTACCTCATCCCCATACTGTTTATATTTATTTACTTTTCTGCTCTTTTGCACACCAGTATCTCTACCTGTACATGACCATCTGATCATTTATCACTCCAGTGTTAATCTGCAAAATTGTAATTATTCGCCTACCTCCTCATGCCTTTTGCACACAATGTATATAGACTCTCTTTTTTTTCTACTGTGTTATTGACTTGTTAATGGTTTACTCCATGTGTAACTCTGTGTTGTCTCTTCACACTGCTATGCTTTATCTTGGCCAGGTCGCAGTTGCAAATGAGAACTTGTTCTCAACTAGCCTACCTGGTTAAATAAAGGTGAAATAAAATTACTGTGCAGCTCTATTCATCGACCTGGCCAAGGCTTTCGACTTTGTCAATCACCACATTCTTATTGGCAGACTCAACTGCCTTGGTTTCTCAAATGATTGTTTCGCCTGGTTCACCAACTACTTCTCTGATAGAGCTCAGTGTGTCAAATCGGAGGGCCTGTTGTCCGGACCTCTGGCAGTCTCTATGGGGGTGCCACAGGGTTCAATTCTCGGGCCGACTCTCTTCTCTGTATACATCAATGATGTCGCTCTTGCTGGTCTGCACATAGTCACAGAAAAACCCAGCCATTTTTCCAGCCAAAGAGAAGGGTCACAAAAAGCAGAAATAGAGATAAAATTAATCACTAACCTTTGATGATCTTCCTCAGATGACACTCATAGGACTTCATGTTACACAATACATGTATGTTTTGTTCGATAAACTTCATATCTATGTACAAAAATCTTTGTTAACAAGTTTTGTTAACAAGAAATGTGTTGAGTGGTTGAAAAACGAGTTGTAATGACTCCAACCTAAGTGTACGTAAACTTCCAACTTCAACTGTATCTCTTAACACCATCCACATTGGATTTCTATTTGCCATATGACATAGTGTTCAACTGTGCTGTGATGTTTCACAAAAGTACTGAACCTTTCTATTATCATTGTTTCCACAGATTGTAAATTGAAAATATATATTTTTTTCTAAAAAGTATTATATTATTGATTGATTGACTGCACAGAGATTAGTTTATTTTGAGGATTAAAGGTTCATGGTTTGCTGTTCTCTTTCAAAGTTTATTGGTCCCTACACAGTTTAGCAGATGTTATAGCTGGTGCAGCAAAATTATTTTGTTAATAGCTCCTAGCAATGCAGTCAAACATGTACACCAAAAATAAGAAACACATCACTGTAACAGCGATGCAATCTATACCGGTATACAGCCTGGATCTATACCGGTAAATAGACCGGATCAATTTACACACGATATATTAAGAATGATATGTACAGCAGTGAATGATATGGGCTCCTGAGTGGCGCAGCGGTCTAAGGTACTGCAAGTCAGTGCGAGAGGTGTCACTACAGACCTTGGTTCGATTCCAGGCTGTATCACAACTGGCTGTGATTGGGAGTCCCATAGGGCGGCGCACAATTGGCCCAGTGTTGTTAGGGTTTGGCCGGGGTAGGCTGTTATTGTAAATAAGAATTTGTTCTTAACCGACTTGCCTAGTTAAATATATTAGAGTGAGCTATGTCAAGAATCCAGTATATAAATAAATATGCAGTGAGTATAAACAGAACTATTAGGCGATGTACAGTAGTAGATATATTATGAGCTATGTTGAGGATACAGTATTTAAATATATAGTGTGAAACCGGAAGTGTCCATAGGTTTAATGCCTCTATGACATGGGACAGATGCGTTGGCTGTGTGTGTAGACTTCCTATATACAGTTAGGTTCTAATTAAAAAGAGTAAAAACTCATGGACAATTATTAAAGCTCAAACCAAGTTTATTCACCCAATGGGTCAGACAGCTGAACAGACCAAGACATGGTACACACAAGTACACACAACCCTTTATCCTATGCTGAGTCTTCTCCTTACACATCTGAACAGCCAATACACCTCTGTTGCTAGACAGAACTTTAGTGATATCTGTTCCTTCTCACTTCATCTGACCTGACCTCTGCCCAAATTCCTCACACCTTCCCAACTCGACGGCTGCCCTGTTGACTTGTACCAGACTGTGGCCCTTCTCCTTCCCATAGGATCCCTGATGTTTAACGATGACATATCCTGACTTAATGTAAACGTTCTGCATTCCCTTCTCTCCCTCAGTGACAGGAATAAAGGATATTTCATATTTTCAAGTTTAGAAGTCAGAACCCATCAATATGTACTACTGTATATAGAACATATTCTATTTTACTTTATAAAACTGGTTGTTTGGATCCTGGATGCTGATTGGACGAGCAGCTTTCCAAGCCGTGCTGTATTCAAAAGCGTGCAACTGCATCCCGCAATTATGCATTCCTGCACCTTGAGCATCCCATTGGTTCTCTCATGAACCCCCACCCCAGCACCCCATTGGCTGCTGCATGATGGCTAACTTGATAGTTAGCGACACTGTGTGCTAGCTAGCTTGCTACTAGCACATAGCGGCGTCGCCCCCGCCTCCCGCCTGCTGTGTACGAGAGTCCTCCTTATTAAGACTAGCTGGCTAAGCTAGCACACAGTGTCCTTCGTTCCCGCCTGCCCTCGCCATTGTTAACAGAACTGCGGAAACAGTGCCCGTCAGGCTGCTGCATGAAGGCTAACTTGATAGTTAGTGACACTGTCTACTGGTGTCGCCACTTATCGGTGGCTGGTTTCCAACGTTATTGTGCGTTAACGCCACCTACTGCACAAGAGCGCCCCCGCCTCCCGCCTGTCCTAACTTCAAAATGGACAGATAGAAGTATAAAAGACAGGTTCCTGCAGATGCAGGAATCCCCCAAATTGCCCCCTTCTCGCTGTATTGGCAGTCACAGACACACCTATGCTTGCTAACAGTTCCATCTGAACATTCCCCACACCCCTCTTACTGCTCCACACCCCTCTTCCTGCTCCACACCTCTCCCATCCCCATACCCCTCTTCCTGCTCCACACCCCTCTTCCTGCTCCACACCGCTCCCTTCCCCACACCCCTCTTCCTGCTCCACACCCCTCTTCCTGCTCCACACCTCTCCCTTCCCCACACCCCTCTTCCTGCCCCACACACCTCTCCCTGCCCACACCCCACTTCCCTGCCCACACCCCACTTCCCTGCCCACACCTCACTTCCTGCCCACACCCCTCTTCCCACTCCACACCCCTCTTCCCGCGCCACACCCCTCTTCCCGCTCTACACCCCTCTTCCCCACTCCACACCCCTCTTCCCGCGCCACACCCCTCTTCCCACTCCACACCCCTCTTCCCACTCCACACCCCTCTTCCCCGCGCCACACCCCTCTTCCCGCTCCACACCCCTCTTCCCCGCACCACACCCCTCTTCCCCGCGCCACACCCCTCTTCCCTCTCCAAACCCCTCTTCCCGCGCCACACCCCTCTTCCCCGCGCCACACCCCTCTTCCCCGCGCCACACCCCTCTTCCCTCTCCACACCCCTCTTCCCGCTCCACACCCCTCTTCCCCGCGCCACACCCCTCTTCCCTCTCCACACCCCTCTCCTTGCTGGCGGGTGGCACAGTGTTCTGTAGTTCAGGGGGACGCCATGTGGGAATGTGTGATGGTGAGGTGTGAACCGACTGGAATCTCACACCACTGTTGGCAGGGAATATTCCCTGTTGGAGCACTCTGAGCTCTCCGGAGCGCCGTTCCAAGCCACAGGATCGCGGTCTGAGAGCTGCCCTTGCTAGTTGCAGAGCCAAAGGGGGTCGGCACTCTCACAGTGGCCTGTCACAAAGGTAACTGCAGTCTCTCTATCCATCCATCTATCTATCCATCCACCCATCTATTCACCCCTTCATCAATCGGTCTCTCTATCCGTCTCTCTCTCTACCTTTGCAAGGTCATGGGCAGAGCAGCAGATTATGCTTGGCAGGAAGAGATCTACGCACAAAAAGTTATTTTTCTTTTCCGGTCTCACTCTCTCCCTTGCTCTCTCTCTCTCTCTATCCCTATTCATCACTCTATCCATCTCAATGCAAGACAATGCATTGAAAAAAAAGGCCATGAATTCCTGATTGTCAGTCGCGCGTGTTTCCCAAGACAGAAGGAAGGAATTTGAAATAATGCAAAGTAGTGTTCTGTAATTCAGGAATTCTAGTGTTTCTTTGAAATTATAATATGTTTGGTCAGGTTTGAACAAGAGCGAGTGAGAGAAAGAGGCAAAGGGGTGGAAGACAGACACTACTCTTTATTTGTGTTTAGTTGTGTGCGAATGTGTGTGTGTTTTTGAACTGACCCTTGGCTGCCACCTTGAAGCCTTCGCACCCAAATGGACCGTCCAAATTGCCCTGTTGTCAGCTCATCAAAGGTCTGCGAGGGGAATTACAAAAAACAAACAAATGCCGTTTCTATCTTTATCTAGCTGGGTCACGAAAGTAGCAAGTAACTTTTCTCTCTCGACCTGGGAGGCCTGTTGATTCACCATTAAGATTAACAAGAACATCAGAGCACACATGTTCTGTATTTTGGTGTGTGTGTGTGTGTGTGTGTGTGTGCGCTGGCATTCATGTGTCCATAGTGTGTGTGTTTGTGTGTGTAATGTGTGTGTGGCATTATTGCAGGCCACTGCTTCAGACAATGTCTCCACAGCGGTGGAACAGCCAGTGATCTACTGCGCCGGGCTGTATCGCAGGCATTTTCTGGAAAATCAAAGGACAAATCTGATTGAAAACATGTGGATCTCTTCGTAGTGGAAAGACGAGGGGAAAAACACACACTCAAGGAGCAAATTGGAATATACAGAAAGTCACAATGACTATAGGGCTTTGTTTGATGATAACAGAAGCTGATACTCAGAGGTCTATAAATGACGTAATGTTTATACCTCAAATCCAATGATGAAAACCCACAAATGTGTTGCCTCTTGACAGCATTTAGCCTTCACATAGGCCAACTAAACCAGAAAAACAACCTTGATTTAGCACTGACACATTCGTTTAGAAGTTAGACTGTCTGTTGCACTGTAGGCCTGTACTGAAATAGAAGCTAGCTTGTTCTGCAATGGCTCAGTATGGTTCTACTAAGCTGCAGTGCCTTGCAAAAGTATTCACCCCCCCCCTTGGCATTTTTTCGATTTTGTTGCATTACAACCTGTAATTTAAATGGATTTTTATTTGTATTTCATGTAATGGACAAACACAAAACAGTCCAAGTTGGTGAAGTGAAAAAAAAATTAAACAACAACAAAAAAAAAACTGAAAAGTGGTGTGTGCTTATGTATTCACCCCCTTTGCTATGAAGAACCTAAATAAGATCTGGTGCAACCATTTACCTTCAGAAGTCACATAATTAGTTACATAAAGTCCCCCTGTGTGCAATCTAAGTGTCACATGATCTCCGTATATATACACCTGTTCTGAATGGTCCCAGAGTCTGCAACACCACTAAGCAAGGGGTACCAACAAGCAAGCGGCACCATGAAGACCAAGGAGCTCTCCAAACAGGTCAGGGACAAAGTTGTGGAGAAGTACAGATCAGGGTTTGGGTTATAAAAAAATATCCCAATCTTTGAACATCCCACAGAGCACCATTAAATCCATTATTAAAAAATGGAAAGAATATGGCACCACAACAAACCTGCTAAGAGAGGGCCGCCCACCAAAACTCACAGACCAGGCAAGGAGGGCATTAATCAGAGAGGCAACAAAGAGACCAAAGATAACCCTGAAGGAGCTGCAAAGCTCCACACCGGAGATTGGAGTATCTGTCCATAGGCCCACTTTAAGCCATACCATCCACAGAGCTGGGCTTTACGGAAGAGTGTCCAGAAAAAAGCCATTGCTGAAAACCTCTTGATATTCCCCATCCAGGCCCGGGAGCGAAAACATCGCCTGACAATAATTAGCATAACGCAACGGACATAAATATCCCTAGAAAATATTCCTATTCATGAAAATCACAAATGAAATATATTGAGACATGTATTGAGCCTTTTGTTAATCACTCTGTCATCTCAGATTTTCAAAATATGCTTTACAGCCAAAGCTAGACAAGCATTTGTGTAAGTTTATCGATAGCCTGGCATAGCATTATGCCTTGCTAGCAGCAGACAACCTTGTCACAAATCAAATTAAATTGTTTACCTTTGATGAACTTCGGATGTTTTCACTCACGAGACTCCCAGGTAGATAGCCAAAGTTCATTTTTTCCCAAAGGATTATTTTTGTAGGCGAAATAGCTCCGTTTGTTCTTCACGTCTCCATAATATCGACAGAAACATGGCAAACGTTGTTTATAATCCATCCTCAAGGTGTTTTTCTAATATCTATTCGATAATATATCCATCGGGACAATTAGTTTTTCAGTAGGACCGATTGGAGTAATGGCTACCTCTGTATTTTACGCAGGAATCTCTCTCGGAGCCACCATGTGACCACTTACGCATTGTGGCCGCCTACGGCTATTCTTCAACATAAATGCGTAAAACTACGTCACAATGCTGTATGCACCTTGGGGAATACGTAGAAAGCGTAAGCTGGTTCATAGCACACTCACAGTTCAATAGGGACTCATTGGCACGCAGCGCTTTCAAAACCTGGGGCACTTCCGGATTGGATTTTTCTCAGGCTTTCGCCTGCAACATCAGTTCTGTTATACTCACAGACAATATCTTTACAGTTTTGGAAACGGGAACGTTTTTTCCCCCAAAAATGAAAATACTGCCCCCTAGTACCAAGAGGTTTTAAAGAAAAAAAATAAGCAAACACGTTTGGTATTCACCAAAAGGCATGTAGGAGACTCCCCAAACATATGAAAGAAGGAACTCTGGTCAGATGAGACAAAAATGTAGCTTCTTGGTCATCAAGGAAAACTCTATGTCTGGTGCAAACCCAACACCTCTCATCACCCCATGAACACCATCGCCACAGTGAAGCATGGTGGTGGCAGCATCATGTTGTGGGGACGTTTTTCATCGGCAAGGACTGGGAAACCGGTCAGAATTTAAGGAATGATGGATGGCGCTAAATACAGGGAAATTACTTGAGGGAAAACAGTTTCAGTCTTCCAGAGATTTGAGACTGGGATGGAGGTTCACCTTCCAGCAGACAATAACCCTAAGCATACTGCTAAAGCAACACTCGAGGGGTTTAATGGGAAACATGTAAATGTCTTGGAATGGCCTAGTCAAAGCCCAGACCTCAATCCAATTGAGAATCTGTGGCATGACTTAGAGATTGCTGTACACCAGCAGAACCCATCCAACTTGAAGGAGCTGGAGCAGTTTTGCCTTGAAGAATGAGCAAAAATCCCAGTGGCTAGATGTGCCAAGCTTATAGAGACATACCCGAAGAGATGTGCAGCTGTAATTTCTGCAAAAGGTGGCTCTACAAAGTAGAGTAGACTTTGGGGGGGTGAATGGTTATGCACGCTCAAGTTTTCTGTTTTTTTGTCTTATTTCTTGTTTGTTTCACAGTCAAAAATATTTTGCATCTTCAAAGTGGTAGGCATGTTGTGTAAATCAAATGATACAAACGCCCCAAAAATATATTTTAATTCCAGGTTGTAAGGCAACAAAATAGGAACAATTCCTAAGGGGGTGAATACTTTCTCAAGCCACTGTATATGGAATTGTTTTCAGAAGGTCATACCAATGATCATTTGGCAATTTGATTTACAATTTTAAGATCCCTTGAAGTTTTAAAAATATAATATTAAAAATAATATTTGATGAAAAATTGTAATTGGTTTTACTGCTGTTGGCCAACACAAACACATTTAATAACAGATTCACAACTTGGAACAACAGATAGTTCCCCCAAAAAATCAATAGACAGTTTGTTCTGAAGTGTCTGTCCTATATCTGAGACATATAAGAAAGATTTATAAGAAAGATAAGGAAACATTTGTTGTTGTTTTTTTACATGTTTTTGGCACTAAACAGTCTCCATATATACAGTGCATTCGGAAAGTATTCAGACTCCTTGATTTTTTTCCACATTTTGTTACGTTACAATCTTATTTTAAAATAGATTAAATTAAATATAAATGTTCCTCATCAATCTACACACAATATCCCATGATGACAAAGCGAAAACAGGTTTTTAGACATTTTTGGAAATGTATTATTAAACATAAAAAAAACTGAAATATCTTATTTACATAAGTGTTCAGACCCTTTGCTATGACATTAGAAATGAGCTCAGGTACATCCTGTTTCCATTCACGGAACCCCGCCAATCCTCTACGACTGGAATACCGACGTAATCTGCCTGAGGATGCCAACAGGCCCCTCAGGCGAGACTTCCGCTGAAGGCCCATTCTGCTAACCGCGGCCTGCTAGCTATCTAGAGCTACTTGGAACCCTACTAATCCATTACTGGTCTATCGAAGTCACCGCATGAGGAGGAAAAACAGACTTACCTCCATCGAGACGTCCCCCAAAGGCCGGTCTGCTAACTGCTTGCTTGCTAACCACGGTCTGCTAACTGCTACCTTGCTAGCCCCGGTCTGCTAACTGCTAGCTTGTTAGCCCCGGCCTGCTAACTGTCTGAATCGCAGTGTCCCATGCCAGCCCAAACACTCACTGGACCCATATGATCACTTGGCTACGCATGCCTCTCTCTATTATCAATATGCCTCGTCCATTACTGTCCTGGTTAGTGATTACTGTCTTATTTCAATGTAGAGCCTCTAGCCCTGCTCAATATGCCTTAACCAACCATGTTGTTCCACCTCCTACATATGCAATGACATCACCTGGTTTAAATGTCTCTAGAGACTATACCTCTCTCATCATTACTCAATGCCTAGGTTTACCTCCAATGTACTCACATCCTACCTTACCTTTCTTTGTCTGTACACTGTGCCTTGAATCTATGCTATCGTGCCAAGAAACCTGCTCCTTTCACTCTCTGTTCCGAACGTGCTAGGCGGCCAGTTCGTATAGCCTTTAGCCATACCCTTATCCTACTTCTCCTCTGTTCCTCTGGTGATGTAGAGGTTAATCCAGGTCCTGCAGTGCCTAGCTCCACTCCCACTCCCCAGGTACTCACATTTGTTGACTTCTGTAACCGTAAAAGCCTTGGTTTCATGCATGTTAACATTAGAAGCCTACTCCCTAAGTTTGTTTTACTCACTGCTTTATCACACTCTGCCAACCCGGATGTCTTAGCCGTGTCTGAATCCTGGTTTAGGAAAACCACCAAAAACCCTGAAATCTCCATCGCTAACTATAACATTTTCCGCCATGATAGAACTGTCATAGGGGGCAGTGTTGCAATCTACTGCAAAGATAGCCTGCAGAGTTCTGTCTTACTAACCAGGTCTGTACCCAAACAATTCAAGCTTCTACTTTTAAAAATGTGCCTTTCCAGAAACAAGTCTGTCACCATTGCCGCTTGCTATAGACCACACTCTGACCCCAGCTGTGCCCTGGACACCATATGTGAATTGATTGCCCCCCATCTATCTTCAGAGCTCATGCTACTAGGTGATCTAAACTGGGACTTGCTTAACACCCCGGCCATACAACAATCTAAGCTTGATGCCCTCAATCTCACACAAATTATCGATGAACCTACCAGGTACAACCCCAAATCCATAAACACAGGCACCCTGATAGATATCATCCTAACTAACTCGCTCTCCAAATACACCTCTTCTGTTTCAATCAAGATCTCAGCGATCACTGCCTCATTGCCTGCATCCGTAATGGGTCTGCGATCAAACGACCACCCCTCATCATTATCAAACACACCCTAAAACACTTCTGCGAGCAGGCCTTTCTAATCAGCCTGGCCGGGGTATCCCTACAATGATATTGACCTCATCCCGACAGTAGAGGATGCCTGGTCATTCTTTAAAAGTGCCTTCCTCACCATCTTAAATAAGCATGCTCCATTCAAAAAATGTAGAACTAGGAATAGATATAGTCCTTGGTTCACTCCAGACCTGTCTTCCCTTTACCAGCACAGAAACATCCTGTGGCGTTCTGCATTAGCATCGAATAGCCCCCGTGATATGCAACTTTTCAGGGAAGTTAGGAACAAATATACACAGGCAGTTAGGAAAGCTAAGGCTAGCTTTTTCAAACAGAAATTTTAATCCCAGAAGTTCTGGGCCACAGTAAAGTCTTGGGAAATAAGAGCACCTCCTCCCAGCTGCCCACTGCTCTGAGGCTAGGAAACACTGTCACCACCAATAAATTCCACAATAATTGAGAATTCCAATAAGCATTTCTCTATGGCTGGCCATGCTTTCCACCTGGCTACCTCTACCCTGGTCAACTGCTAGGCACCCTCCACAGCAAACCGCCCAAGCCCCCATCATTTCTCCTTCACCCAAAACCAGATAGCTGATGTTCAGAAAGAACTGCAAAATCTGGACTCCTACAAATCAGCTGGGCTAGACAATCTGGACCCTCTCTTTCTAAAATTATCTGCTGAAATTGTTGCAACCCCTATTACTAGCCTGTTCAATCTTCTTTCGTATCTTCTGAGATTCCCAAATATTGGAAAGCTGCCGCGGCCATCCCCCTCATCAAAGGGGGAGACACTCTAAACCAAAACTGCTAAAGACCTATAAAAAGTGTTGTTTAAAGTTTGCCACAAGCCACCTGGGAGACACACCAAACATGTGGAAGAAGGTGCTCTGGTCAGATGAAACCAAAATTGAACTTTTTGGCAACAATGCAAGACGTTATGTTTGGCGTAAAAGCAACAGAGCTCATCACCCTGAACACACCATACCCACTGTCAAACATGGTGGTGGCAGCATCATGGTTTGGGCCTGCTTTCCTTCAGCATGGACAGGGAAGATGGTTAAAATTGATGGGAAGATGGATGGAGCCAAATACAGGACCATTCTGGAAGAAAACCTGATGGAGTCTGCAAAAGACCTGAGACTGGGACGGAGATTTGTCTTCCAACAAGACAATGATCCAAAACATGAAGCAAAATCTACAATGGAATGGTTCAAAAATAAACATATCCAGGTGTTAGAATGGCCAAGTCAAAGTCCAGACCTGAATCCAATCGAGAATCTGTGAAAAGAACTGAAAACTGCTGTTCAAAAATGCTCTCCATCCAACCTCACTGAGCTCGAGCTGTTTTGCAAGGAGGAATGGGAAAAAAGGTCAGTCTCTCGATGTGCAAAACTGATAGAGACATACCCCAAGCGACTTACAGCTGTAATCACAGCAAAAGGTGGCGCTACAAAGTATTAACTTAAGGGGGCTGAATAATTTTGCACGCCCAATTGTTCAGTTTTTGATTTGTTAAAAAAGTTTGAAATATCCAATAAATGTCGTTCCACTTCATGATTGTGTCCCACTTGTTGTTGATTCTTCACAAAAAAATACAGTTTTATATCTTTATGTTTGAAGCCTGAAATGTGGCAAAAGGTCGCAAAGTTCAAGGGGGCCGAATACTTTCGCAAGGCACTGTATCTATCCTATCCTGTCTTTCTAAGGTCTTCGAAAGCCAAGTTAACAAACAAATTACCGACCATTTCGAATCCCACCGTACCTTCTCCGCTATGCAATCTGGTTTCAGAGCTGGTCATGGGTGCATCTCAGCCACGCTCAAGGTCCTAAACGATATCATAACTGCCATCGATAAGAGACATTACTGTGAAGCCCTGTTCATCGACCTGGCCAAGGCTTTCGACTCTGTAAATCACCACATTCTTATTGGCAGACTCGACAGCCTTTGTTTCTCAAATGATTGCCTCGCCTGGTTCACCAACTACTTCTCTGATAGAGTTCAGTGTGTCAAATCGGAGGGCCTGTTGTCCGGACCTCTGGCAGTCTCTATGGGGGTGCCACAGGGTTCAATTCTCACTCTTCCTAGAGCTGGCCGCCCAGCCAAAGTGAACAATCGGCGGAGAAGGGCCTTGGTCAGGGAGGAGACCATGAACCTGATGGTCACTCTGACAGAGTTCCAGGGTTCCTCTGGGGAGATGGGAGAACCTTCCAGAAGGACAACCATATCTGCAGCACTCCACCAATCAGGCCTTTACGGTAGAGTGGCCAGACAGAAGCCACTCCTCAGTAAAAGGCACAAGATAGCCCATTTGGAGTTTGCCAAAAGTCATCTAAAGGACTCTCAGACCATGTGAAACAAGATTCTCTGGTCTGATGAAAACAAGACTGAACTCTGGCCTGAATGCCAAGCGACCCGTCTGAAGGAAACCTGACACCATCCCTACAGTGAAACGTGGTGGTGGCAGCATCATGCTGTGGGGGTGTTTTTCAGCGGCAGGGACGGGAAGACTAGTCAGGATCAAGGGAAAGATGAATGGAGCAAAGCACAGAGAGGTCCTTGATGAAAACCTGCTGCAGAGCACTCAGGACCTCAGACTGGTGTGAAGATTCGCCTTCCAACAGGGAAACAACCCTAAGCACGCAGCCAAGACAACGCAGGAGTGGCTTCGGGACAAGTCTCAATGTCCTGAGTGGCCCAGCCAGAGCCCTGACTTGAACCCGATCAAACATCTCTGGAGAGACCTGAAAATAGCTGTGCAGTGACGCTCCCCATCCAACCTGACAGAGCTTGAGAGGATCTGCAGAGAAGAATGGGAGAAACTCCCCAAATACAGGTGTACCAACCGTGTACCGTCATAGCCAAGAAGACTCAAACCTGTAATCGCTGCCAAAGGAGCTTAAACAAAGTACTAAGTAAAGGGTCTTAATACTTATGTAAATGTGATATTTTTATTTTTTGCCAAACAAAATAAAAACCTGTTTTTCTTTTGTCAATATAGGGTATTGTGTGTAGATTGATGAGGGGAAAAAACAATGTGATTAATTTTAGAATAAGGCTGTAACGTAACAAAATGTTGAAAAAGTGAAGGGGTCTGAATACTTTCCAAATGCACTGTACTTCCTTCCACTTGTTGGTGCCCTCGATCAAAACAACAGATGTACATGCTTGTGAGAGTCTCACGTCATATTGATGTGTAGCCCAAACTGTTCGGACGGAAGTAGGCAGGTCGGCTGGACTGACTTCAGAAGAGTCCAAAGACGCTTGTGGCGGTCACAGAGAGAAATGGAGAACACCATGGTGGTCGAGTTTCATCTTTCCATAGAGGGGTCATAATAGTTTGTAGGACAAACCGATTTGCCGGATGTCTCATCATCTGACAAACACAGCTCTAGCTCTGTCACAGAAGTGCAAAAAAACATATCTCTATCTTAATAAACTGACAGATTTTTATAGGGATGTTTGTTTTATGCTAATGAGATTTCCACAGGGGCAGACATTGACCCTGGGCTTTAAGAAGCATAGGCCATTCACTATTCACATACTGTCATACTACTAGGCCAGACAATGAGGCCAAGGTCAATTTAAAAAGAGCAAGAGAGGAAGTTACACAATCTGTTTTAAAAAGAAGCAAAACAGAACTTTAAACATTGGGAGAAGTGGTTCTCTTTCCCCTCCTCCTTGTGTAGAAAGTGAGTCAGTCAATATGTAGGCACCTATGTCTATTCACATTTCGGATTAGAATTGTGCAACCATTTATTTAAAGTAGGCTTTATGAGAAAGATGTAGGCCCTATGCAATGATGGGAATTTTCATAATTTCCATTCAACAGTTTTGACACCTCAATGATTTGACTATGTTAGGCTAATTAGATATCTAGAATTTATAGGACTATAAAACAAATCCACTGCCACCACACTAGGTGAGTGTGGCAGAGCCTGTCTAGTAGCCTACTACATCGTGTCAGTGAGTTGTCACCATGAAATAACGCTACACGGAGAAATTCATTCCCGTGGTCAGGTCGCCACAGACCTCGCAGCTGGAACTTTAACAAGTTCCTGAAATTCTAGAGCATATTTGTCCCTGTCTCGTGCGGTCGAGCAGAGAGCACAGTCGCCCCTTTATCTGGGCGCTGGAGTTTTCAGCATTAGCGTCGTAGACATGAGTTGTTTTTTTTATCTGGGCCATAATTCAACCTTTACTACATGCGCAAACATTCCAATGGTTTGCCTTCTGGCGGGAGAAGGCAGCGTGCGTCAGGCCGCGTGCACGGCTCCATGGAAGTCAGTCTGACTAATTGAATTGTGACCGTTTAATAAAGGGATGTAGACTACTTTTTCTTTACTTCCGCCGTTAAATTATTACACTCGGAATTTAACTGCGCCTATAAAATATAGGTTTTTAACAATGTCAGCTTGTTATATTGTTTCATCTTTTTTGACACATCTTTTACGACAAAACGCATTTATTGAATGTGATTTAATTTGAAGTTACCACATGTCAAGCTACATGTGATAACATAAAACTTCACATGTGATAACATAACATAAAACATGATCCCATGTGAAATGAATGTGAAATAAATGTGACAAAATGGGGATGAAAAATGCCAACATAACACAAAACTACACAACTGGAGGTTGGTGGCACCTTAATTGGGGAGAACAGCTCGTGTTAACAGCTGGAACAGGTAAGGGCATCAAACACATGGTTTCAGTGAATTTGATAACATTTAGACTTGAACTCACAACTTTTTGGTCACTAGCTACCTAAAGTTCCTGTTGCACTACCAGATATCAAATTAAATCCAATTTTATTCGTCACGTGTCAAATACAACAGTTAAACGCTTACTTACAAGCCCTTAACCAACAATGCTTTAAGAAGTTAAGGAGAAAAATGTGTTATGTAAAGAAATAGACAAGTAGAAAATAATATAAAATAATGTAACAAATGATTAAAGACCAGCAGTAAAATAACAATTACGAGGCTACAGGGAATACCAGTACAGAGTCAATGTGGAGGCTATATACAGGGAATACCAGTACAGAGTCAATGTGGAGGCTATATACAGGGAATACCAGTACAGAGTCAATGTGGAGGCTATATACAGGGAATACCAGTACAGAGTCAATGTGGAGGCTATATACAGGGAATACCAGTACAGAGTCAATGTGGAGGCTATATACAGGGAATACCAGTACAGAGTCAATGTGGAGGCTATATACAGGGAATACCAGTACAGAGTCAATGTGGAGGATATATACAGGGAATACCAGTACAGAGTCAATGTGGAGGCTATATACAGGGAATACCAGTACAGAGTCAATGTGGAGGATATATACAGGGAATACCAGTACAGAGTCAATGTGGAGGCTATATACAGGGAATACCAGTACAGAGTCAATGTGGAGGATATACAGTATACAGGGAATACCAGTACAGAGTCAATGTGCGGGGGCACCGGTTAGTTGAGGTAATTGAGGTAATATGTACATGTAGGTAGAATTAAAGTGACTATGCATAGATAATAAACAGAGAGTAGCAACAGCATAAAATAGGGGTCTGGGTAGCCCTATGATTTGCTGTTCAGGAGTGTTATGGCTTGGTGGTAGAAGCTGTTAAGAAGTCTTTTGGACCTAGACTCTAGCGCTCTGGTACCGCTTGCCGTGCTGTAGCAGAGACAACAGTCTATGACTAGGATGGCTGACGTCTTTGACAAATTTTTGGGCCTTCCTCTGACACCGCCTGGTATAGAGGTCCTGTATGGCAGGAAGCTTGGCCCCAGTGATATACTGGGCCGTACGCACTACCCTCTGTAGTGCTTTGCGGTCTGAGGTCGAGCAGTTGCCACATCAGGCAGTGATGCAACCATGCTCTCAATGGTGCAGTTGTAGAACCTTTTGAGGATTATGCAAAATATTTTCAGTCTCCTGAGGGGGAATAGGCTTTGTTGTGCCCTCTGTCTTGGTGTGTTTGGACCAAGATAGTTTGTTGGTGACGCCAAGAAACTTGAAGTGCTCAACCCGCTCCACTGCAGCCCCATTGATGAGAATGGGGGCGTGCTCGGTCCTCCTTTTCCTGTAGTCCACAATCATCTCCTTTGTCTTGATCACGTTGAGGTAGAGATTGTTATTCTGCCACAACACGACCAGGTCTCTGACCTACTCCCTATAGGCTGTCTCATCGTTGTTGGTGATCAGGCCTACTGTTGTCTCATCGGCAAACTCGATGATGGTGTTGGAGTCGTGCCTGACCATACAGTCATGAGTGAACAGGGAGTACAGGAGGGGACTGAGCACGCACCCCTAAAGGGTCCCCGTGTTGAGTGTCAGCATGGCGGATGTGTTGTTACCCACCCTTACCACCTGGGGTTGGTCTCTTTAGACGTAATGGAGATTGGTAAGAATCCATTTCTGCACTTTGCCTAAATTTGCAGTAAAAACTAAAGTAAATATTTACAACAACTTGGTGTTATTCCCATTTAATGACAGTGTGCTGCTCTATTCTGATTTCAACTACTGTACAATCTTGTACTGTGACCACAAATAGGACTCAGCCTTAAATGGGAGTTAGAGCACCAGATCGGTGAGCGTGAAAAAGAAATGACCACAGACTTATAGGCAAGAATGCATTTCTGCACTTTGCTAAAAGCTGCCCAGAATCAAGTAAATAATTGTCCAATTATTACCACCTAGTAAAACTAGCAGTGCTCAAGAACACATGATTTAAAGTAGACATTCATTCTTTGGAGATTTGAACGTGCAGCCTCTTGTTTGGGAATGCATTGGACAACTTTTGATTAGATTTTTGGTTGCTTTTAGCCATGTACAGAACTGCATTCTTGCCAATAACTCTGTGGCCCTATATCTTTCACGCTCACAGATCTGGTGGTACATTTTAAAGTGCAGTAATGATTGTACCTAATGTGGATTAAGTCAAGGGGCATTTCTGAAGGCACTTTATGCATGCTTAAAGCAAGATTTTATCAGATTAATTCTAGCGGACACCCGCATAGCTGTTGTTTTGGCAGTGTCGGAGGTGGAACTGCGTTAGAGCTGTCAAATCCACAAGTGTCTCTGGCATTATACCTGAAGCTGAAATTGCCTTTGGCTGCACGGAGTTAAGAGAAATCCCATGCAGCCTCATTTATAAATTGGAACACTGGAATGTGATATGTAATCTACACCTCAATAAGAATGATAGAAATCCACATTCTTTTCTTAAATGACTTTCAATTCGAGTGTCATTATTTCCATATAGCCTACACTTTCTTGTTCTGAACTTCTAACGCCAATAGGAAGGGTGTGACTTTGTGACCATGTCAAGCACTGCTACTTTTAGAGTTGGTTTTGTCAAATAATCTCACAATTATTGTTTTGATTCAGGGCAACTTTTAGCAAAGTGCAGAAATGTATTGTTGCCATTAAATCTGTGGACGATCTCTGTCATAACCACAGACCTGGTGGTGTAGCAGGACATTCAGGTGACTCTCACCTAAGAGGTTGTGAGTTCAGGTGTGGTTGTGTTCCAAGTGTGCTACATGATGTTGAGGTCAATTCGGTTGGTTAATAAGGCTAGAGGGCACTATTTTCACGTCCTCTTATGGATAGGGGAGACGCTAGCGTCTCAACTGGCCAATTGCTGGGGGATATGCAGAGCGCCAGATTCAAATAAAAGGCTATAAAATTCAAACATTCATTAAATCACACATGTAAGATACTCAATTAAAGCTACACTCGTTGTGAATCCAGCATTAAAAATGCTTTTCGGCGAAAGCATAAGAAGCTATTATCTGATAGCCTGCACCATCTGCACCAGCAGTAAACAAAGGAGCTAGCATAGCAGGTGCAACACAAAACGCAGAAATAAAATATAAATCATGCCTTACCTTTGACGAGCTTCTTTTGTTGGCACTCCAATATGTCCCATAAAAATCACAATTTGTCATTTTGTTTGATTAATTCCATCCATATATATCGAAAATGTCCATTTATAAAGCGAGTTTGATCCAGAAAAAAACAGCTTACAAAAACACAACATCACTACAAAATATTTCAAAAGTTGCCTATAAACTTTTCCAAAATATTTCAAACTACTTTTGTAATACAATGTTAGGTATTTTTAAACGTTAATAATCGATCAAATTGTAGACGGGGCAATCTGTATTCAATACAGGAAAGAAAAGAAACCAGCACTGCTTTTCACGTCTTGCGCAACTCACAAAAGTGTCCCCAGTTCCGAGTTGGCCTACTTCTTCATATCACAAAGGAATAACCTCAACCATATTCCAACGACTGGCGACATCCAGTGGAAGCGGTAGGAACTGAAAATAGGTTCCTATTAAATATCCAATGGCAAAGACAATATAGGGAACAGAGAGGGGGGAAAACATTCTGAACAGTTAGTCCTCGGGGTTTTGCCTGCTACATAAGTTCTGTTATACTCACAGACATGATTCAAACAGTTTTAGAAACGTCAGAGTGTTTTCTATCCAAATCTATGAATGATATGTAAATCTTATATTTTTGGCTTGAGTAGCAGGAAATTGAAATTGGGCACGCTATTTATCCAAAAGTAAAAATTCTGCCCCCTAGCTTTAAGAGCTTTTAACCTACCAATTTCACAACAACTACCTTATACAAACTTGTGAAATCATGTGAAAACTGTTTTTGGAATACTCACATGTGACATTTCACATGTGAGTATGTGTTTTTGAAACACTTCACATGTGATTCACATTTTCAAATGTGCAATTCCATGTACTATCACGGTTCAGTAAAAACATGACCCCTCCTGGGATTTGAACTCACAACCTCTGGATCTGAGGTATGCTGTGGTGTTGCGCAGGCAGCTGTTTGTTCAGCTGCAATTGTTAATAACCCATCCATAACCACCAGACTAGGCCTATATGTGATAAAGTGAATATCTGAGGCCTGCACTGACGCTAACCTGCAATATAGAAAATGTCTTGTAGTCTACAGTCAGAGACTGCGGAATAATCTTTTTCACGGGGGATGCAGGATTTTCTTGTTGTCTGATATAGATATATTTCTGCTTTTAATATCCGACATTTAGGTAAGCTATTTGGTTAACTTTTATTTAATTAGATACATGCAGCTTCTCTTCTGTCATTATATGTCGCCCAGAATATTGTAATACATTTATATAATTAATGCTTCAATCTAGCTGACATCGGTAAAGTTCTCTGTCATCTTTAGTTCTTCGTGGAGCAAAAAAGTTTCGATTTTGGCAGTGGCGACCCGTCATTCAGGCCAAAATTCAGGTGTTTCAGCCTAGCTCTTTGCTTTCTGTAATGGTGGGGCAGCCAGTGGGAAATATGGAGAATAGGGGTTGGTAAAGTTCTCTAGTTGCACCGTGATTGGCTCCGTGTTCTGTCACTCATTGGGACACTGCTTCACAGCAAAATCTACGGGGAGAGCTACAAAATGTAAGGCCCTTGGGTACTGTCATAGAGTTACATTAGAAGTGCTCATCCAAGAAGGCTCAAAGTCATTGGCTACAGATAAAATGACGTCATATCACGTTATATCGAGAGTAGCTTTGATTGGACTCATACTTTCAAAATCTTAGCTAAACAAGCAGTCATCCTCATGAATCAACTTGATAATCTTCTGGCAAATCCTTGTCATGATGAAGAGAAATTATAGATAAAACGTATTGGTGCTCATCGGCCATTGGACAAAAACATGACACAACAATTTGCAAATTGTAAATTCAACAATGAGTGGTTTGGAATAAATCAGTGGCTAACTGCAAGCAATGCAAAAGCAATCACTTGCCTGCTATTCAGTGGAGTGGGTGTGTGGTCCAAGTCTGGGTTTAAGGGTCTCTTTTCCAAGCTTAAAAGGATCCACATTCACATGCAACAGACTTAAGTGAGTTTAAGACAATTGCAAACTCTTGAGACAAAAGAGCTCCGAATGGGAAAATACATTTTACACGGTCATCCAACTCGGAATTCCAGGTCGGGAACTCAAACCTCTTTCTAGAGCTCCGACCTGAAGATCCCTAACGTAATGATTCAACCTTGTTTTTTTCCAGAGTTCCCAGTTGTCTTGAAAGCACCATACATCCAGAGAATGGCAGACTTTGATGACAGGGAGATATGTATACTGTAACTAAGAAAGTGAAACTAAGTGTATGTTGTGTGGTAAGCTGTTTGTAGCCCATGTGCCTCACCCTCACCCTGGTCCCTTTCCCCCTCACAACGTAGCCTTCTGTTCTTACTTGGTGGTGCACATGTAGCCTATAGCCTGTTTTAGAGAAATGTCATCTTCAAATATTGTAGGAGCTTTCATTGTCTGCTTATATGCCCCCTTTATTTATCCTACGGTTCTGACTTGGTGTACAGGGAGAAAACTGTAAGAACGACCCATATTCTGTCGCTGTACATTTCAAAAGTGCTGAACTAATATTTATAACTATGTCAGTCCTAGCTCTCTCATTAATGTCTTAAAATTACGGATTGCCTCTTATCTGCGCTCATCGTTCCCTTATGCCATAGTTTGTACATCTCAATTGTCAGTAGAAACCACATTTGTTTAAGCAAGTCAGCCATGTTTTTTTTTAAAGGCAGGATATGAGGCTGAATGAACTGTTTACTCCACCAAGATGTACAAGCTACAATCACCACTGGGTACCGGGGATAAAATGAAATAACTGAAAAAGAACTGGAAAGACGTTCTGTACAAATTACATCAGTTTGGCCGGTTGTCAGGAAATAGAAATCTGTAAAAACTACCCAACATGGTTCTGATAAGATTTCAGTTTGGCATTGGATGCATATTTTATGTGGTTGAAGTAATATAAGCTTTTATGATTCTGATAAAGCCAGCAGCTCTACAGACGGTATTTAACTGCACATTCACATTCTCTCAAGATGCTGAATGAAATAAATCATATTTCTCCACACCTTTAGTCTACATTCGGGGCAGATCTGTCATTTTACTGCAAGAAAGGCTTTATTCCGCAGGAGTTAATATGAAGACTATGTGAGAGGTTATAGACCTACAGTTAACATCAAGACTTTGTAAGAGGTTATATACCTACAGTTAATATCAATCAATCAATTATTGGACCGACTCTCTTCTCTGTATACATCAATGAGGTCGCTCTTGCTGCTGGTGAGTCTCTGATCCACCTCTATGCAGACGACACCATTCTGTATACTTCTGGCCCTTCTTTGGACACTGTGTTAACAACCCTCCAGGCAAGCTTCAATGCCATACAACTCTCCTTCCGTGGCCTCCAATTGCTCTTAAATACAAGTAAAACTAAATGCATGCTCTTCAACCGATCGCTACCTGTACCTACCCGCCTGTCCAACATTACTACTCTGGACGGCTCTGACTTAGAATACGTGGACAACTACAAATACTTAGGTGTCTGGTTAGACTGTAAACTCTCCTTCCAGACCCATATCAAACATCTCCAATCCAAAGTTAAGTCTAGAATTGGCTTCCTATTTCGCAACAAAGCATCCTTCACTCATGCTGCCAAACATACCCTTGTAAAACTGACCATCCTACCAATCCTCGACTTTGGCGATGTCATTTACAAAATAGCCTCCAATACCCTACTCAACAAATTGGATGCAGTCTATCACAGTGCAATCCGTTTTGTCACCAAAGCCCCATATACTACCCACCATTGCGACCTGTACGCTCTCGTTGGCTGGCCCTCGCTTCATACTCGTCGCCAAACCCACTGGCTCCATGTCATTTACAAGACCCTGCTAGGTAAAGTCCCCCCTTATCTCAGCTCGCTGGTCACCATTGCATCTCCCACCTGTAGCACACGCTCCAGCAGGTATATCTCTCTAGTCACCCCCAAAACCAATTATTTCTTTGGCCGCCTCTCCTTCCAGTTCTCTGCTGCCAATGACTGGAACGAACTACAAAAATCTCTGAAACTGGAAACACTTATCTCCCTCACTAGCTTTAAGCACCAACTGCCAGAGCAGCTCACAGATTACTGCACCTGTACATAGCCCACCTATAATTTAGCCCAAACAACTACCTCTTTCCCTACTGTATTTAATTTATTTATTTATTTTGCTCCTTTGCACCCCATTATTTTTATTTCTACTTTGCACATTCTCCCATTGCAAATCTACCATTCCAGTGTTTTACTTGCTATATTGTATTTACTTTGCCACCATGGCCTTTTTGCCTTTACCTCCCTTATCTCACCTAATTTGCTCACATCGTATATAGACTTGTTTATACTGTATTATTGACTGTATGTTTGTTTTACTCCATGTGTAACTCTGTCTCGTTGTATGTGTCGAACTGCTTTGCTTTATCTTGGCCAGGTCGCAATTGTAAATGAGAACTTGTTCTCAACTTGCCTACCTGGTTAAATAAAGGTGAAATAAAAATAAAATAAATAAATAAAAAATATCAAGGCTATGTATAGAGGTTATAGACCTACAGATAATATCAAGGCTATGTATAGAGGTTATAGACCTACAGATAATATCAAGGCTATGTATAGAGGTTATATACCTACAGATAGTATGAAGACTATGTATAGAGGTTATATACCTACAGTTAGTATCCAGATGTCAGTTTCCATTTAACCCATCTAAACAGTAAGCTACAGTTCCTTTGACATTCCCTAGGCCTATTTGAAGTCCCCGTCTCGTGACGAATTTGTGTGCCAGCACTGCTATCATCCTTTTTTACCACTTCTCCAAATCTTTCCCAAACATTAGGCTGCTTTTCTGGCCCTCCCTAGTCTTCATTTGCAACTCTCCATTTTGCAGCTTTTCTCATATCATATAAATAATTTCATTCAGAAGCTCAAGCTAGCAGCATCGACAAAACTTTGTAACGACAGACCCGCCAGTGTTCTATAAATCTGCGTGCCTGCGCATCGTCAGCTTTCGCACAGACAGTCAGACGGACAGACAGTCAGACGGACAGACAGCCAGACGGACAGACAGCCAGACGGACAGACAGCCAGACGGACAGACAGCCAGACGGACAGACAGTCAGACGGACAATATTATTAACCTTTACGACATGTATTTTTCAGCTAAATTACACATCTCTATCACTCAACTTCTATAGCTGGATTCAAACTTGCAATCTTTGGAATCAGAGGCAGATACATATGCCCATCCGCCAAACCCGAATCCTACTTGAAGGTAACAGTGCTCACTGTTTCCCCTAGTGGCCGGTTCCCACGACATCTCCCGACATCCTTAGACAGATGGATGTTGAATACTTGTGTCACGCGTGACCTAGCTAATTTGACGTGCGTACAGTTAGGCTCTAAAGCTTAATGCCAGATAACCTTGAATAATTAAAGAAAAACCTCAACGTAGCCAATAGATATAACAAGAATGACACGTTTATGGATTTTTTTTAAAGGTATTGTTTTGTCTTCATTCCTGTTTGGCCCTGTCCGGGGGTGTCCTTGGATGGGGCCACCTGACCCCTCCTGTCTCAGCCTCCAGTATTTATGCTGCTATTGTCAGTTTGTTATATCTGGAATACTTCTCCTGTCCTATTCAGTGTCCTGTGTGAATTTAAGTGTGCTCTCTCTAATTCTCTCTTTCTCTCTTTCTTTCTCTCTCTCGGAGGACCTGAGCCCTAGGACCATGCCTCAGGACTACCTGACATGATGACTCCTTGCTGTCCCCAGTCCACCTGACCGTGCTGCTGCTCCAGTTTCAACTGTTCTGCCTTATTATTATTGGACCATGCTGGTAATTTATGAACATTTGAACATCTTGGCCATGTTCTGTTATAATCTCCACCCGGCACAGCCAGAAGAGGACTGGCCACCCCACATAGCCTGGTTCCTCTCTAGTTTTCTTCCTAGGTTTTGGCCTTTCTAGGGAGTTTTTCCTGGCCACCGTGCTTCTACACCTGCATTGCTTGCTGTTTGGGGTTTTAGGCTGGGTTTCTGTACAGCACTTTGAGATATCAGCTGAGGTACAAAGGGCTATATAAATAAATTTGATTTGATCACCAGCACGCTGATTTTTCCTCTGCGCCACAAAGCCTGTAGGATTCCACTAAACATTCATTACCTATAACACATCTCTGCACTTAGCAAAATATTGTCATCTGCACTATTTCAGTTATCTATTTTTCGGACTATTCTCTCATTATTGATTTAATTTATTTCAACAATTTGAGGGTTTTCTGTATAGCTGTCTAATGTCAGAGGGGCATATTATTCTGTTGCAATGTTCCTCCTGAATCTCTATGATACATATAATAGTTTTTATTTAGTGTATTTTTCTTTAAACGAAGCTGAAATGTGCTCAGTCTGAAGTGTATAAATACTGGTGAAATCAGTCACCAACATGGGTATGGTGGTGTAACAGAACGATTGGAATCCTCTGAATCAAGAGGCTTTGTGTTCCAATCTCAGGTAAGGGACATTACATTTAATATATAAACACACACGATGTGGTAATGTATGTCAAATATTTAAGTTGAAAACTATGTTAAAAGCATACAACACCTGTGAAATCTCATGTGAAAATCCACATGTGAAACTTCATGTGAAATATCATTACATGCGAATTGTTTAAAAAAAAAAACATGGTTTCACAGGATTTCATATGTGAAAATCCACATCAGCACATGTAAAATAATGTGCGTTTTCCTTAAAGGGATGTTTTTGTCAATTAAACTCTTTGTCCACTTTGTGTCCGGGGCAAAAAAAATGAGAAAAATTATTGATAAAGGCGTCCATGTTAAATGAAAAGGATATATAATATTTGTAATGAAAAGAATAAATAATATTGGTAATGAAAATAATAAATAATATTGGTAATGAAACGGAGGACTTTGCTCACTCTCACCCCGTCCTGGATGAGTCTAAACACACGTTGAGAGCATCTAACTGGAGAGAGAAATATAAAATAAACATTGCTATGGCACCAGCCATCATTTAAAAAAAACTCTCGCAGTTTGTCTGTCTAGAAGAGACGGCTTTCGGCACCTCAGCTGTTGAACTTGAACTGTTGCTTGATTCATGACACCGCTGGTATTCAATGAATGAGATGAATCAGACAGCTAAGACAATTACGTGTTATTGCACTAGAATCTAATGTGCCCGGTTTGGGTGCATCAGTCACATTTATTTTTATTAGGAAAACGCATCAATTAAGTTTGTAACGATACATTTGGAGAGATATGGGCTATAGGCTTACTCATGTCTGCGTTTTACTTGTGGTGGGGAGGGAGGATTACATCACCGCGCACATGGATATATCGTCTGAGCCAGGCGGGGCTCAGTTTGGTGTCCGGCAACGGCCAGTGCATCATCTAGCCCTAGACAACATGCGGACACCCAGAAACCAACAGGACCCAACTCTAAGACTAGTGAGAAACCAGGACCTGACGCACTTTACGCACGGGAAAGCCCAGTGGAAATGCAGCCAGGGCGAATCATGCTACTGACACCGCTGGGTCTGGTATAACGTTTTCGTTGAAAGTGCTTTGAATGTGCGTTTTTTTCTTCCAGTGAAGGCAGTGAAGGGCTACGTTCTATCCATTCAGACGTGTGTCATGGACTCTAAAGTTACGCAGCGAAACTCTCCACTGGCTCAGGGCATCAACTTTCCTCTCTCAGACTGCAATCACCGGTTGCTATGGTGACTAAATTCCAGCCAGCTGAAACTTTTTGAGGCATGTTTTTTCGCGGAGTTTGAGAAACAGATCACCGGTTGGAGCGCGTGCGTGACGACGGGCGCTGGACTACGGGGTGCCACGGGACTCCACACGCACACACACTTACACCGACCCCCGGGGGAAAACGGATGATCGTTTCTACCGTATAAGGATTCTACTTTTTATATTGTACTCTATATCATTTGGAACTATTGTTACCAGATAGAGATATGGATAACTCGTACTGTTTCCTGGCCATGTCCATGCTGGTTCTGTCCCTCGGGTTTAGGATAGAGGAGGGCATGTGCCAACACTACTACCTCCTCCGTCCCATCCCCAGCGACACTCTCCCTATAGTGGAGCTCAAAGAGGACCCAGACCCTGTCCTGGATCCGAAAGAACGGGACCTGAACGAGACCGAACTAAGATCCAACTTGGGTAGTCACTTCGACCCCCACTTCATGTCCATCACCCCGCCAGAGGACAAGTACTCGGGCAACGAGGACCTGGGCGACTCAGAGATGCGTCAGAAGCCATCCGTCGCGATGCCCAAAGAGATCAAAGCCATGGAGTTTGAGATCCAGCAAGGCAAGAAGCACAAGCCCAGTAAAAAACTCAGAAGAAGGCTGCAACTGTGGCTGTGGTCTTACACCTTCTGTCCAGTTGTTTATACATGGAACGACCTCGGGAACAGATTCTGGCCGCGCTACGTGAAGGTGGGGAGCTGCTACACTAAGCGTTCTTGTTCGGTCCCTGAAGGGATGCTTTGCAAACCTGCCAAATCGGCCTATTTTACGATCTTAAGATGGAGGTGCCTGCAGAGAAAAGGAGGTCTGAAATGCGCTTGGATACCAGTTCAGTACCCCATTATATCTGAGTGCAAATGCTCCTGCTCGAACTGAAATAAACTGAAATGATTTTTTTGTTATTATTATTTCTTAAAAAAAAAAAAAAATCATAGTTACATGATTGTTTTTTATATGCACTGCCAAGTGTAAGAATGTATATTTTATGTGTATGTGGCGCCATTTAATTTTATGATGACACACTTTGTAGAAAGGTCAGTATTATTATTACAATATAACCAGCATCTACTGTATTTGTTGAACATATCTTGAATGTGATGTATCTTTATATTTATATTGAAAAAGAGCACTTCGCATTGCGAACCATTAAAATACTATTATTGGAGGACTTAACAGCTATTTTCCATTGTTTGGGAAGAAAAAATAAATACGTGGTTTTATTGACCTCTGATGTGGCAAAATTAGCCCAAATGTAAATTGAGCTTGTGAAACTGGATAAAGGGAAGGTTGGTGGGTAAATAATGTAAAATAAGAGTACCTGCCAACCTATTTATGCTTTATGTTTCATGTAGCCACAGTTCAAATAAACCCACACAGATGACACTTGGAAGGACTTTTTGTTTTGTTACAACTTTTGTTGGTTTACATCTCCTTTGTCCTCAAATTGCAGTACATTTGGCCAGATTTTTTTTTAGACTATATAAAAAAGAAGAAAAAAGAAATGGGCCTTACAGACTATGCAGACTGTGGTTGTGGGAAAAGTTTAGGGAAAGTTTTAGTGTACTGTCTTTGATTATTCAGCTGCTGACCACACATATACATGTCTAACATGGAACCTTTCTGCTCTCAACATCTGTCCTGTAGCTACAGATATTGGCACATCTTGGGCCTTTTCCCTCTTGGTCCTCTTCCCTCTTCCCTCTTGGTCCTCTTCCCTCTTGGGCCCCTTCCCTCTTGGGCCTCTTCCCTCTTGGGCCTCTTCCCTCTTGGGCCCCTTCCCTCTTGGGCCCCTTCCCTCTTGGGCCTCTTCCCTCTTGGGCCTCTTCCCTCTTGGGCCTCTTCCCTCTTGGGCCTCTTCCCTCTTGGGCCCCTTCCCTCTTGGGGCCTCTTCCCTCTTGGGCCTCTTCCCTCTTGGGCCTCTTCCCTCTTGGGCCTCTTCCCTTCTTCCTTTATTCCGCTTAGTAGGTGCTTTGTGGGTACACTGGTGATTCACTTTCCCTATTCTCCTCAGCCCTTTTCCTGGTTGCTCTCCTCAAACCCCAGATGGCAAGTCTAGCTTCATCTCCAAAGGCCTTGAACCAACAATCCTTCAGTTATATGGCAAAGTCACCACCTCATGTGCCAGAAAGGTCTAGACACTTTGGCAGACAGAGGTATTCTACATTATAATAGCCTAGACATGAGTAGTTTGCTTTGTTTTTTGTTGTTGTGTATTGTACCACTCAGTCCCATTGATTATTCTCATCGCACCTGGACACCGTTTTGAGAAAGATGAGACAGTTACACACACTGAAAGACAGTAGTCCTTTTTCAAACCTGCTGCTTGTGACCTGCTGCTGCTACAAAATGAATGAACTATCTAGAGACTACTTTCAATAAGTGTGAATTCTATTAGAAATCTCCCCTTGTGTGATGAGAATGCCCATTGGGGAAAACCCACACTCACTGACACATGTCTTTTTCAAACCCGTGACCTCTGCTGCTGCTACCAATTGAAGAGACTATAGCTTCAGTGAATGTGGACTTTTCTCTTTTATAATCTGCCTTTATAACGTTATGGATATTTTTTTGCACGAATACCATTAAGTTAAGTTCAGCACACCAATCTTTCGTTCAATCAGAATGGCTTTTATTCACTGTTCAAATACAGGTACTGTTTACTGCGTGTGAAATAGAAAGTGTGGAATGGAATCAAGCCAATGTGAATCCACAGGCAAGCCAGGAGCTCTGCTCATAACAACATGAGCAGGACCTGGTCTGGGCAACACTGCTTCATTTCATTACACTACCTCTTGATGAAAGCTACTACTGGAGCCTTTTACTAATTCAATATACCGTATATTTGACTGTACACGTCGTTTCAGGAAAGGGGAGCGAGATGAATTACATTTTCTGTCTGTAGAGACACCAGTTGCCTGCCAGGGACTTGTTTTTCTATATGCCCGTGTGCTTAGCGTACGCAAGCTTTGAGAGGGGTGCAAAGCCCAGACACACCTTTTGATTATTTCTAACAAGTGTAACTGAAGTTTTCCTGCTTTCTCCAGACGTTCTTCTTCTTCTTCTTCTTCTTCAGTTCAACAGTTTTCTGAAGCAGCAGCGAAGCTATGTGTGAATGTGTGAACCTTTTGGAGTCACGAACCAAAGTAATCAAACAAGGACTGTGAAACTAAAGTAGAAGAACATACGCCATAGTATGTGGTTATACTATACCAATACTATATTATACTATACCAACACTATATTATACTATACTATACCAATACTATATTATACTATACTATACCAATACTACATTATACTATACTATACCAATACTATATTATACTATACTATACCAATACTATATTATACTATATCAATACTATATTATACTATACCAATACTATATTATACTATACCAATACTATATTATACTATATCAATACTATATTATACTATACCAACACTATAGTATACTATACTATATCAATACTATATTATACTATACCAATACTATAGTATACTATACCAACACTATACTATACTATACCAATACTATATTATACTATACCAATACTATATTATACTATATCAATACTATATTATACTATATCAATACTATATTATACTATACCAATACTATACTATACTATATCAATACTATATTATACTATATCAATACTATATTATATTATACTATACCAATACTATATTATACTATACCAATACTATATTATACTATATCAATACTATATTATACTATACCAATACTATATTATACTATACTATATCAATACTATATTATACTATACCAATACTATATTATACTATACCTATACTATACTATACCAATACTATATTATACTATACCAATACTATATTATACTATATCAATACTATATTATACGATACCAATACTATATTATACTATACCAATACTATATTATACTATACGATACCAATACTATATTATACTATACCAATACTATATTATACTATACCAATACTATATTATACTATACCAATACTATATTATACTGTATCAATACTATATTATATCAATACTATATTATATCAATACTATATTATACTATACCAATACTATATTATACTCTATCAATACTATATTATACTATACCAATACTGTATTATACTATATCAATACTATTTTATATCAATACTATATCAATACTATATTATACTATATCAATACTATATTATACTATATCAATACTATATTATACTATACCAATACTATACTATACTATACCAATACTATATTATACTATACCAATACTATATTATACTATATCAATACTATATTATACTATATCAATACTATATTATACTATATCAATACTATATTATACTATATCAATACTATATTATACTATATCAATACTATATTATACTATAACAATACTATATTATACTATATCAATACTATATTATACTATATCAATACTATATTATACTATACCAATACTATATTAAACTATACCAATACTATATTATACTATATCAATACTATATTATACTATACCAATACTATATTATACTATACTATATCAATACTATATTATACTATACCAATACTATATTATACTATACCAATACTATACTATACTATACTATACTATACCAATACTATATTATACTATACCAATACTATATTATACTATATCAATACTATATTATACGATACCAATACTATATTATACTATACCAATACTATATTATACTATACGATACCAATACTATATTATACTATATCAATACTATATTATACTATACCAATACTATATTATACTATACCAATACTATATTATACTATATCAATACTATATTACATCAATACTATATTATACTATACCAATACTATATTATACTATACGATACCAATACTATATTATACTATACCAATACTATATTATACTATACGATACCAATACTATACTACTACTGTATCAATACTATATTATATCAATACTATATTATATCAATACTATATTATACTATACCAATACTATATTATACTCTATCAATACTATATTATACTATACCAATACTGTATTATACTATATCAATACTATTTTATATCAATACTATATCAATACTATATTATACTATATCAATACTATATTATACTATATCAATACTATATTATACTATACCAATACTATATTATACTATACCAATACTATATTATACTATATCAATACTATATTATATCAATACTATATTATATCAATACTATATTATACTATACCAATACTATATTATACTCTATCAATACTATATTATACTATACCAATACTGTATTATACTATATCAATACTATTTTATATCAATACTATATTATACTATAGCAGTACTATATTATACTATATCAATACTATATTATACTATATCAATACTATATTATACTATACCAATACTATATTATACTATATCAATATGAGTGCCCTAAGAACTTTACTGGAGTAACACAGACAGGACAGCCAATAAATGTGTTTCATTATTTATGTGGTCGAGCACCAATAACGTCCACATGTACAACAACAACAACGCGAGGTGCCTTATATTGATAGTAGTGATGGGATCCATTTATAATTTATAACTTCAACCAGCTTGTTTATTATAATGTAAGGGTGTAACCTGGATTGCCTAGTGCAGGGAAGCAGTGGTGTGGTCTTACTTCCCCTGCTCGACGCCAGCTCCATATTAGCGTCCCAAATGGTACCGTATTCCTTATATTGTGCACTAAATAGGGAACACGGTATCATTTGGGACGCATCCCAAGCCGCTATGCCCTGACAGTCGGAAGGCTCATTGTAAAAGGATTATAAATTAAATACCTTCATTTTCAGATTCCTTCATTTAAGCTGCATGGCGCCTCAAATACATACTGGGGCTGGAGGGATGATCACATGTAAAAAATTAAAAATGTTTTTTTACAAAACAGTCTTGCTGCTTGGGTTATGTCAGGTCTGTGAGAAAGAGAGAGAGAGAGAGAGAGAGAGAGAGAGAGAGAGAGAGAGAGAGAGAGAAAAAGAGAGAGAGAGAGATGAAGGAATAAAAGAAAACGACTTCACTCTCCTCACCAACCAGACAGACAGAGAGAGGACCATGAGTTTTTTTTGCCAGTGTTAAAAGTGTTGAGTACTTTTCTGACACAAATCTTTAATGGGAATGGAATGTGGAGCTCAGAGTCATGTCCTCGTGTTTTAATAGTGCTGATTCCACATCCTTTAACACCGTGTCATGATGATCGTCAGGCACGTGCACAGATAGGGCACGTGTCCCTATGCCCTTCTAGTCTCCAAAGTGCCCTTTTCGGTGGTGGTATAATTTCCCCGCCAAAAAAAAAAACATTTTTGTGTTGTTTTTATATAGATTTTGTCATTGTTCTAAGACCATTGCCTACAAGTCGTCGTTAAATTCCCATCTATGCTTCACAACCAAAAAGTTGCGCATCTTGATTGTTGACCAATGGCCAGTCATCAGCATTGGCGTGCAAAGGCGGGCGCTCACATCCACACTAGTGACCAGAAATAACTAGTTTAATTTCCTCCAGTTTTGCAAAAACAGAGTAGGCCTACGTTTATCATCCATATAAAATACAGTTTAGCAATCTACTACTGACTCATCTTTGCCAGAACAACAGGTTACCTAGTTATTTGAGTTATTATAGTCTTATTTCAGATAGGCCTCGTTTGGGTGGCTACTGGCTATATGTCTAAAGATAAGCAGCTGTAAAATCGCACTGCCATCAATATTACGGGATGAACATATTCTGGCGAATTTATTATGATATTTGTGAGGAAAAACAGGGCTATCCGGCTGGCGACGAGCACTCTGCAGATAGGCTGTCCTCCGACGTGAGGGCGCCGTGCAGACAGAACCTGCTATCCATCTGATCCGGCAACCACTGCTACAAGTATGCTTTTTTTTTGTGTGGACTCCAGAGAAGAGACAAGATACAGTATAACCATTGTTGACATTGGCTGCTAACATGAATGACTTTCAGCTCCAAATGCAGCAGTAAAACTTTTTAATTTAAAACAATTAATTTCTGTGGTCTATCTTGGGTTTTGAAAATACGTCACCGTTCATGGCTGTAATGACAGGCTACATTAGCGCAACGATTATAAGCGCGTGTGCGCTTGTGCACACGTGCATGTGCGTGCGCGGGGGTCGCAAGTTTTGAACCACTCATTTTCACAGGTTTGGAGTCAAACATTTTTCAAACCACTGGGATACATGAGTGTCAACAAATGAAGTTGGGTTGGATATAGTAATGATATACTACAGTATTTCTTACCACAACCCAGGGAAGTAGGGGTGCTGTGTGTACTAATAAATAATCAAATTAATTTATAAAACATTTCGTAGCTTCCCCATGTCAGCGAAAACACAAATATTATACTTCTCAGATGGTGCTGCTTTCCACTCTTCTTGTAGTCATTGGTCAATGACGCTGTTGTGTGAATTTTTTTCTGGGGAGATGCCATTTCTTTTTATTTTTTGGAGCACATGCCCCCCAAAGGGTCTGTGTCTTGATGTTTTCGGTTTATTTTTTCTTTCTTTAATTGGACCATATCTCTTACAATTCCTGGATCGGACTCAATGACCCCCCCCCCCCCCCCCCCCCCCCACTGCACCCACACACTCAGCATGCTAAGTAAACTAAAATACTATCTAAGAAGAATAATACTACTTCCACCTTTAATTGCCTCTTCAAAGTTCAAAGCCTGTTTTATCCCCAACTTCACTTTTACAGAATTGCAGTGATTTCATTGATGATGTCAACTAGCTTGTTATGTCCACAACCATTTGAATGAGGTGAACAAGTCAAGGGAATTTTCCCTACCTTTGTATGCTGTTGCAATTGACTCTTTCATCTAGCTATCAATAGCATCTAAAACTTTAAATTCCATCCTCATCAAATAGTTTTTCACTTCAATTAGTTTCCACAGTAAGCACCTGAAATCTCGCTCTGATGTCTCTTTGTCCTATTTCCCAAATCCACTCATAGCCCAGGTCATTGGAGCTCTCTTTCAAATGCCCATCTTGTTTTGCTTTCAATCATCAAGGATGGAGAGAGGTGGAAGCAAAGGAGGGATAGAGGAAGGGAGTGAGGTGGAAGCGAAGGAGGGATAGAGGAGAAGGTGGGTATTCTTGGGTTTCAAACAGACCGTTATCGGTGGAGGGCAGGCAGGTATGCAGGCCGAGGTCAGACCAGGCTTTGATGTCTGTGTGCTTGTGTGTGTGTGCGCGTGTGATGTGTGGTGGTTGGCACTGCCAGGTCTGATATGGAATGCCATCCGTCATGGCAGCTTCTGTGTCAGGATTCTCAGCGCTCCATTCATACACCAGAGACGGCAAAACAGACAGTCTTCTGAGGTTTCAAGAGTGAGCCATCTTTAGCTCAGCGAAGAGGGTGAAATAACATAGAATGTTACCCACAAACTTTTCTAGCGCTCAGCATTTTAGAAGTAACGCTTATCACAAACAGAAGTGTTAAAAACATTCATTTGTTCATGCAAAGCAACGGGAAATGATGGTATAGTTTGAAACACACTTAAACTAAACATGGTATGTGATACATTACATGCGACATTCCTCACACTGATCATTCAATGAATACAATTAAACCCTAAATTCTCATTAGATGAAGTATTATTGTTCCTTTCACATAATTATAACACATAAAAAGAGATGTATTTATATATTCTCCGGACATCAGACAGTGTCTTCATATTACCTCAAGCACGCACCTCTACTCTGTTTCGGTTCAGTGGGAAAATGCAGTTATAGCCGAGTTTCCCTTTAACAGTTGGCGGTCACATCTAGTGGCAAAGGAAGAATTCACACAGAGGGAAACTCAAGGGCGTGCACACACACACACACACACACGCACACACACACACACACACACACACACACGCATACAGACACACACACAAGCACGCATACAGACACATGCAGGCACGTACGAACACGCACGCACACACACACAAATCAGATTGCTCACCATGTGTATGTGTGTATGTGTCTGTTTGACTGCGTTCCCATGTGTGTGTTTATGCATGCATACCGTAAGGTGCATATCTGACATTTTCCCAAATACTGACCATGTAGCCTCACTCCACCATATATTCTCCTAGCTCTACGTCAGTCAACTCATCGGACGGTCCAAAATATTTGCTTACTACACACCTATTTTCAAACATTCCCAGTTGTATGAATAATTTATATTGGAGAAAATCTGGCGTTCCTTCTCTTTGCACAGAGCTGAGGAACGCTAAGCAATTATCTCTTCAGAATATTAATGAGGGTTTGAGTCTCTCTGGGCAGACTGTCATCTTTCAGACCCAAACAGACTGACAGACACACAGCTAGGGAGAAGTTCTCACAAGTAAGCTATGAGCCCTTTACGCAGCCTCACTGAACACTTTACAAAGCCCCTATGAACCCTTTACGAAGCCCCTATGAAGTGGATGGCTTGGTTGGTTGAGGGATGGTGCTTTCAACACCAGAGGTGTGGGTTTGACTCCTGCCCTAGCAAAACCCCAGTGATTATACTTCTCTGACCTAGGTGGTGACGTTAAGCTGCTACAGCCCGTTGTCATTTACTCACAATGACTGGCATGTTAGCCTTATTGTTATCCCTGATACCGAAATACACACACACACACACACACACACACACACACACCCCGATCGTCTCTCTACAATATTCCGTTGTGTTAATCTCGCCATACCACACGGTCACAATGAGCTTGTGTTCTCTAGGACTTCATTTCCATTACTTCGTTCTCTGCCAGAGAATAGGCAGATACACGACTGGATCGACCTGAAATTAACCTTAGAGAAGTGGTGGGGAGATAGAGAGAGACACAGCTTTTGTACTAATTGGGTTTAAGTTAGTTCTTCAACGTATTTGACATACTGTTAGTCATTTCAAGTGATTGGAAGTGATTGGAAACAGCATGCAGCCAGAGCAGTGTGCAAGTTGCACATCACCACTAGAGGGAGGATAATGCTGACAGAGCTGCACATCACCACTAGAGGGAGGATCATGTTGACAGAGCTGCACATCACCACTAGAGGGAGGATAATGCTGACAGAGTAACAGGGACTGCTACCCAGAGAAAGAGAGAGAGACAGGGAGAGTCAGAGAGAGAGAGAAACAGAGGGTAAGAGAGACAAAATAAGTGGGTTAGAGAGAGAGGGAGCGAGAGAGAGAGAGAGAGAGAGAGAGAGAGAGAGAGAGAGAGAGAGAGAGAGAGAGAGAGAGAGAGTCAGAGAGTCAAACAAAGAGGTTCAGTGAGATAGAAACAGAAAGGGTCAGAGAGTTAGAGGAAATTGAGTGTCCTCGAAGCCTGTGGCTTTAGCGAGGGGCTTTGTGTGGGCTTAATAACTGTGTCTGTTTCTCCCTGTGGCAGACAAGACGACATGCTAGACCACCTTACCTCAGGATCTGGCGGTAAACCTTCCCATCCCTCTGAGCCACTGAGACAATTATAACATCAGGTCCTGGGACGCCTACTGAACTCTATTACTGACCTCAGAGGGAGGCGAATGCCCGCTACTAATGCTTTAAAAGGCTGACTCCAACTAACTAATTATTTAATATGCTGACTCCAACTAACTAATTCTGTAACATGCTGACTCCAACTAACTAATTCTGTAACATGCTGACTCCAACTAACTAATTCTGTAACATGCTGACTCCAACTAACTAATTATTTAATATGCTGACTCCAACTAACTAATGCTGTAACATGCTGGCTCCAACTAACTAATTCTGTAACATGCTGACTCCAACTAACTAATTATTTAATATGCTGACTCCAACTAACTAATGCTGTAACATCCTGGCTCCAACTAACTAATTATTTAACATCCTGGCTCCAACTAACTAATTCTGTAACATGCTGACTCCAACTAACTAATTATTTAATATGCTGACTCCAACTAACTAATTATTTAATATGCTGGCTCCAACTAACTAATTATTTAATATGCTGACTCCAACTAACTAATGCTGTAACATGCTGGCTCCAACTAACTAATGCTGTAACATCCTGACTCCAACTAACTAATTATTTAACATCCTGGCTCCAACTAACTAATTATTTAACATCCTGGCTCCAACTAACTAATTTTTTAACATGCTGACTCCAACTAACTAATTATTTAACATCCTGGCTCCAACTAACTAATTTTTTAACATGCTGACTCCAACTAACTAATTATTTAACATCCTGAATCCAACTAACTAATTATTTAACATCCTGGCTCCAACTAACTAATTTTTTAACATGCTGACTCCAACTAACTAATTTTTTAACATGCTGACTCCAACTAACTAATTATTTAACATCCTGGCTCCAACTAACTAATTATTTAACATGCTGACTCCAACTAACCAATTATTTAACATCCTGGCTCCAACTAACTAATTTTTTAACATGCTGACTCCAACTAACTAATTATTTAACATGCTGACTCAAACTAACTAATTATTTAACATCCTGGCTCCAACTAACTAATTATTTAACATGCTGACTCCAACTAACTAATGCTGTAACATCCTGGCTCCAACTAACTAATGCTGTAACATCCTGGCTCCAACTAACTAATTATTTAACATCCTGGCTCCAACTAACTAATTTTTTAACATGCTGACTCCAACTAACTAATTTTTTAACATGCTGACTCCAACTAACTAATTATTTAACAAGCTGACTCCAACTAACTAAATATTTAACATCCTGGCTCCAACTAACTAATTATTTAACATGCTGACTCCAACTAACTAATGCTGTAACATCCTGGCTCCAACTAACTAATGCTGTAACATCCTGGCTCCAACTAACTAATGCTGTAACATCCTGGCTCCAACTAACTAATTATTTAACATGCTGACTCCAGCTAACTAATGCTGTAACATCCTGGCTCCAACTAACTAATGCTGTAACATCCTGGCTCCAACTAACTAATTTTTTAACATGCTGACTCCAACTAACTACTTATTTAACATGCTGACTCCAACTAACTAATTATTTAACATGCTGACTCCAACTAACTAATTATTTAACATGCTGACTCCAACTAACTAATTATTTAACATCCTGGCTCCAACTAACTAATTATTTAATATGCTGACTCCAACTAACTAATTATTTAACATGCTGACTCCAACTAACTAATTATTTAACATGCTGACTCCAACTAACTAATTATTTAACATGCTGACTCCAACTAACTAATTATTTAACATGCTGACTCCAACTAACTAATTATTTAACATGCTGACTCCAACTAACTAATTATTTAACATGCTGACTCCAACTAACTAATTATTTAACATGCTGACTCCAACTAACTAATTATTTAACATGCTGACTCCAACTAACTAATTATTTAACATGCTGACTCCAACTAACTAATTATTTAACATCCTGACTCCAACTAACTAATTATTTAACATGCTGACTCCAACTAGCTAATTATTTAACATGCTGACTCCAACTAACTAATTATTTAACATCCTGACTCCAACTAACTAATGCTGTAACATGCTGGCTCCAACTAACTAATGCTGTAACATCCTGACTCCAACTAACTAATTATTTAACATCCTGGCTCCAACTAACTAATTATTTAACATCCTGGCTCCAACTAACTAATTATTTAACATCCTGGCTCCAACTAACTAATTTTTTAACATGCTGACTCCAACTAACTAATTATTTAACATCCTGGCTCCAACTAACTAATTTTTTAACATGCTGACTCCAACTAACTAATTATTTAACATCCTGAATCCAACTAACTAATTATTTAACATCCTGGCTCCAACTAACTAATTTTTTAACATGCTGACTCCAACTAACTAATTTTTTAACATGCTGACTCCAACTAACTAATTATTTAACATCCTGGCTCCAACTAACTAATTATTTAACATGCTGACTCCAACTAACCAATTATTTAACATCCTGGCTCCAACTAACTAATTTTTTAACATGCTGACTCCAACTAACTAATTATTTAACATGCTGACTCAAACTAACTAATTATTTAACATCCTGGCTCCAACTAACTAATTATTTAACATGCTGACTCCAACTAACTAATGCTGTAACATCCTGGCTCCAACTAACTAATGCTGTAACATCCTGGCTCCAACTAACTAATTATTTAACATCCTGGCTCCAACTAACTAATTTTTTAACATGCTGACTCCAACTAACTAATTTTTTAACATGCTGACTCCAACTAACTAATTATTTAACAAGCTGACTCCAACTAACTAAATATTTAACATCCTGGCTCCAACTAACTAATTATTTAACATGCTGACTCCAACTAACTAATGCTGTAACATCCTGGCTCCAACTAACTAATGCTGTAACATCCTGGCTCCAACTAACTAATGCTGTAACATCCTGGCTCCAACTAACTAATTATTTAACATGCTGACTCCAACTAACTAATGCTGTAACATCCTGGCTCCAACTAACTAATGCTGTAACATCCTGGCTCCAACTAACTAATTTTTTAACATGCTGACTCCAACTAACTACTTATTTAACATGCTGACTCCAACTAACTAATTATTTAACATGCTGACTCCAACTAACTAATTATTTAACATGCTGACTCCAACTAACTAATTATTTAACATCCTGGCTCCAACTAACTAATTATTTAATATGCTGACTCCAACTAACTAATTATTTAACATGCTGACTCCAACTAACTAATTATTTAACATGCTGACTCCAACTAACTAATTATTTAACATGCTGACTCCAACTAACTAATTATTTAACATGCTGACTCCAACTAACTAATTATTTAACATGCTGACTCCAACTAACTAATTATTTAACATGCTGACTCCAACTAACTAATTATTTAACATGCTGACTCCAACTAACTAATTATTTAACATGCTGACTCCAACTAACTAATTATTTAACATCCTGACTCCAACTAACTAATTATTTAACATGCTGACTCCAACTAGCTAATTATTTAACATGCTGACTCCAACTAACTAATTATTTAACATCCTGACTCCAACTAACTAATTATTTAACATGCTGGCTCCAACTAACTAATTATTTAACATGCTGACTCCAACTAACTAATTATTTAACATGCTGACTCCAACTAACTAATTATTTAACATGCTGACTCCAACTAACTAATTATTTAACAAGCTGACTCCAACTAACTAATTATTTAACATCCTGACTCCAACTAACTAATTATTTAACATCCTGGCTCCAACTAACTAATTATTTAACATCCTGACTCCAACTAACTAATTTTTTAACATGCTGACTCCAACTAACTAATTATTTAACATGCTGACTCCAACTAACTAATTATTTAACATGCTGACTCCAACTAACTAATTATTTAACATCCTGGCTCCAACTAACTAATTATTTAACATGCTGACTCCAACTAACCAATTATTTAACATCCTGGCTCCAACTAACTAATTTTTTAACATGCTGACTCCAACTAACTAATTATTTAACATGCTGACTCAAACTAACTAATTATTTAACATCCTGGCTCCAACTAACTAATTATTTAACATGCTGACTCCAACTAACTAATGCTGTAACATCCTGGCTCCAACTAACTAATGCTGTAACATCCTGGCTCCAACTAACTAATTATTTAACATCCTGGCTCCAACTAACTAATTTTTTAACATGCTGACTCCAACTAACTAATTTTTTAACATGCTGACTCCAACTAACTAATTATTTAACAAGCTGACTCCAACTAACTAATTATTTAACATCCTGGCTCCAACTAACTAATTATTTAACATGCTGACTCCAACTAACTAATGCTGTAACATCCTGGCTCCAACTAACTAATGCTGTAACATCCTGGCTCCAACTAACTAATGCTGTAACATCCTGGCTCCAACTAACTAATTATTTAACATGCTGACTCCAACTAACTAATGCTGTAACATCCTGGCTCCAACTAACTAATGCTGTAACATCCTGGCTCCAACTAACTAATTTTTTAACATGCTGACTCCAACTAACTACTTATTTAACATGCTGACTCCAACTAACTAATTATTTAACATGCTGACTCCAACTAACTAATTATTTAACATGCTGACTCCAACTAACTAATTATTTAACATCCTGGCTCCAACTAACTAATTATTTAATATGCTGACTCCAACTAACTAATTATTTAACATGCTGACTCCAACTAACTAATTATTTAACATGCTGACTCCAACTAACTAATTATTTAACATGCTGACTCCAACTAACTAATTATTTAACATGCTGACTCCAACTAACTAATTATTTAACATGCTGACTCCAACTAACTAATTATTTAACATGCTGACTCCAACTAACTAATTATTTAACATGCTGACTCCAACTAACTAATTATTTAACATGCTGACTCCAACTAACTAATTATTTAACATGCTGACTCCAACTAACTAATTATTTAACATGCTGACTCCAACTAACTAATTATTTAACATGCTGACTCCAACTAACTAATTATTTAACATCCTGACTCCAACTAACTAATTATTTAACATGCTGACTCCAACTAGCTAATTATTTAACATGCTGACTCCAACTAACTAATTATTTAACATCCTGACTCCAACTAACTAATTATTTAACATGCTGGCTCCAACTAACTAATTATTTAACATGCTGACTCCAACTAACTAATTATTTAACATGCTGACTCCAACTAACTAATTATTTAACATGCTGACTCCAACTAACTAATTATTTAACAAGCTGACTCCAACTAACTAATTATTTAACATCCTGACTCCAACTAACTAATTATTTAACATCCTGGCTCCAACTAACTAATTATTTAACATCCTGACTCCAACTAACTAATTTTTTAACATGCTGACTCCAACTAACTAATTATTTAACATGCTGACTCCAACTAACTAATTATTTAACATGCTGACTCCAACTAACTAATTATTTAACATGCTGACTCCAACTAACTAATTATTTAACATGCTGACTCCAACTAACTAATTATTTAACATGCTGACTCCAACTAACTAATTATTTAACATGCTGACTCCAATTCTATTTTAAAGCCTTCATCAATTATATAAAAGAATGATGGAGAAAAAAAACTTTTGAGTATTTTAAATGAAATTGTGATCTTAAAACCAAATTCAATTCTATATTTCATCGAATCAGATGGCGTAATCATCCCAAAACAATTTGATATTGCCAATCATTTTAATGATTACTTAACTGGCAATGTGGGCAAAGTTAAGCAGGAAATGGCAACAACTACCAGTGAGCCATCGCGTTCATGCATAACAAAAACAAATAATGGATGAAAAGCATTGTAACGTTAGTGTGGGAGACATGGACAAATTATTATCGATCGATAATGACAAACCTCCTGGCATTGACAACTTAGCTGGAAAGCTACTGAGGATTGTAGCTGACTATGGCCACGTTCATATCTTTAATCTGACTATAGAGGAAGGAGTTGGTCCTCAGGCCTGGAGGGAAGCCAGAGTCATTCCACTACCTAGGAGTAGTAATGCAGCCTTTACCGGTTCTAACAGCAGACCTCTCAGCTCGCTGCCACCTCTTTGTTAAACTGTTGCAAAGAAATGGTGTTTGACAAAATATAATGTTATTTCTCTGTAAACAAATCAACAGCAGACTTTCAGCATGCTTTTAGAGAAGGGCACTCAACATGTACCGCACTGACACACATTACTGATGATTGGTTGAAATAAATTAATAACAAGAAGCTTGTGGGAGCTGTATGTACTCATCTCATATGTATATACCCTATTCTATACTATTCTACACTATTCTACGGTATCTTAGTCACTTAATAATGTTTACATATCTTGCATTACTCATCTCATATGTATATACCCTATTCTATACTATTCTACACTATTCTACGGTATCTTAGTCACTTAATAATGTTTACATATCTTGCATTACTCATCTCATATGTATATACCCTATTCTATACTATTCTACACTATTCTACGGTATCGTAGTCACTTAATAATGTTTACATATCTTGCATTACTCATCTCATATGTATGTACTGTATTCTATACTATTGTAATGTATCTTAGTCCGTTCCGTTCTGACATCATCCATCCATCTATGTATATTGTCTTAATGAATTCCTAATTAGATCAGTGTGTATTGGGTATACATTGTGTAATTTGTTAGATATTACTTGTTAGCTATTATTGCACAGAAGCACAAGCTTTTCTCTACACCCACAATAACATCTGCTAATCACATGTATGTGACCAATAAAACATGATTTGATATTGATTTGCACTGTTAGATTTCAATGCAGCCTTCGATATTATGGACCGTAACTTGTTGTTGAGAAAACGTGATCGTTAAAGGCTGATCTGCTCTAAGTGAGAAACAGAGGGGAGTAAATCACATTAAAAAATAACAATAAAAAGGTATCAACCTTTTCTGTATCCCAGATAGCACCCTATTCCCTAAAGAGGGAACGGGCCCTGATCAAAAATAGTGCACTATATACAGTTGAAGTCGGAAGTTTACATACACTTAGGTTGGAGTCATTAAAACTCGTTTTTCAACCACTCCACAAATGTCTTGTTAACAAACTATAGTTTAGGAAAGTCAGTTAGGACATCTATCTTGTGCATAACACAAGTCATTTTTCCAACAATTGCCTACAGACAGATTATTTCACTTATAATTCACTATATTACAATTCCAGTGGGTCAGAAGTTTACATACACTAAGTTGACTGTGCCTTTAAACAGCTTGGAAAATTCCAGACAATTATGTCATGGCTTTAGAAGCTTCTGATAGACTAATTGGCATAATTTGAGTCAATTAGAGGTGTACCTGTGGATGTATTTCAAGGCCTATCTTCAAACTCAGTGCCTATTTGCTTGACATCATGGAAAAATCAAAAGAAATCAGACAAGACCTCAGAAAAAATATTGTAGACCTCCACAAGTCTGATTCATCCTTGGGAGCAATTTCCAAAAGCCTGAAGGTACCACGTTCATCTGTACAAACAATAGTACGCAAGTATAAACACCATGGGACCACACAGCCGTCATACCACTCAGGAAGGAGACGTGTTCTGTCTCCTAGAGATGAACGTACTTTGGTGCGAAAAGTGCAAATCAATCCCAGAACAACAGCAAAGGACCTTGTGAAGATGCTGGAGGAAACAGGAACAAAAGTATCTAAATCCATAGTAAAACGAGTCCTATATCGACATAACCTGAAAGGCCGCTCAGCAAGGAAGAAGCCACTGCTCCTAAACCGCCATAGAAAAGCCACGGTTTGCAACTGCACATGGATCGTACTTTTTGGAGAAATGTCCTCCTGTTGATGAAAGAAAAATGGAACGCAAGTCGAAGAACACCATCCCAACCGTGAAGCACGGGGGTGGCAGCATCATGTTGTGGGGGTGCTTTGCTGCAGGAGGGACTGGTGCACTTCAAAAAATAGATGGCATCATGAGGGATGAAAATTATGTGGATATATTGAAGCAACATCTCAAGACATCCGTCAGGAAGTTGAAGCTTGGTCGCAAATGGGTCTTCCAAATGGACAATGACCCCAAGCATACTTGAGCTTAATGGCTTAAGGACAACAAAGTCAAGGTATTGGAGTGGCTGTGACAAAGCCCTGACCTCAAGCCTATAGAAAAGTTGTGGGCAGAACTGAAAAAGCGTGTGCAAGCAAGGAGGCCTACAAACCTGACTCAGTTACAACAGCTCTGTCAGGAGGAATGGGCCAAAATTCACCCAACTTATCGTGGGAAGCTTGTGGAAGGCTACCCGAAACGTTTGACCCAAGTTAAATAATTTAAATGCAATGCTACCAAATACTAATTCAGTGTGTGTAAACTTCTGACCCACTGGGAATGTGATGAAATAAATAAAAGCTGAAATAAATCATTCTCTCTACTATTATTCTGTCATTTCACATTCTTAAAATAAAGTGGTGATCCTAACTGACCTAAGACAGGGAATTTTTACTAGGATTAAATAACAGGAATTGTGAAAAATACATGTATTTGGCTAAGGTGTATGTAAACTTCCGACTTCAACTGTATTTGGCTAAGGTGTATGTGAACTTCCGACTTCAACTGTATTTGGCTAAGGTGTATGTGAACTTTCGACTTCAACTGTATTTGGCTAAGGTGTATGTAAACTTCCGACTTCAACTGTATTTGGCTAAGGTGTATGTAAACTTCCGACTTCAACTGTATTTGGCTAAGGTGTATGTGAACTTCCGACTTCAACTGTATTTGGCTAAGGTGTATGTGAACTTCCGACTTCAACTGTATTTGGCTAAGGTGTATGTAAACTTCCGACTTCAACTGTATTTGGCTAAGGTGTATGTAAACTTCCGACTTCAACTGTATTTGGCTAAGGTGTATGTGAACTTCTGACTTCAACTGTTTAGGGAATAGGGTGCATCCCCTGAGTTTTCTCAGCCATATTCTGCCCTGAAGTTCAATAACATTCTGCCAATGAGAGGTATCTATCGTGCAGTCTGTGGATTATGTGGAGGGTGTGGGCAGGCGCGGGGGGGGGGGGGGGGGGTGAAACAATGGCAGCCATTTTGAGAGTACTGCACAGACAACGAGGTTTGGTGGCAGGTTGCTGGAGTTGCTGTGTGTGAAGCAAGATGCTGCTCAGGTTGTGTGTGTCTGCACTTGCTTGTGTGTGTGTGTGGGGGGGGGTGGGATGCAGGCTGTCTCCTTACACTAAAGTGAAAACTTTAGAAGGTCTCGCTGTGACATCCGACTTTTCCCAACCCTGTTGCTCCATACCTGTCATAGGGGTGTCATAACCTGTCATAGGGGTGTCATAACCTGTCATAGGGGTGTCATAGGAGTGGTGGAGCCAGTCTGTGTGTATGTGTGTGTCTCAATGGAAGGGCTGACTCAGCATCTCCATATCAAGTGTATCAAAAAACTCCACCTCAGAATCAGACATGCCTCAGTTATGGTCAGCATTCCTGAACAGTGATACAAGCATTAATCCGCAATTCTGATCTTTGTATGTGTGTGTGTGTGTGACGTGTTTAACTATACTTGTGAGGCCCAGGAGAATAGTAAAGAATAGTAACAAAAATTTGACCAACTGGGGACATTTTGTTAGTCCCCACAAGGTCAAATGCTATTTCTAGGGGTTTAGGGTTAATGTTAGAATTAGTGTTAGAATTGTCTAGGTAATCCGCCAGTGCTGCCAGTCAGCCAGGATCTGCCAGAGCCGCCATTCAGCCAGGATCCGCCATTCAGCCAGGATCCGCCAGTCAGCCAGGATCTGCCAGAGCCGCCAGTCAGCCAAGATCTGCCAGAGCCACCAGTCAGCCAGGATCTGCCAGAGCCGCCATTCAGCCAGGATCCGCCATTCAGCCAGGATCCTCCATTCAGCCAGGATCCGCCAGTCAGCCAGGATTTGCCAGAGCCGCCAGTCAGCCAAGATCTGCCAGAGCCACCAGTCAGCCAGGATCTGCCAGAGCCATCAACCTGCCTGAGCTTCCTCTCAGTCCTGAGCTTCCTCTCAGGCCTGAGCTACCCTTCAGTCCTGGGCTACCCCTCAGTCCTGAGCTACCTCAGTCCCGAGCTGACCCTCAGTCCGGAGCTGCCCCTCAGCCCAGTGGGTCCCTCTGTTAGGGTTCTTAGGCCAAGGTCGGTGGCGAGGTTCGCCACTCTAAGGACGCTAAGTAAGCAGACTAAGACCATGTTGGAGTGGGGTCCATTTCCCGCTCCAGAGCCGCCACCGTGGAGAGATGCCCACCCAGACCCTCCCCTATGGGTTTAGGTGTGCGGCCAGGAGTCCGCACCTTTGGGGGTGGGGGGGGTACTGTCACGCTCTAATACACAGTCTGGTCTAGGTAATGTACAGTGTTGTCTAGGTAAAATACAGTCTGGTCTAGGTAATGTACAGTGTTGTCTAGGTAATATACAGTCTGGTCTAGGTAATGTACAGTGTTGTCTAGGTAAAATACAGTCTGGTCTAGGTAATGTACAGTGTTGTCTAGGTAATATACAGTCTGGTCTAGGTAATGTACAGTGTTGTCTAGGTAATACACAGTGTTGTCTAGGTAATATACAGTGTTGTCTAGGTAATATACAGTCTGGTCTAGGTAATATGCTGTGTTGTCTAGGTAATATACAGTGTTGTCTAGGTAATATACTGTGTTGTCTAGGTAATATACAGTGTTGTCTAGGTAATACACAGTCTGGTCTAGGTAATATGCTGTGTTGTCTAGGTATTATACAGTGTTGTCTAGGTAATACACAGTCTGGTCTAGGTAATATACTGTGTTGTCTAGGTAATATACTGTGTTGTCTAGGTAATACACAGTCTGGTCTAGGTAATATACAGTGTTGTGTAGGTAATACACAGTGTTGTCTAGGTAATACACAGTGTTGTCTAGGTAATACACAGTCTGGTCTAGTTAATATACTGTGTTGTCTAGGTAATATACAGTCTGGTCTAGGTAATATACAGTGTTGTCTAGGTAATATACAGTGTTGTCTAGGTAATATACAGTCTGGTCTAGGTAATATACAGTCTGATTTAGGTAATATACAGTCTGGTCTAGGTAATACACAGTCTGATTTAGGTAATATACAGTGTTGTCTAGGTAATATAATGTGTTGTCTAGGTAATACACAGTCTGATCTAGGTAATATACAGTGTTGTCTAGGTAATATACAGTGTTGTCTAGGTAATATACAGTGTTGTCTAGGTAATATACAGTGTTGTCTAGGTAATACACAGTCTGGTCTAGGTAATATACAGTGTTATCTAGGTAATATACAGTGTTGTCTAGGTAATACACAGTCTGGTCTAGGTAATATACAGTGTTGTCTAGGTAATATACAGTGTTGTTTAGGTAATACACAGTGTTGTCTAGGTAATATACAGTGTTGTCTAGGTGATACACAGTCTGGTCTAGGTAATATACAGTGTTGTCTAGGTAATATACAGTGTTGTTTAGGTAATACACAGTCTGGTCTAGGTAATATACAGTGTTGTCTAGGTAATATACAGTGTTGTCTAGGTAATACACAGTCTGGTCTAGGTAATATACAGTGTTGTCTAGGTAATATACAGTGTTGTTTAGGTAATACACAGTCTGGTCTAGGTAATATACAGTGTTGTCTAGGTAATATACAGTGTTGTCTAGGTAATACACAGTCTGGTCTAGGTAATATACAGTGTTGTCTAGGTAATATACAGTGTTGTTTAGGTAATACACAGTCTGGTCTAGGTAATATACAGTGTTGTCTAGGTAATATACAGTGTTGTATAGGTAATATACAGTGTTGTCTAGGTAATATACAGTCTGTTCTAGGTAATATGCTGTGTTGTCTAGGTAATATACAGTGTTGTCTAGGTAATATACTGTGTTGTCTAGGTAATATACAGTGTTGTCTAGGTAATACACAGTCTGGTCTAGGTAATATGCTGTGTTGTCTAGGTATTATACAGTTTTGTCTTGGTAATACACAGTCTGGTCTAGGTAATATACTGTGTTGTCTAGGTAATATACTGTGTTGTCTAGGTAATACACAGTCTGGTCTAGGTAATATACAGTGTTGTGTAGGTAATACACAGTGTTGTCTAGGTAATACACAGTGTTGTCTAGGTAATACACAGTCTGGTCTAGTTAATATACTGTGTTGTCTAGGTAATATACAGTCTGGTCTAGGTAATATACAGTGTTGTCTAGGTAATATACAGTGTTGTCTAGGTAATATACAGTCTGGTCTAGGTAATATACAGTCTGAATTAGGTAATATACAGTCTGGTCTAGGTAATACACAGTCTGATTTAGGTAATATACAGTGTTGTCTAGGTAATATAATGTGTTGTCTAGGTAATACACAGTCTGATCTAGGTAATATACAGTGTTGTCTAGGTAATATACAGTGTTGTCTAGGTAATATACAGTGTTGTATAGGTAATATACAGTGTTGTCTAGGTAATATACAGTCTGTTCTAGGTAATATGCTGTGTTGTCTAGGTAATATACAGTGTTGTCTAGGTAATATACTGTGTTGTCTAGGTAATATACAGTGTTGTCTAGGTAATACACAGTCTGGTCTAGGTAATATGCTGTGTTGTCTAGGTATTATACAGTTTTGTCTTGGTAATACACAGTCTGGTCTAGGTAATATACTGTGTTGTCTAGGTAATATACTGTGTTGTCTAGGTAATACACAGTCTGGTCTAGGTAATATACAGTGTTGTGTAGGTAATACACAGTGTTGTCTAGGTAATACACAGTGTTGTCTAGGTAATACACAGTCTGGTCTAGTTAATATACTGTGTTGTCTAGGTAATATACAGTCTGGTCTAGGTAATATACAGTGTTGTCTAGGTAATATACAGTGTTGTCTAGGTAATATACAGTCTGGTCTAGGTAATATACAGTCTGAATTAGGTAATATACAGTCTGGTCTAGGTAATACACAGTCTGATTTAGGTAATATACAGTGTTGTCTAGGTAATATAACGTGTTGTCTAGGTAATACACAGTCTGATCTAGGTAATATACAGTGTTGTCTAGGTAATATACAGTGTTGTCTAGGTAATATACAGTGTTGTCTAGGTAATATACAATCTGGTCTAGGTAATATACAGTGTTGTCTAGGTAATACACAGTCTGGTCTAGGTAATATACAGTGTTGTCTAGGTAATATACAGTGTTGTCTAGGTAATACACAGTCTGGTCTAGGTAATATACAGTGTTGTCTAGGTAATATACAGTGTTGTTTAGGTAATACACAGTCTGGTCTAGGTAATATACAGTGTTGTCTAGGTAATATACAGTGTTGTCTAGGTGATACACAGTCTGGTCTAGGTAATATACAGTGTTGTCTAGGTAATATACAGTGTTGTTTAGGTAATACACAGTCTGGTCTAGGTAATATACAGTGTTGTCTAGGTAATATACAGTGTTGTCTAGGTAATACACAGTCTGGTCTAGGTAATATACAGTGTTGTCTAGGTAATATACAGTGTTGTTTAGGTAATACACAGTCTGGTCTAGGTAATATACAGTGTTGTCTAGGTAATATACAGTGTTGTCTAGGTAATACACAGTCTGGTCTAGGTAATATACAGTGTTGTCTAGGTAATATACAGTGTTGTCTAGGTAATACACAGTCTGGTCTAGGTAATATACAGTGTTGTTTAGGTAATACACAGTCTGGTCTAGGTAATATACAGTGTTGTCTAGGTAATATACAGTGTTGTATAGGTAATATACAGTGTTGTCTAGGTAATATACAGTCTGTTCTAGGTAATATGCTGTGTTGTCTAGGTAATATACAGTGTTGTCTAGGTAATATACTGTGTTGTCTAGGTAATATACAGTGTTGTCTAGGTAATACACAGTCTGGTCTAGGTAATATGCTGTGTTGTCTAGGTATTATACAGTTTTGTCTTGGTAATACACAGTCTGGTCTAGGTAATATACTGTGTTGTCTAGGTAATATACTGTGTTGTCTAGGTAATACACAGTCTGGTCTAGGTAATATACAGTGTTGTGTAGGTAATACACAGTGTTGTCTAGGTAATACACAGTGTTGTCTAGGTAATACACAGTCTGGTCTAGTTAATATACTGTGTTGTCTAGGTAATATACAGTCTGGTCTAGGTAATATACAGTGTTGTCTAGGTAATATACAGTGTTGTCTAGGTAATATACAGTCTGGTCTAGGTAATATACAGTCTGAATTAGGTAATATACAGTCTGGTCTAGGTAATACACAGTCTGATTTAGGTAATATACAGTGTTGTCTAGGTAATATAATGTGTTGTCTAGGTAATACACAGTCTGATCTAGGTAATATACAGTGTTGTCTAGGTAATATACAGTGTTGTCTAGGTAATATACAGTGTTGTCTAGGTAATATACAATCTGGTCTAGGTAATATACAGTGTTGTCTAGGTAATACACAGTCTGGTCTAGGTAATATACAGTGTTGTCTAGGTAATATACAGTGTTGTCTAGGTAATACACAGTCTGGTCTAGGTAATATACAGTGTTGTCTAGGTAATATACAGTGTTGTTTAGGTAATACACAGTCTGGTCTAGGTAATATACAGTGTTGTCTAGGTAATATACAGTGTTGTCTAGGTGATACACAGTCTGGTCTAGGTAATGTACAGTGTTGTCTAGGTAATATACAGTGTTGTTTAGGTAATACACAGTCTGGTCTAGGTAATATACAGTGTTGTCTAGGTAATATACAGTGCTGTCTAGGTAATACACAGTCTGGTCTAGGTAATATACAGTGTTGTCTAGGTAATATACAGTGTTGTTTAGGTAATACACAGTCTGGTCTAGGTAATATACAGTATTGTCTAGGTAATATACAGTGTTGTCTAGGTAATACACAGTCTGGTCTAGGTAATATACAGTGTTGTCTAGGTAATATACAGTGTTGTTTAGGTAATACACAGTCTGGTCTAGGTAATATACAGTGTTGTCTAGGTAATATACAGTGTTGTCTAGGTAATACACAGTCTGGTCTAGGTAATATACAGTGTTGTTTAGGTAATATACAGTGTTGTCTAGGTAATATAATGTGTTGTCTAGGTAATACACAGTCTGATCTAGGTAATATACAGTGTTGTCTAGGTAATATACAGTGTTGTCTAGGTAATATACAGTGTTGTCTAGGTAATACACAGTCTGGTCTAGGTAATTCACAGTCTGGTCTAGGTAATATACAGTGTTGTCTAGGTAATATACAGTGTTGTCTAGGTAATATACAGTGTTGTCTAGGTAATATACAGTGTTGTCTAGGTAATATACAGTGTTGTCTAGGTAATATACAGTCTGGTCTAGGTAATATACTGTGTTGTCTAGGTATTATACAGTGTTGTCTAGGTAATATGCTGTGTTGTCTAGGTAATATGATGTGTTGTCTAGGTAATATACAGTCTGGTCTAGGTAATATTCAGTCTGGTCTAGGTAATATACAGTGTTGTCTAGGTAATATACAGTGTTGTCTAGGTAATATACAGTGTTGTCTAGGTAATACACAGTCTGGTCTAGGTAATATACAGTGTTGTCTAGGTAATATACAGTGTTGTTTAGGTAATACACAGTCTGGTCTAGGTAATATACAGTGTTGTCTAGGTAATATACAGTGTTGTCTAGGTAATACACAGTCTGGTCTAGGTAATATACAGTGTTGTCTAGGTAATATACAGTGTTGTTTAGGTAATATACAGTCTGGTCTAGGTAATATACAGTGTTGTCTAGGTAATATACAGTGTTTTCTAGGTAATATACAGTGTTGTCTAGGTATTATTCAGTGTTGTCTAGGTAATACACAGTCTGGTCTAGGTAATATACAGTGTTGTCTAGGTAATATACAGTGTTGTTTAGGTAATACACAGTCTGGTCTAGGTAATATACAGTGTTGTCTAGGTAATATACAGTGTTGTCTAGGTAATACACAGTCTGGTCTAGGTAATATGCAGTGTTGTTTAGGTAACATACAGTCTGGTCTAGGTAATATACAGTGTTGTCTAGGTAATATACAGTGTTTTCTAGGTAATATACAGTGTTGTCTAGGTATTATTCAGTGTTGTCTAGGTAATACACAGTCTGGTCTAGGTAATATACAGTGTTGTCTAGGTATTATACAGTGTTGTCTAGGTAATACACAGTCTGGTCTAGGTAATATACAGTGTTGTCTAGGTAATCCACAGTGTTGTCTAGGTAATACACTGTCTGGTCTAGGTAATATACTGTGTTGTCTAGGTAATACACAGTCTGGTCTAGGTAATATACAGTGTTGTCTAGGTAATATACAGTGTTGTTTAGGTAATATACAGTCTGGTCTAGGTAATATACAGTGTTGTCTAGGTAATATACAGTGTTTTCTAGGTAATATACAGTGTTGTCTAGGTATTATTCAGTGTTGTCTAGGTAATACACAGTCTGGTCTAGGTAATATACAGTGTTGTCTAGGTATTATACAGTGTTGTCTAGGTAATACACAGTCTGGTCTAGGTAATATACAGTGTTGTCTAGGTAATCCACAGTGTTGTCTAGGTAATACACTGTCTGGTCTAGGTAATATACTGTGTTGTCTAGGTAATACACAGTCTGGTCTAGGTAATATACAGTGTTGTCTAGGTAATATACAGTGTTGTTTAGGCAATAGACAGTGTGGTCTAGGTAATATACAGTGTTGTCTAGGTAATATACAGTCTGGTCTAGGTAATATACAGTCTGATTTAGGTAATATACAATCTGGTCTAGGTAATACACAGTCTGATTTAGGAAATATACAGTGTTGTCTAGGTAATATAATGTGTTGTCTAGATAATACACAGTCTGATCTAGGTAATATACAGTGTTGTCTAGGTAATATACAGTGTTGTCTAGGTAATATAAAATCTGGTCTAGGTAATATACAGTGTTGACTAGGTAATACACAGTCTGGTCTAGGTAATATACAGTGTTGTCTAGGTAATATACTGTGTTATCTAGGTAATACACAGTCTGGTCTAGGTAATATACAGTGTTGTCTAGGTAATATACAGTGTTGTCTAGGTATTATACAGTGTTGTCTAGGTAATATACTGTGTTGTCTAGGTAATACACAGTCTGGTCTAGGTAATATACAGTGTTGTCTAGGTAATACACAGTCTGGTCTAGGTATTATACAGTCTGGTCTAGGAAATACACAGTCTCATCTAGGTATTATACATGGTTGTCTAGGTAATATACAGTGTTGTCTAGGTAATACACAGTGTTGTCTAGGTAATATACAGTCTGGTCTAGGTAATATGCTGTATTGTCTAGGTATTAAACAGTGTTGTCTAGGTAATACACAGTGTTGTCTAGGTAATACACAGTCTGGTCTTGGTAATATACAGTGTTGTCTAGGTAATATACAGTGTTGTCTAGGTAATATACAGTCTGGTCTAGGTAATGTACAGTGTTGTCTAGGTAAAATACAGTCTGGTCTAGGTAATATGCTGTGTTGTCTAGGTATTAAACAGTGTTGTCTAGGTAATACACAGTGTTGTCTAGGTAATACACAGTCTGGTCTAGGTAATACACAGTCTGTTCTAGGTAATATACAGTGTTGTCTAGGTAATATGCAGTGTTGTCTAGGTAATATACTGTGTTGTCTAGGTAATACACAGTCTGGTCTAGGTAATATACAGTGTTGTCTAGGTAATACACAGTCTGGTCTAGGTAATATACAGTGTTGTCTAGGTAATATACTGTGTTGTCTAGGTAATACACAGTCTGGTCTAGGTAATATACAGCGTTTTCTTGGTAATACACAGTCTGGTCTAGGTAATATACAGTGTTGTCTTGGTAATACACAGTCTGGTCTAGGTAATTCACAGTCTGGTCTAGGTAATATACAGTGTTGTCTAGGTAATATACAGTGTTGTCTAGGTAATATACAGTGTTGTCTAGGTAATATACAGTGTTGTCTAGGTAATACACAGTCTGGTCTAGGTAATTCACAGTCTGGTCTAGGTAATATACAGTGTTGTCTAGGTAATATACAGTGTTGTCTAGGTAATATACAGTGTTGTCTAGGTAATATACAGTGTTGTCTAGGTAATATACAGTCTGGTCTAGGTAATATACTGTGTTGTCTAGGTATTATACAGTGTTGTCTAGGTAATATGCTGTGTTGTCTAGGTAATATGATGTGTTGTCTAGGTAATATACAGTCTGGTCTAGGTAATATACAGTCTGGTCTAGGTAATATACAGTGTTGTCTAGGTAATATACAGTGTTGTCTAGGTAATATACAGTGTTGTCTAGGTAATACACAGTCTGGTCTAGGTAATATACAGTGTTGTCTAGGTAATATACAGTGTTGTTTAGGTAATATACAGTCTGGTCTAGGTAATATACAGTGTTGTCTAGGTAATATACAGTGTTTTCTAGGTAATATACAGTGTTGTCTAGGTATTATTCAGTGTTGTCTAGGTAATACACAGTCTGGTCTAGGTAATATACAGTGTTGTCTAGGTAATATGCAGTGTTGTCTAGGTAATATACTGTGTTGTCTAGGTAATACACAGTCTGGTCTAGGTAATATACAGTGTTGTCTAGGTAATACACAGTCTGGTCTAGGTAATATACAGTGTTGTCTAGGTAATATACTGTGTTGTCTAGGTAATACACAGTCTGGTCTAGGTAATATACAGCGTTTTCTTGGTAATACACAGTCTGGTCTAGGTAATATACAGTGTTGTCTTGGTAATACACAGTCTGGTCTAGGTAATTCACAGTCTGGTCTAGGTAATATACAGTGTTGTCTAGGTAATATACAGTGTTGTCTAGGTAATATACAGTGTTGTCTAGGTAATATACAGTGTTGTCTAGGTAATACACAGTCTGGTCTAGGTAATTCACAGTCTGGTCTAGGTAATATACAGTGTTGTCTAGGTAATATACAGTGTTGTCTAGGTAATATACAGTGTTGTCTAGGTAATATACAGTGTTGTCTAGGTAATATACAGTCTGGTCTAGGTAATATACTGTGTTGTCTAGGTATTATACAGTGTTGTCTAGGTAATATGCTGTGTTGTCTAGGTAATATGATGTGTTGTCTAGGTAATATACAGTCTGGTCTAGGTAATATACAGTCTGGTCTAGGTAATATACAGTGTTGTCTAGGTAATATACAGTGTTGTCTAGGTAATATACAGTGTTGTCTAGGTAATACACAGTCTGGTCTAGGTAATATACAGTGTTGTCTAGGTAATATACAGTGTTGTTTAGGTAATATACAGTCTGGTCTAGGTAATATACAGTGTTGTCTAGGTAATATACAGTGTTTTCTAGGTAATATACAGTGTTGTCTAGGTATTATTCAGTGTTGTCTAGGTAATACACAGTCTGGTCTAGGTAATATACAGTGTTGTCTAGGTATTATACAGTGTTGTCTAGGTAATACACAGTCTGGTCTAGGTAATATACAGTGTTGTCTAGGTAATCCACAGTGTTGTCTAGGTAATACACTGTCTGGTCTAGGTAATATACTGTGTTGTCTAGGTAATACACAGTCTGGTCTAGGTAATATACAGTGTTGTCTAGGTAATATACAGTGTTGTTTAGGCAATAGACAGTGTGGTCTAGGTAATATACAGTGTTGTCTAGGTAATATACAGTCTGGTCTAGGTGATATACAGTCTGATTTAGGTAATATACAATCTGGTCTAGGTAATACACAGTCTGATTTAGGAAATATACAGTGTTGTCTAGGTAATATAATGTGTTGTCTAGATAATACACAGTCTGATCTAGGTAATATACAGTGTTGTCTAGGTAATATGCTGTGTTGTCTAGGTAATATGATGTGTTGTCTAGGTAATATACAGTCTGGTCTAGGTAATATACAGTCTGGTCTAGGTAATATACAGTGTTGTCTAGGTAATATACAGTGTTGTCTAGGTAATATACAGTGTTGTCTAGGTAATACACAGTCTGGTCTAGGTAATATACAGTGTTGTCTAGGTAATATACAGTGTTGTTTAGGTAATATACAGTCTGGTCTAGGTAATATACAGTGTTGTCTAGGTAATATACAGTGTTTTCTAGGTAATATACAGTGTTGTCTAGGTATTATTCAGTGTTGTCTAGGTAATACACAGTCTGGTCTAGGTAATATACAGTGTTGTCTAGGTATTATACAGTGTTGTCTAGGTAATACACAGTCTGGTCTAGGTAATATACAGTGTTGTCTAGGTAATCCACAGTGTTGTCTAGGTAATACACTGTCTGGTCTAGGTAATATACTGTGTTGTCTAGGTAATACACAGTCTGGTCTAGGTAATATACAGTGTTGTCTAGGTAATATACAGTGTTGTTTAGGCAATAGACAGTGTGGTCTAGGTAATATACAGTGTTGTCTAGGTAATATACAGTCTGGTCTAGGTAATATACAGTCTGATTTAGGTAATATACAATCTGGTCTAGGTAATACACAGTCTGATTTAGGAAATATACAGTGTTGTCTAGGTAATATAATGTGTTGTCTAGATAATACACAGTCTGATCTAGGTAATATACAGTGTTGTCTAGGTAATATACAGTGTTGTCTAGGTAATATAAAATCTGGTCTAGGTAATATACATTGTTGACTAGGTAATACACAGTCTGGTCTAGGTAATATACAGTGTTGTCTAGGTAATATACTGTGTTATCTAGGTAATACACAGTCTGGTCTAGGTAATATACAGTGTTGTCTAGGTAATATACAGTGTTGTCTAGGTATTATACAGTGTTGTCTAGGTAATATACTGTGTTGTCTAGGTAATATACAGTCTGGTCTAGGTAATATACAGTGTTGTCTAGGTAATACACAGTCTGGTCTAGGTATTATACAGTCTGGTCTAGGAAATACACAGTCTCATCTAGGTATTATACATGGTTGTCTAGGTAATATACAGTGTTGTCTAGGTAATACACAGTGTTGTCTAGGTAATATACAGTCTGGTCTAGGTAATATGCTGTATTGTCTAGGTATTAAACAGTGTTGTCTAGGTAATGCACAGTGTTGTCTAGGTAATACACAGTCTGGTCTTGGTAATATACAGTGTTGTCTAGGTAATATACAGTGTTGTCTAGGTAATATACAGTCTGGTCTAGGTAATGTACAGTGTTGTCTAGGTAAAATACAGTCTGGTCTAGGTAATATGCTGTGTTGTCTAGGTATTAAACAGTGTTGTCTAGGTAATACACAGTGTTGTCTAGGTAATACACAGTCTGGTCTAGGTAATACACAGTCTGTTCTAGGTAATATACAGTGTTGTCTAGGTAATATGCAGTGTTGTCTAGGTAATATACTGTGTTGTCTAGGTAATACACAGTCTGGTCTAGGTAATATACAGTGTTGTCTAGGTAATACACAGTCTGGTCTAGGTAATATACAGTGTTTTCTAGGTAATATACTGTGTTGTCTAGGTAATACACAGTCTGGTCTAGGTAATATACAGCGTTTTCTTGGTAATACACAGTCTGGTCTAGGTAATATACAGTGTTGTCTTGGTAATACACAGTCTGGTCTAGGTAATTCACAGTCTGGTCTAGGTAATATACAGTGTTGTCTAGGTAATATACAGTGTTGTCTAGGTAATATACAGTGTTGTCTAGGTAATATACAGTGTTGTCTAGGTAATATACAGTCTGGTCTAGGTAATATACTGTGTTGTCTAGGTATTATACAGTGTTGTCTAGGTAATATGCTGTGTTGTGTAGGTAATATGATGTGTTGTCTAGGTAATATACAGTCTGGTCTAGGTAATATACTGTGTTGTCTAGGTAATATACTGTGTTGTCTAGGTAATATGCTGTGTTGTCTAGGTAATATACAGTCTGGTCTAGGTAATATACTGTGTTGTCTAGGTAATATACTGTGTTGTCTAGGTAATATGCTGTGTTGTCTAGGTAATATACAGTTTTGTCTAGGTAATATACTGTGTTGTCTAGGTAATATACAGTGTTGTCTAGGTAATATGCTGTGTTGTCTAGCTAATATGCTGTGTTGTCTAGGTAATATACAGTCTGGTCTAGGTAATATACTGTGTTGTCTAGGTAATATACTGTGTTGTCTAGGTAATATACAGTGTTGTCTATGTAATATGCTGTGTTGTCTAGGTATTATACGGTGTTGCCTAGGTAATATACAGTGTTGTCTAGGTATTATACGGTGTTGTCTAGGTAATATACATTGTCTAGGTAATAAACAGTCTGAGAGATACATAGAGACAGAAACAGAGGGAGAGAGATACAGAGACAGAAACAGAGGGAGAGAGATACAGAGACAGAAACAGAGGGAGAGAGATACAGAGACAGAAACAGAGGGAGAGAAATACAGAGACAGAAACAGAGGGAGAGAGATACAGAGACAGAAACAGAGGGAGAGAGATACAGAGACAGAAACAGAGGGAGAGAGATACAGAGACAGAAACAGAGGGAGAGATTTACATAGAGAAACAGATGGACAGAGATACATAGAGAAACAGAGGGAGAGAGATACATAGAGAAACAGAGGGAGAGAGATACAGAGACAGAAACAGAGGGAGAGAGATACAGAGACAGAGGGAGAGAGATACGTAGTCAGAGGGAGAGAGATACATAGAGAAACTGAGGGAGAGAGATACAGAGACAGAGGGAGAGAGATACAGAGACAGAGGGAGGTAGAGTGTGAGAGAGGAGATAGAGACAGTGAGAGAGGGAAGGAGAGAGAGACCGCAAGAGAGGGAAGGAGATAGAGACAGCGAAAGAGGGAAGGAGAGAGAGAGAGACCGCCAGAGAGTGAAGGCGAGAGAGAGGAGATAGAGACAGCGAGAGAGTGAAGGAGAGATAGACCACGAGAGAGGGAAGGAGATAGAGACAGCGAGAGAGGGAAAGAGAGAGAGACCGTGTGTGTGTGTGTGTGTGTGTGTGTGTGTGTGTGTGTGTGTGTGTGTGTGTGTGTGTGTGTGTGTGTGTGTGTGTGTGTGTGTGTACATGTGTGTACATGTGTGTACATGTGTTTACATGTGAGGGTCAAAATGTATTACTGTGTGTGAGGTATACAGTATTTATTGTGTGTGTATACAGTATTTATTGTGTGTGTGTACACAACATTTATTGTCTGAGGGTAAACAGTATGTATTGTGTGAGGGTAAACAGTATGTATTGTGTGAGGGTAAACAGTATGTATTGTCTGAGGGTAAACAGTATGTATTGTGTGAGGGTAAACAGTATGTATTGTGTGAGGGTAAACAGTATGTATTGTGTGAGGGTAAACAGTATGTATTGTGTGAGGGTAAACAGTACGTTTTGTGTGAGGGTAAACAGTATGTATTGTGTGAGGGTAAACAGTATGTATTGTGTGAGGGCAAACAGTACATATTGTGTGAGGGTAAACAGTATGTATTGTGTGAGGGTAAACAGTATGTATTGTGTGAGGGTAACAGTATGTTTTGTGTGAGGGTAAACAGTATGTATTGTGTGAGGGTAAACAGTATGTATTGTGTGAGGGTAAACGGTATGTATTGTGTGAGGGTAAACAGTATCTATTGTGTGAGGGTAAACAGTATGTATTGTGTGAGGGTAAACAGTATCTATTGTGTGAGGGTAACAGTATCTATTGTGTGAGGGTAAACAGTATGTTTTGTGTGAGGGTAACAGTATGTATTGTGTGAGGGTAAACAGTATGTATTGTGTGAGGGTAAACAGTATGTATTGTGTGAGGGTAAACAGTATGTATTGTGTGAGGGTAAACAGTATGTATTGTGTGAGGGTAAACAGTATGTATTGTGTGAGGGTAAACAGTATGTATTGTGTGAGGGTAAACAATATGTATTGTGTGAGGGTAAACAGTATGTATTGTGTGAGGGTAAACAGTATGTATTGTGTGAGGGTAAACAGTATCTATTGTGTGAGGGTAACAGTATGTATTGTGTGAGGGTAAACAGTATGTATTGTGTGAGGGTAAACAGTATTTATTGTGTGAGGGTAACAGTATATATTGTGTGAGAGTAAACAGTATGTATTGTGTGAGGGTAAACAGTATTTATTGTGTGAGGGTAAACAGTATGTATTGTGTGAGGGTAAACAGTATGTATTGTGTGAGGGTAAACAGTATGTATTGTGTGAGGGTAAACAGTATGTATTGTGTGAGGGTAAACAGTATGTATTGTGTGAGGGTAAACAGTATGTATTGTGTGAGGGTAAACAGTATGTATTGTGTGAGGGTAAACAGTATGTATTGTGTGAGGGTGTAAGGGAGTGCGTAGCTGTCTGCAGGGAAGTCAGGCGCAGGAGAGCAGACATGGGTAGCAAACGGAGCCCTTTATTGAGGCGAACAGAAGACGGTACATAGACCCCTAAACACGCACGGGTTACAATAACCCGGCCCTAACCAGCCTGGAGTACACATACATTTACACATAACAATTCCACACACAGACATGGGGGGGAAACAGAGGGTTATATGCCCGACGAGTAATGAGGGAATGCAAACCAGGTGTGCGGGAAAACGAGACAAAACAAATGGAAAATGAAAGGTGGATCGGCGATGGCTAGAAGACCGGTGGCGTTGCCCTCCGAATGCCTCCCGAACAAGGAGAGGGACCGACCTCGGCGGAAGTCGTGACAGAGGGTAAACAGTATTTATTGTGTGAGGGTAAACAGTATTTACTGTGTGAGGGTAAACAGTATTTACTGTGTGAGGGTAAACAGTATTTACTGCGTGAGGGTAAACAGTATTTACTGCGTGAGGGTAAACAGTATTTACTGCGTGAGGGTAAACAGTATTTACTGTGTGAGGGTAAACAGTATTTACTGTGTGAGGGTAAACAGTATTTACTGTGTGAGGGTAAACAGTATTTACTACGTGAGGGTAAACAGTATTTACTGTGTGAGGGTAAACAGTATTTACTGTGTGAGGGTAAACAGTATTTACTGTGTGAGGGTAAACAGTATTTACTGTGTGAGGGTTAACAGTATTTACTGTGTGAGGGTAAACAGTAGTTACTGTGTGAGGGTAAACAGTATTTACTGTGTGAGGGTAAACAGTATTTGTCTGCCTATGATGTCACTAGGTCTGTTTTTAACATCAGTGTATTATGTCTGTCTGTATACATCTGTGTGTCTGCGACTCTGCGTGCCTGCCTAAGTGTATTACTGTGTGTGTGTGTCTCCGTGTCTGTCTAGGTGTGTGTGTGCAGCATGGTAAACACTCAGGTGTGTGTGTGTGTGTGTGTGTGTGTGTAGACTGGAGAGAGGGGGAGGTGAGCGATGGAGGGGGGGTTACACTGCCCCACACTGTTCAAACTGTTTATGCATACCAGTCTGCTCTGAGGGGCTCTCTGTCGCACGCTGTTTACACAAACTTATTTTGGGAAAATTCCACAGAGCTGGACAGGCCCTGACCATAAATCACGGAATCTGCAGCTTTGTGGAATGATAGCTTCTGTCACTCACACACTCATCAACACACACTATTTCTCTCCTCGAAACCATAACAGAGTGTGTGTAAGTGGCAGAGGGCACTGTGTTTGTCAGAAATAGTGTGAGTGAATTGCATATGTGTGTGTGCGTGTGGGGGAGGGGGGGGGGGTACTATGTTGTGTTGTCTAGGTATTACACTGGGTTGTCTAGGTAATATACTGGGTTGTCTAGGTAATATACTGGGTTTTCTAGGTAATATACTGGGTTGTCAAGGTAATATACTGGGTTGTCTAGGTAATATACTGGGTTGTCTAGGTAATATACTGGGTTGTCTAGGTAATATACTGGCTCATCTAGGTATTATACTGGGTTGTCTAGGTAATATATTGTGTTGTCTAGGTATTACACTGGGTTGTCTAGGTAATATACTGGGTTGTCTAGGTAATATACTGGGTTGTCAAGGTAATATACTGGGTTGTCTAGGTAATATACTGGGTTGTCTAGGTAATATACTGGGTTGTCAAGGTAATATACTGGGTTGTCTAGGTAATATACTGTGTCTAGGTATTATACTGGGTTGTCTAGGTAATATACTGGGTTGTCTAGGTAATATACTGGGTTGTCTAGGTAATATACTGGGTTGTCAAGGTAATATACTGTGTCTAGGTATTATACTGGGTTGTCTAGGTAATATACTGGGTTGTCTAGGTAATATACTGGGTTGTCTAGGTAATATACTGGGTTGTCTAGGTAATATACTGGCTCATCTAGGTATTATACTGGGTTGTCTAGGTAATATATTGTGTTGTCTAGGTATTACACTGGGTTGTCTAGGTAATATACTGGGTTGTCAAGGTAATATACTGGGTTGTCTAGGTAATATACTGGGTTGTCTAGGTAATATACTGGGTTGTCAAGGTAATATACTGGGTTGTCTAGGTAATATACTGTGTCTAGGTATTATACTGGGTTGTCTAGGTAATATACTGGGTTGTCTAGGTAATATACTGGGTTGTCAAGGTAATATACTGTGTCTAGGTATTATACTGGGTTGTCTTGTCTAGGTAATATACTGGGTTGTCTAGGTAATATACTGGGTTGTCTAGGTAATATACTGGGTTGTCTAGGTAATATACTGGCTCATCTAGGTATTATACTGGGTTGTCTAGGTAATATATTGTGTTGTCTAGGTATTACACTGGGTTGTCTAGGTAATATACTGGGTTGTCTAGGTAATATACTGGGTTGTCAAGGTAATATACTGGGTTGTCAAGGTAATATACTGGGTTGTCTAGATAATATACTGGGTTGTCAATGTAATATACTGGGTTGTCTAGGTAATATACTGTGTCTAGGTATTATACTGGTGTCACGCCCTGGTCGAGGTATTTTGTGTTTATCTTCATTTATTTGGTCAGGCCAGGGTGTGGCATGGGTTTTTGTATGTGGTGTGTTTTGTCCTGGGGTTTTGTTAGGTATTGGGTTTGTGGTTTAGTGGGGTTCTCTCGCAAAGTCTATGGCAGTCTGAATTGGTTCTCAATCAGAGGCAGGTGATTATCGTTGTCTCTGATTGGGAGCCATATTTAGTCAGCCATATTCTTTGAGTGTTTTGTGGGTGATTGTTCCTGTCTCTGTGTTCGTTGTCACAAGAGAGGCTGTATAGGTTTTCGGTTGTTGTTTTGTATTTGTTTGTTTGTTTGTTCTTCCTCATTAAAGAACATGAGTAACCACCACGCTGCATTTTGGTCCGCTCCTCTTTCAACAGACGAACGCCATTACAACTGGGTTGTCTAGGTAATATACTGGGTTGTCTAGGTAATATACTGGCTCGTCTAGGTATTATACTGGCTCGTCTAGGTATTATACTGGCTCGTCTAGGTATTATACTGGCTCGTCTAGGTATTATACTGGCTCGTCTAGGTAATATACTGGCTCGTCTAGGTAATATACTGGCTCGTCTAGGTAATATACTGGCTCGTCTAGGTAATATACTGGCTCGTCTAGGTAATATACTGGCTCGTCTAGGTAATATACTGTGTTGTCTAGGTACACACCCCTTGCAATTCCAAACATGTTCAAAGCTTTCTTTTTCACGCTGGAAATGTGATGCAGGTTCTGAGAATCTGTATGGTTTAAGCTACAAAATATTATGACCCCATCACTGAAATGTAAGACTCTCAGGAACACACACATACATACTGTTTCCCTCTACTATGTCCACAAGCCATTAGAACCGAGTGGACAAGACTAAGCACTAAATCAGACTGGGGGGGGGGAATAACTTAATTTATGATGGTATTGTTTTCTACACAGAATATTATTATTGCCTGATCTTGTGAACTTCCCAATACCTTTCTGATGCCTTTCAGTTACTTTAAACCATACTCTTGAGATTGAAATGCTGTCCAAAATACTGTCAGACTGATTTGTAATAGACTGTCATAGCCCCAGTTAAAAAAAAGTAAACATTGGTTGTTGATTACATGATGTGGTCTTGTGAAAAAAAAAATTGCTTGCAAAATTGGATCCCCTGGTCTACTGCTTGGGTATGATCGCGTGCACTGGGAGATGCAGGGGTTTGGTGTGACATTGCCATGCAACAGTGACATCTGCTGGTAACTTTTAACAGTGCTTCTAAACATCTGGGGAACAACCTACTTGGAAGATGTGTAAAGACAGATAATTGTATTTTATATTTCACCTTTATTTAACCAGGTAGGCTAGTTGAGAACACCTTTATTTAACCAGGTAGGCTAGTTGAGAACACCTTTATTTAACCAGGTAGGCTAGTTGAGAACAAGTTATTTACAACTGCGACCTGGCCAAGATAAAGCTGTGCAACACAAACAACACAGAGTTACACATGGAATAAACTTAATAAAATCACAAATACAGTAGAAAAATCTATATACAGCATGTGCAAATGAGGTAGGATAAGAGAGGTAAGGCAATAAATAGGCCATGGTGGCGAAGTAATTACAATATAGCAATTAAACACTGGAATGGTAGATGTACAGAAGATGAATGTGCAAGTAGAGATGCTGGGGTGCAAAGGAGCAAGATAAATAAACAAATACAGTATGGGGATGAGGTAGATTGGATGAGCTATTTACAGATGACGTATGTACAGCTGCAGTGATCTGTGAGATGCTCTGACAGCTGGTGCTTAAAGCTAGTGAGGGAGGTATGAGTCTCCAGCTTCAGTGATTTTTGCAGTTCGTTCCAGTCATTGGCAGCAGAGAACTGGAAGAAGAGGCGGTCAAAGGAGGAATTGGCTTTGGGGGTGACCAGTGAGATATACCTGCTAGAGCGCGTGCTACGGGTGGGTGCTGCTATGGTGACCAGTGAGCTGAGATAAGGCGGAGCTTTACCTAGCAGAGACTTGTAGATAACCTGTAGCCAGTGGGTTTGGCAATGAGTATGAAGCGATGACCATTCAACAAGAGCATAGAGGTCGCAGTGTATGGAGCTTTGGTGACAAAACGGATGGCACTGTGATAGACTGCATCCAATTTGTTGAGTAGGGTATTTTACAGATGACATCACCGAAGTCGAGGATCGGTAGGATGGTCAGTTTTACGAGGGTATGTTTAGCTGCATGAGTGAAGGATGCTTTGTTGCGAAATAGGAAGCTGATTCTAGATTTAATTTTGGATTAGAGATGCTTAATGTGAGTCTGAATGGAGAGTTTACAGTCTAATCAGACACCTAGGTATTTGTAGTCGTCCACATATTCCAAGTCAGAACCGTCCAGAGTAGTGATGCTTGACGGGCGGGCAGGTGCGGGCATCGATCGGTTGAAGGGCATGCACTTAGTTTCAACTGGAAATTTAAGAGCAGTTGGAGGACACGGAAGGAGAGTTGTATGGCATTGAAGCTCGTCTGGAGGTTAGTTAACACAGTGTCCTGAAGTAGTTGGTGAACCAGGCGAGGCAATCATTTGAGAAACCAAGGCTGTTGAGTCTGCCAAGAAGAATGTGGTGATTGACATAGTCGAAAGCCTTGGCCAGGTCGATGAATACGGCTGCACAGTATAGTCTCTTATCGATGGCGGTTATGATATTGTTTAGGACCTTGAGCGTGGCTGAGGTGCACCCATGACCAGCTCTGAAACCAGATTGCACAGCAGAGAAGTGGTCGGTAATTGTCACACCCTGGCCTTAGATATCTCTGTTTTTCTATATACAGTGCCTTGCGAAAGTATTCGGCCCCCTTGAACTTTGCGACCTTTTGCCACATTTCAGGTTTCAAACATAAAGATATAAAAGTGTATTTTTTTGTGAAGAATCAACAACAAGTGGGACACAATCATGAAGTGGAACGACATTTATTGGATATTTCAAACTTTTTTAACAAATCAAAAACTGAAAAATTGGGCGTGCAAAATTATTCAGCCCCCTTAAGTTAATACTTTGTAGCGCCACCTTTTGCTGCGATTACAGCTGTAAGTCGCTTGGGGTATGTCTCTATCAGTTTTGCACATCGAGAGACTGACATTTTTTCCCATTCCTCCTTGCAAAACAGCTCGAGCTCAGTGAGGTTGGATGGAGAGCATTTGTGAACAGCAGTGTTCAGTTCTTTCCACAGATTCTCGATTGGATTCAGGTCTGGACTTTGACTTGGCCATTCTAACACCTGGATATGTTTATTTTTGAACCATTCCATTGTAGATTTTGCTTTATGTTTTGGATCATTGTCTTGTTGGAAGACAAATTTCCGTCCCAGTCTCAGGTCTTTTGCAGACTCCATCAGGTTTTCTTCCAGAATGTATTTGGCTCCATCCATCTTCCCATCAATTTTAACCATCTTCCCTGTCCCTGCTGAAGAAAAGCAGGCCCAAACCATGATGCTGCCACCACCATGTTTGACAGTGGGGATGGTGTGTTCAGCTGTGTTGCTTTTACGCCAAACATAACGTTTTGCATTGTTGCCAAAAAGTTCAATTTTGGTTTCATCTGACCAGAGCACCTTCTTCCACATGTTTGGTGTGTCTCCCAGGTGACTTGTAGCAAACTTTAAACAACACTTTTTATGGATATCTTTAAGAAATGGCTTTCTTCTTGCCACTCTTCCATAAAGGCCAGATTTGTGCAATATACGACTGATTGTTGTCCTATGGACAGAGTCTCCCACCTCAGCTGTAGATCTCTGCAGTTCATCCAGAGTGATCATGGGCCTCTTGGCTGCATCTCTGATCAGTCTTCTCCTTGTATGAGCTGAAAGTTTAGAGGGACGGCCAGGTCTTGGTAGATTTGCAGTGGTCTGATACTCCTTCCATTTCAATATTATCGCTTGCACAGTGCTCCTTGGGATGTTTAAAGCTTGGGAAATCTTTTTGTATCCAAATCCGGCTTTAAACTTCTTCACAACAGTATCTCGGACCTGCCTGGTGTGTTCCTTGTTCTTCATGATGCTCTCTGCGCTTTTAACGGAGCTCTGAGACTATCACAGTGCAGGTGCATTTATACGGAGACTTGATTACACACAGGTGGATTGTATTTATCCTCATTAGTCATTTAGGTCAACATTGGATCATTCAGAGATCCTCACTGAACTTCTGGGGAGAGTTTGCTGCACTGAAAGTAAAGGGGCTGAATAATTTTGCACGCCCAATTTTTCAGTTTTTGATTTGTTAAAAAAGTTTGAAATATCCAATAAATGTCGGTCCACTTCATGATTGTGTCCCACTTGTTGTTGATTCTTCATAAAAAAATACAGTTTTATATCTTTATGTTTGAAGCCTGAAATGTGGCAAAAGGCCGCAAAGTTCAAGGGGGCCGAATACTTTCACAAGGCACTGTATTTTCTTTAGGTCAGGGTATGACTAGGGTGGGTACCCTAGTTTTTGTATGTCTAGGGTTTTTGTATGTCTAGGGTTTTTTGTATGTTTATATTGGCCTGATATGGTTCCCAATCAGAGACAGCTGTTTATCGTTGTCTCTGATTGGGTATCATATTTAGGTAGCCATTTCCCTAATTTGTGTTGTGGGATCTTGTCTATGTATAGTTGCCTTCTGTAGCTTGCACATCTGTAGCTTCACGTTTCGTTTGGTTGGTTGTTTGTTGTTTTGTTAGGTGAGTTTCAGTTTATTAAAATTACGTGAAACTCTACTAACGCTGCGCCTTGGTCTCATCATTATGACGAACGTGACAGTAATCTGTTTGTTGACTTTGCTTTCGAAGACCTTAGAAAAGCAGGGTAGGATAGATATAGGTCTGTAGAAATTTGGGTCTAGAGTGTCTCCCCTTTTGAAGAGGGGGGTGACCGCAGCTGCTTTCCCATCTTTGGGAATCTCAGACGATACGAAAGAGGTTGAACAGGCTAGTAATAGGAGTTGCAACAATTTCGGCAGATCATTTTAGAAAGAGAGGGTCCAGATTGTCTACCCTGGCTGATTTGTAGGGGTCCAGATTTTGCAGCTCTTTTAGAACATCAGCTATCTGGATTTGGGTGAAGGAGAAATGGGGAGGCTTGGGCAGGTTGCTGTGGGGAGTGCAGGGCTGTTGACCGGGGTAGGGGTAGCCAGGTGGAAAGCATGGCCAGCCGTAATAAAATGCTTATTGAAATTCTCAACACTGTCACCACCGATAAATTCCCACTTGTTGGTGGTGACAGTGTTTCCTAGTCTCAGTGCAGTGGGCAGCTGGAAGGAGGTGCTCTTATTCTCCATAGACTTTAGTGTCCCCAAACTTTTTTGAGTTTGTGCTACAGGGTGTAAATTTCTGCTTGAAAAAGCTAGCCTTAGCTGTCCTAACTGCCTGTGTATATTTGTTCCTGACTTCCCTGAAAAGTTGCATATCACGGGGGCTATTCGATGCTAATGCAGAACGCCACAGAATGTTTTTGTGCTGGTCAAAGGCAGACAGGTCTGGAGTGAACCAAGGGCTATATCTGTTCCTGGTTCTACATTTTTTCAAAGGGGCATGCTTATTTCAGATGGTGAGGAAGGCACTTTTAAAGAATGACCAGGCATCATCTACTGACGGGATGAGGTCAATATCCTTCCAGGAGACCCGGGCCAGGTCGATTAGGAAGGCCTGCTCGCTGAAGTGTTTTAGGGAGCGTTTGATAGTGATGAGGGGTGGTCGTTTGATTGCAGACCCGTTACGGATGCAGGCAATGAGGCAGTGATCGCTGAGATCTTGGTTGAAAACAGCAGATGTCTATTTGGAGGGCAAGTTGGTTAGGATGATATCTATGAGGGTGCCCGTGTTTACGGATTTGGGGTTGTACCGGGTGGGTTCAATTATAATTTGTGAGAGATTGAGGGCATCAAGTTTAAATTGTAGGATGGACGGGGTGTCCATCCGGCATGTCCCAGTTTAGGTCACCTAGCGGCACTAGCTCTGAAGATAGATGGGGGGCAATCAATTCACACATGGGGTCCAGGGCACAGCTGAGGCCAGAGGGTGGTCTATTTCAAGGGGCAACAGGGAGAGTCTTGTTTCTGGAAAGTTGGATTTTTAAAAGTAGAAGCTTGAATTGTTTGGGTACAGACCTAGATAGTAAGACAGAACTCTGCAGGCTATCTCTGCAATAGATTACAACTCCGCCCATTTTGGCAGTTCTATCTTGTCGGAAAACGTTATAGTTAGGGATGGAAATTTCAGGGTTTTTGGTGGAGTCAAAAAAGAAGAGGTGGAGGCAAAGCGAGTTTTTTTCCACCCAAAATCAGCGGTCAATGAGTGTTAATTAGTCTACACATTTGTTTTATTGCTATAAGTTTAGTAATGGTTAGGTTGTTAACAAATGTACTTATGTAAGTGGACACGTGGCATTTCGGCCATTTTGAGAAAATAAAGACATGTATTTCCATTTAGAGCGGTCACTTGAATATCTTGTCAATATAATAGTACATATTTGGTACAGATCAGAGACGCACCAACCAATCACGAAAACACAGCCAGAAGGTGGGCTGTGTTTTTGTGATTTTCGTGATTGGTTGGTGCGTACCGAGAGGTGCCTGGTTCCTCTCTAGGTTTCTTCCTTGTTTTTTTCCTAGCCGCTGTGCTGTTGCTTCTGCTTAGGTTGCTCATTGGGGTTTAGGCTGGGTGACTGTAAAGCACTTTCTAACAACTGCTGCTGTAAAAACAGGCTTTATAAAAGATGTTTGATGGACTAACTTAACAATAACAACAACAACAACAAGAGCGTTTTGGTATGGTTAAGCACCCACTTTTACAAGTACTCACGGTTTATTTCAATACCTTAGAAATGGCAGGGGAGGCACACAGGCTACGAGTTTCTGAAGCTGTGAAGCTATAATAAGCACCAGAGTTACAGATACATATTCATATCAACAGGAGAGAAACATATGTACAAATATAAATTAAATTAAAACACTTCTCCACCTCCTATGATGCTCTTACTATCAATGACTGTGATTGTATTCAATTCAAATATTCTTTGCCACAGGTAGGCAGGAAGGGATAACACTGGAAGATAACTGTAAAAAAAATGTCATGCCTGCTTGAGATGAGAAGGTATGTTTCAGTCTAATATAATTGGCTTAAAATATTACAATAACATACTGTAGTGCAAGAGAAATACTGACTGACAGAATACCATTTTTTTAACAGATTTGAAAAAATACACAATTCACATTCATGACTCTTTTGGTCCAAAGAGAATACAAAGTAAGATGGGATATGCTGGCATAGCTATACAGACAGCTATGTCTTCACAAAAGTCTTCAATTGACGAGGGTCCAATACCAAAACATTCTCTTTCCCCTATCCCTTGTTGACTCCCCCTCGCAGATCTAAAAAGACTGGATATGTATAAGAAAAAATTAGCTGAAAAGTGAAGGACCTAGGTGAAAGGGTTGAAGTCAGAAATGGAACTAGGCCCAAGCCTACTTGACTGTTATGTCTCAGATCCAATCCTTGCAAATCTTCAAAGGGGCAATCAATGGGCTAAAGGGACCAGGGATGGGTTTGGAATCAAGCCTAATGTCATGTTGTATCTTATTATTCCAGGTATAGGTTGCCCTTAGGCACAGAGACAGGATCAGCTTAGTGAGTTTAAGTTTCCTCCAGATTCTTACCATGACGAGAGATTTCACTCATAAATAAAATGTCAGATGTTTTCAGACCTCTAAAGTATTCTAATGAAACCACGTCACATAATATAGCTTATGTAGATCCAGCTATAGTGGGTTTTATCTTGACATTAGACTAGTTTAGAGGTCTGAAAATGTCTGTCAAACTTTGATTTGAGAGCGTAATGTCCCTTTAACCATTGGGAGGGGAAATGGCCTGTGTCTATGGGTGTCCTGTACATACACGGACAGGCTTTAGTGATTGCGGACGTTGAAGAACCCCACGCTGGTCGGCGACTCCTTCACTGTTACCGTGACGAAGTTGGCGGTGACATCCGTGACAAACACGTGCTCTAGAAGGCTCCGCGCCGGCCGCCAGTCCGTCTCCGTTTCCATCTCCATAGAGACAAGGCGGGCCCTGTTGTTGTTGTCGGGATAGGGGGAGTCACACTCTTCTGATTCGCTGCTGCTGGTGTCATCTGAGTCACCCGTGCTGAGCTCGTTAAGGGTCCGGGAGTTGTCACCGCTCCGGGAGTTCCGCTCATTAACGGTAAGGCTCTGTCCTGACTTCCTGTCCTCCTGTCTCCCCCCGTTAGCTCTGCCTCTGCGGGCCGTGGACACGCCACCCTGTGCCTGTACACTCCCTCCTTTCTCCACCCTTCCATTCCCCCTCCCAACACCCCCTGGTCCCTTGTTGTCCATCTCTCTCTCCGTCTCTGCCCCAGTGTCCTTCCCTCTCTCCCCCCTCTCCACTCTGGCTGGTGTCACGCTTCCAGAGTGCAGTGCCCCTCCCCCTAACCCTCCCGACACCAGGCCCTGGTTCAGCCCAGACGAGGTGTGTGTCTCTTTAATGCTCCCCCCTGCTCTTTTTCCTGCCGGGCTGGCACTGCTTCTCAGGCTCAACCTCGAAACTGCAACTCCAGTGGTGCCGGAGGTCCCGTTTCCCTGGAGACCATTGCCGGGCGCGATTCTTTTGACACTCTGCAGGTTGAGAGCTCGGAGGCTGAGGGCCTGACTGATGCGGTCTCTGGCCGAGGGAGGGGTAGAGGAGGGGGGCTTGGCTCCCTGCTGCTGAACCACCATCCCTGCCTGACCTCCTGGGCCCTCCTGCTGCCTCCTCTGCCCAGCTGGGAAGCGCTGAGCTGGGCTACATGCCGTTGAAGAGCCCCCACACCCACTGGAGGTCTTGGAGCTGTGGAGACAGAGTGTGGATGTAGACATCCCTGGTTTTAGAGAGGAAGCCACCTTGAACCCTTCTGCTCTGCCATTGCTGCTGCCGGCGTCAGAGACAGAGAGGGAGCGCTTCAGATCTGACCAGCCCTTACTGTAAGGCGGGGGAGGTCTGCTGAGAGAGGAAGAGGAGGATAGAGAGGATGGGGTGGGGGTGTTGGTCGACATGGAGCGACCTGACCAAATGGAGTTCAGCGGCCCAGGTTTGGAGGCCCCTGCCTGGTAGAAGGCACCTCCAGCAGCCACCTGGTGTGCCACCTCATCTCTGGAGCCCCGGCTAGAGCTCAGGCCAGTGTAGGTGAAACTGGCTGGCTGTAGAGGCTTCTTCACCCCCCCTCGGGGTTCCTCTTTGAAGGGCTCGCGGGGGGGCCTGAGGACCTGCTGGTGGCGAGAAGGAGAAGGGGGCGGGAGGGGCGGCCGGGTCTTTGCCTGTCTCAAAGCCCTCAGCTCGGGGAGCAGCGGTTTTCTCCCGCGCTTTTTCCGGACGGGCTCATTTTTGGCCACAACAATCTGGGGCCTCTTCTGGGGGACGGGGTAGAGGTTGCGGAGGCGAGGACCTGGTTTGGCCTTCTTCCTGTGGTCTTCCTCTTCTTCTTCTTCTTCTTCTGAGGAAGAGGAGGGAGAGGAGGACAGGCCGGATGAAGAGGAGGAGGAGGAGCGGTCGGATTTGGTTTCAGTTGGTTCTGGTTCCTAAAGACGGAGAGAGAGAGAGTTTTTTATATTCATCATTCAAACAAACAAATGAATTGCTGCTACTGTTGTAAATATAATGGATCAATCATTGAGAAGACATTACAAGTATAATTAACATGACCAAAGGAAGTGAATTTGCTGCATTTGTTGTAGTGAGTCGTGACTAAATCGCGTATGTTTGAATAGCAGCAACAGTGTGATGATTACCAGAATTTTCCGTGGACGTCCCCTTGGCCTCTTCCCTCTCTTACGGAAGAGTAGCTCCCTCTCTTGCGCTCTGTAGAAAACACACACACACACACACACACACACACACACACACACAAGTCAGATACAGTCACTGACAATGTTCTGCCTCTTTAAAAATGCATCCTTCCTTACTTGAAGAGACTACTGATCTTAATAACTGGACAAGTGAAAGTTTAATTTAACCAATTTGGTTAAGTCAGATATAAGTGATTGCTTCAAGGATTGGAGGAAGGATGCATTTGACCAGGGCAAGTCTAATACACCATGTAGCTACATTAAATATGAAGGGGTTCTTGTCAAACAACTGAACCACTGTGATATGATATCAATAACACACCTCTTGTGGAAGGCAGCCAGTAATCTGGGGTCCAGAATATTCTCTTCAGGCTCCCAACTGTTATGTCTGTAAAGAAAACCCGATATTATATATACCAAAAAAAACGGTTTATTAGTGCACAGTAGAGAGACATTGCACATAAAATGTCAACCATGAATTCTCTGTTCAGGTGGATCTAGTTTAAATCGCCTTTTTCAGAAACAATGTCAGACATAGTCGCATCATATTTAAAAAACAAAACATAATTCACGTTGTGTCTAAATAAAATAGTAAGACTATTTGCTGAATAATAGCAAATATTGAGAGTGGCTGTTCATTGTTTAGGGCTAGCGTATATTTAAATGGCTGAAACTGGAGCGTTTGCTCGGATATTTACATTCAGCAACATCAAAGATGGTTTTGTATGGAAACATTATTGGTAAACTAGCACGACGAAAGCACGGCTGCATGCAAATAGTGGGCGTTCTATATTCCCGCTGCTACAGTCCGCTACCGTAGTAGGGTGATGCCTGCTCACGTTACTGGATACCGATTTGGCATCGTAACATAAACTGCTCGGGCTAAAGAAAATAAAGCAAGACACAGAAACGGCGAACACCATCGTCTTTCTTCCATGCATCATGCAGTCTATCCAAAAAACACGGGAATAATCTCCGATTGTAAATATTACGGATGTGAAAGAAATCCGGGGTTGCCTGGGCTCAAGGGATACATTGTTGTCATTGTTTAGCTCAGACAGCTGCTTGCTAAATAGCTACTCACTTGGACGACCACCCTCTCCACTTCACCAAATACTCAAACTTCCCCTGCAAAGGAGAAGATTGGGAAAGAGTTAAACGATTGAACAGGGTCTCATGTTTTCATATTAGGATAAGATACGTTATTTCATACCTTTCGTGGACGTTTGTTGAGGATGCATTCGGCGTCAAATACGTGCCCTACAGTTACCCCCTCCATTGCTACAGCCCCTCTCTCCTTTTTTTACGAAAGGAAAAGCGGAACAGGGAGAAAATATTGCCCTCCAGCGGCATCCGTAGTTCAGGCACCCGTGCATCTGATACGTCACTTTCACTTCTTCATTCTAGAGCGCCTGTATAGCTTTTGGTTTAGGAGCCTCGTTATTACAGTGTTACAATTCTTATCCGATATTTTCTAGGCTCCATAAAAGGCAAATACTTCGAACATTTATAACTTGACAATAAGTTATTATTCGACCATTAAACTTGAGTATTACATTTCACATGCAAGATATTTGTATAAATAAAATATGTAAAATATTTCAGCACACTTGTCAGAATTTCACAGTGGTCAAAGTTATTATGTACATTTTAGAGCGACTTACAGTTAGTTGATTCAGGTAGCTGGGTAAGACAACCACATATGTGAACTCAGTCATAGTAAGTTCCCCTGGGTGTTATAGGCATCTCTTCAGCCCCTCCATTTGATGGGCCAGCCCCACGATTGGTCCTTTCAAACTTTGGTCGCTTGCCAGTACTCTCTGATTCGCTCTATGCAGAGATGTCTGAAGCTACCTGTATCTCCCTAGCGAGTCCCGATAGGCCGATGAAGCCATGTGAGAGGTCCTCCACCACCCTCAGTGTCACTGGTTGGCCGATATCCTGCAGTTTCTTGGCGGGCATCACAGAGTCATCCAACAACGCATCCCGTGCAGAGGCCTGTGGGGACCGAATGGGGAGTTAGAATGACAGAAAACTCTGAGAGATTTAAGTGGAAAGACCATCAATAGTGGAGAGTGTTAGAAAGACTAGTGAACACGGTAAAATAGACCCATTGCAGTAAAATGTGTATTCCTTTGCTTTCTTTATCTTTTCCATCCCTCTCAACATATAAACCTGTCTTCCTGAATGTGTTGACTCCACCCCACACACCCCTTTACCCTCCCTCCCTCCCTCCCTCCCTTCTAATACTCTCATTCCTTTACCCTCCCTCCCTCCCTCCCTCCCTCCCTCCCTCCCTCCCTCCCTCCCTCCCTCCCTTCTAATACTCTCTCACCCCTTTACCCTCCCTCCTTCCCTCCCTTCTAATACTCTCTCATTCCTTTACCCTCCCTCCCTCCCTCCCTCCCTCCCTCCCTCCCTCCCTCCCTCCCTCCCTCCCTCCCTTCTAATACTCTCTCATTCCTTAACCCTCCCTCCCTTCTAATACTCTCTCATTCCTTTACCCTCCCTCCCTCCCTCCCTCCCTCCCTCCCATTCCTTTCACGTCCTTCATTCCTTCTGTACCTGTGTCGGCATTGATACGCTTGAAGATCACCCCTTAGGGCAGCAGGTGTCACGCCCTGATCTGTTTCACATGTCCTTGTGATTGTCTCCACCCCCTCCAGGTGTCGCTTATTTTCCCCAGTGTATTTGTCCCTGTGTTCCCTGTCTCTCTGTACCAGTGTATTTATCCCTGTGTTTCCTGTCTCTCTATGCCAGTTCGTCTTGTATGTTTCCAAGTCAACCAGCGGTTTTCCCGGTCGCCTGCTTTTTCTAGTCCTCCCGGTTTTGACACTTGCCTGTTTCTGGACTTTGTACCTGCCTGTCCATTCTGCCAGCCTTGACCATGAGCCTGTCTGCCACTCCGTACCTCCTGGACTCTGGTTTTGACCTTTTTTGCCTGTCCACGTCCTTTCTCTTACCTACCCCTTTGGATTAATAAACATTGTAAGACTCCAACCATCTGCCTCCTGTGTCTGCATTTGGGTCTCGCCTTGTGCCTTGATAGCAGGAGCAGGGAAGGCGGGAGGGCGAGCTGCCAGTGGTGTGCAGGTTAGCAGGATATGCAGTCATAATACCATCCGGGAAGCACACACCACAGGCAATGACCCTCATGGACACGGTATTCAGAGGTCCCCCCCCACCCCCACTTTTCTGTAGGCCTATTAGGCTAGTGCGCTGATTAGGGCACGATATCCAATGCTTTGCTGTTTTTTTTCAGGGCGATAGACTATATCACCTGTAGTAGATCAATCCACAAGTCAAACAATGTTTAGGGTACTAGGAGGTAACTTCCCCAACACCTTTAATTTACATTAAGACCACAAGATGTCACAATTATTTTACCAACACTTTCCCTGGCTGCCACTGCTCTCTGGCTGCCACTGCTCTCTGGCTGCCACTGCTCTCTGGGTGCCACTGCTCTCGGGCTGCCACTGTTCTCTTGCTGCCACTGCTCTCGGGCTGCCACTGCTCTCGGGCTGCCACTGCTCTCGGGCTGCCACTGCTCTCGGGCTGCCACTGCTCTCTGGTTGCCACTGCTCTTGGGCTGCCACTGCTCTCTGGTTGCCACTGCTCTCTGGCTGCCACTGCTCTTGGGATGCCACTGCTCTCTGGTTGCCACTGCTCTCTGGTTGCCACTGCTCTCTGGCTGCCACTGCTCTCTGGCTGCCACTGCTCTCTGGCTGCCACTGCTCTCTGGCTGCCATTGCTCTCTGGCTGCCACTGCTCTCTGGCTGCCACTGCTCTCGGGCTGCCACTGCTCTCGGGCTGCCACTGCTCTCGGGCTGCCACTGCTCTCGGGCTGCCACTGCTCTCTGGTTGCCACTACTCTCGGGCTGCCACTGCTCTCTGGCTGCCACTGCTCTCTGGCTGCCACTGCTCTCGGGCTGCCACTGCTCTCTGGTTGCCACTGCTCTCTGGTTGCCACTGCTCTCTGGTTGCCACTGCTCTCTGGCTGCCACTGCTCTCTGGCTGCCACTGCTCTCTGGCTGCCACTGCTCTCTGGCTGCCACTGCTCTCGGGCTGCCACTGCTCTCGGGCTGCCACTGCTCTCGGGCTGCCACTGCTCTCGGGCTGCCACTGCTCTCTGGTTGCCACTGCTCTTGGGCTGCCACTGCTCTCTGGTTGCCACTGCTCTCTGGTTGCCACTGCTCTCTGGTTGCCACTGCTCTCTGGTTGCCACTGCTCTCTGGCTGCCACTGCTCTCTGGCTGCCACTGCTCTCTGGCTGCCACTGCTCTCTGGCTGCCACTGCTCTCTGGCTGCCACTGCTCTCGGGCTGCCACTGCTCTCGGGCTGCCACTGCTCTCGGGCTGCCACTGCTCTCGGGCTTCCACTGCTTTCTGGCTGCCACTGCTCTTGGGCTGCCACTGCTCTCTGGTTGCCACTACTCTCTGGCTGCCACTGCTCTCTGGCTGCCACTGCTCTCTGGTTGCCACTGCTCTCTGGTTGCCACTGCTCTCTGGTTGCCACTGCTCTCTGGTTGCCACTGCTCTCTGGTTGCCACAGCTCTCTGGCTGCCACTGCTCTCTGGCTGCCACTGCTCTCTGGCTGCCACTGCTCTCGGGCTGCCACTGCTCTCGGGCTGCCACTGCTCTCGGGCTGCCACTGCACTCTGGCTGCCACTGCTCTCTGGCTGCCACTGCTCTCTGGCTGCCACTGCTCTCTGGTTGCCACTGCTCTCTGGTTGCCACTGCTCTCTGGTTGCCACTGCTCTCTGGTTGCCACTGCTCTTGGGCTGCCACTGCTCTCTGGCTGCCACTGCTCTCTGGCTGCCACTGCTCTTGGGCTGCCACTGCTCTCTGGTTGCCACTGCTCTCTGGTTGCCACTGCTCTCTGGCTGCCACTGCTCTCTGGTTGCCACTGCTCTCTGGTTGCCACTGCTCTCTGGCTGCCACTGCTCTTGGGCTGCCACTGCTCTCTGGCTGCCACTGCTCTTGGGCTGCCACTGCTCTCTGGTTGCCACTGCTCTCTGGTTGCCACTGCTCTCTGGCTGCCACTGCTCTCTGGTTGCCACTGCTGTCTGGCTGCCACTGCTCTCTGGTTGCCACTGCTCTCTGGTTGCCACTGCTCTCTGGTTGCCACTGCTTTCTGGCTGCCACTGCTCTCTGGTTGCCACTGCTCTCTGGCTGCCACTGCTCTCTGGTTGCCACTGCTCTCTGGTTGCCACTGCTCTTGCTCAAGAAAACATTTCCTCTGTTCGCTCTCCGTTTGAGTTATATTCGGTTTTATTTTCTTCTCCAGATAAACAATCCACTCATTTAGAGAGAAAAAATGTAGATAGGGGGCTAGTTACCCCTTTATGGTTATGAATGAGTTTCTACCGGTCATTTAGACAATTTATGCTAAATTAGCAAGCTAGCAACCGCACTAGTAGTAAATATGCATTTTGCTATTTTGCTATTTGCCTCATGACTCCTGCATACTTTGTTGACTACAAACGTTCTTTACCCAACCGTGGGATAGACTGTTTGTACCCACACTCGGGACTCTGACTCTCTATTGGTTACACAGACTTTTGGCCTCCCATCCTATTCTAACCACCTCTCGTTGGCTTTGTATTCATGTTACCTGATGAAATTGCTGTATGATATGATCTTGTTGCCATCTGATGCACATTCAGCTGTCATAAATCAGCACTGCACAGCTCTCCCTGTCCTCTGCCCTGCCTTGATTGTATTACTGCTGATGATATCTGGAAATGTGCATGTACACCCTGGCCAATCTACTGTTGCCAGCCCCAATTCTGACTTGTGCTCTGATGTCTGCTTCACTGATTTCTGATAAAAGCCTGTATTTTCGGCACGTTAACACTAGAAGCTTATTACCTAAAATGGATCAATTGAAAGTGTGGGTTCACAGCTCCAATCCAGATGTGTTGGTTATTACTGAGACGTGGTTCAGAAAGAGTGTTTTGAATACTGATGTTAACCTTTCTGGTTATAACCTTTTTCAGCAAGACAGATCTTCCAAAGGTGGGGGAGTGGGTATCTTTACCAAGGATCACCTTCAGTGCTCGGTCGTCTCCACCAAGTCTGTCCCCCCAAAATTTGATTTGCTGGTTTTATACATTAAACTTTCAAATTGCTCTTTGTTGACTGTTGCTGGGTGCTGTCGTCCTCCATCAGCACCGGCCTGTACCCTACCTGCCCTAAGCTCTCTCCTGGCCCCTTACACTAAGTCTGAATTTGTCCTGCTTGGTGACCTAAACTGGGACATGCTTAAACCACCTTAAAGCAATGGGACTCCCTAAATCTTCTCAGATTATTACCAATCCCACAATGTATGATTCCAAACACCCAGAAAAGGCTACTCTCCTCGGCGTTATCGTCACAAATAATCCTGATAGGTATCAATCTGGTGTTTTCTGTAATGACCTTAGTGATCACTGTTTTACAGCCTGTGTTTGTAATGGCTGCTCAGTGAAACGACCTGTCCTGATTTGTCATAGACGCTTGCTAAAAAACTTTAATGAGCAAGCCTCCCTTCATGAACTGGCCTCTGTAAAATGGTATAGAATCAGCTTCATCCCCTCTGTCGAAGACGCTTGGACCTTCTTTTTTGATATTTTCAGTGGTATTGTTAACAAACACGCCCCATAATGAGAATTAAAAACAGGTTCAGTCCCCTGGTTCGACCGTGATCTTGTAGAGTTACTCCACCTCAAGAATTCCATTTGGCGAAAGGCTCGGCACACGCATACTCAGGCTGACTGGCTCTCGTTCAGGCAAATGAGAAATAAGTGCACTCAGGCTATCCGGAAGGCCAAAAGTTAGTTACTTTAAGTAGCAGTTCTCTCTCTGTGGGTCTAACCCCAAGAAGTTCTGGAAAACGGTTATAGACCTGGAGAGTAAACCCTCCTCCTCACAGCTGCCCATGTCCCTTAATGTTGATGATGTGGTTGTTACTGACAAGAAGCACATGGCTGAGCTCTTTAATCACCACTTCATTAAGTCAGGAGTCCTATTTGACTCAGCCATGCCTTCTTGCCCGTCCAACATTTCCTCATCTCCCACCCCTTCTAAATGTAACTATCCCCGATGCTCCTCCCTCTTTTCCCCTTCTAATGTGACTATCCCCGATGCTTCTCCCTCTTTTCCCCTTCTAATGTGACTATCCCCGATGCTCCTCCCTCTTTTCCCCTTCTAATGTGACTATCCCCGATGCTCCTCCCTCTTTTCCCCTTCTAATGTGACTATCCCCGATGCTCCTCCCTCTTTTCCCCTTCTAATGTGACTATCCCCGATGCTCCTCCCTCTTTTTTTCCCCTGCCCCACTACAAAGTTTCTCCCTGCAGGCAGTCACTGAGTCCGAGGTGCTAAAGGAGCTCCTTAAACTTGACCTCCCTCTAAAAAACATCTGGGTCAGATGGTTTAAACCCTTTCTTCTTTAAGGTTGCTGCCCCTATCATCGCCAAACTCCAACTCTTTTACCATGTCTCTCCTTTCTGGGGAGGTTCCCATTGCTTGAAAGGCAGCCACGATTCATCCTTTATTTAAAGGGGGAGATCAAGCTGATCCTAACTGTTATAGGCCTGTTTCTATTTTGCCCAGTTTATCAAAAGTGTTGGAAGAAGGTTGTTGCAACACAAGCAGCCACAGCAGCCACAAAAGAAGGGGATGCAGAGTGCATTTTCTGTAAGGAGCTGTTTTCAGTTCCAGGTGCTGTTTTCAGTCCCAGGAGCTGTTTTCAGTCCCAGGTGGGGACTGGATTAGGTGTGAGCAGTGCAGGAGGTGGTCTCATGAGTTGTGCTCCAATTTTACTGGGGACAACTTCATTTGTGACCTATGAACAAATTTGAATTGTGCAATAGCAGAGCATAAAAGTTTCCACATCAATGTTACACTGATTTAATTAGTTAAGTTATTGTCATTACATGTTATATTCCAATGTTATATTCAAATCCAATATTACGTTCCAATAAATACTTGTTTTACTTCATTAAAAGAACAACTATTGAAAACATTTATCTCCTGAATGTCATTTTAAAGACTGCTGGGATTTCAAAACTTGGATTATTCAAATAATATTTGCAATTGTACATATTGTAAGGCAAAGGAACAACAAAGAAAAACAGTCCCATTTCTAATAAAACATTTCATCAAATAAAAATAAAAAAAGTGTGAACTGTAGCCATGTATTTCCCTTGATAGTTTATTCGTCTAAGTGTGGCCATCATTCACATACCAATTTTCTTTCCAAACTTTGATTTTTTTGTGTCACCAATTAGACATTGTTCTTAGGGGGGACTAGTTAACCCCTAGTACCACAATACATGTTGCAAACTATTACGTTCAGATTTCAAAGTTGATACATTGTTGCAGACAGTGGTTAAGTGTTATTGTGTTAAGCCCAGCAATTAAATGTTGCCGATATGAATATCATTTTTTTGCCGCCCCTCGTCCCTGCTTCTCACCACTGCCTTGTGAAGTTTCTTCCGGGTCTCAACGGCGCATGCGCCTGCTCCATGTAGAAGCGTTGTATTTCGTCCCTTCTGCAAATATTACAATTTGAACATCGTTTCCAATTTTGATAGTAAACTTTTGGCGATGGCTAAACTGTTACGCCAACATTGCTCTTCTTAGTTTCTGAAATTACACTGTCGTTGCAGATGAAATAATGCTTACGAATGAATGGGTCAAACAGGAAGTGATTTATATAATACCCAGCGTGCATTTCGTTTGTGTCAGACTGAATGACATTACAAAGCATTGACACTTGTCAAAGTTATTTATTTATCTGCATCGGTGAACTGAAATGTGTGTTTGTGTTGTATCGGCGATTTTAGGTTTGGTTTGTTTTTCATTAACCATGAATGTGAAGAGTAAGACCGAGAAGTGGGTCTGAACTGTGTTCATCATTCGGTAGTACACTCTGGTTTCTCTTCAGATCGCATAAATCTTTCGCCTTTTACTAAAGATTTCCGTGGAGAGGAACATTATGAGTATCAACTAATTTTTTGATGCCCGGCTTCACGGTTGGGCTTCCTGCACTTGTTGAAAATCAAATTAATGTTGCAGAGAATTGTGTAGATTTGGGCGGATCTATTGGATCCCTCTTAGACCTGGAGGAAAATAGAGTAATCAAATTGTTATGGTTGGTGTTGAAAACGGGATATTTTTCCCAATGTGGTTTGAAAATGATTGGTAGGTGGTGAATTATATCTACTTGTGTTAGGGTGTGATTAAAGTTACGTTGTTGCGTGCGGTGGCAGAAACATAAGAACAAACCAATTTAATAGACATTGTTGATTTTATCAGTGCATTTACATTTTAAATATTAGGATATGTTATTGTGTTGGTTATTGACATTGAACTGATCATATAGTATACTAACCAGATGTGTTAAACATTGTGTTTAATTTGTAGTTTAGGCCTATGCCCATACTTTCTTTTAGGTGCATTGAACTGGAAGATATATATTTTCATCCCTGCAGGTTATCTAGTAAGGCCAACATTTGTTTAGGCAAGTCAGTTAAGTACACATTCTTACTTACATTGAGGACAGATCCAGGACAGATCCCGATGCCGATTCAGGAGAGCAGGATGGGCCACGTTGCGCCAGACCATTGTGGGCTCGTCTAGAGGCCTGAGTCTTGTTGTTGGCCGGGGAGGTGGCAAGAGTCAGATGTAACGCCGTGTAGCGGCTGCCCAGGAACAAGTAGAGGTCAGGCAAGCCTTTCCCCCCCCTTGGACCTGGGCCTCTTTACCACCTCCCTCCTCAGCCTCTCCCACTTGCCTCCCCACAGGAAGTAAAAAAGCATCCGCTCCAGGTCTAAAAACAGAACTGATTAATAAAAGCACAGGTAAAATCACAGCTTTAATGATTAAAACCTTGCCCTCAAAAGTCAGCTGTCATAGTCCCCAGAAACCCAGTCTCTGTCTTTACTGTCCCCAGGACACCAATATCACTAGGCAACTGTCCTACAGCTAGACACAAATGCGTAGTCAATCAATCCAACACTAATGACATGAAGCCTATGGTTGACTCTTGCTGTTAGAAGCATTTGATTTTGCAATGGCATAGGCCTACATCATTTTGGATTTGTGTGCTCATGATAATTGTTTTCATGGAGAAACATAATGAAATGTTACGTAAGTATCATTAGTTACACTTGCAGTGCATTTTCTGAGATCTCCAAGATACCGGAATCGCACAGGGTTTTAAGTGTTTATGTTCTATTTCAGTTGTTAAACGCTTAATACTTAGAAATACATTATTTACATTACAGATAAATAGACAGGCCATTAGATTAAACACCTCCTTTGTAAGAGATTTTTTTTTTAATGAAACATGTAAGGAAACAGGTGAATTAACACTCCTCAGTTAGCAGGCTCAAGCAAGCTGAAACCCACATGGTAGCAAAAACTAACTAGCAGAAATTATTTAAACACACTTTGCTGTAGGCTACTATTTACTAGTTAACAAAAAATCATGTTTGTCGTATAAAATATATTCACCCCACCCAGTATTGTAATCTAAATTTACCAGAAAGCATGTGGTCCTTGGCCCAGACATTGTAGTAGTGAGGACTCAATAGCATCGCATTAGTGTGCAAGATCTTCAGAATCAGCTGTACATGTGATGGAAGAATGCACTGTACTTGCAGAGGGCTGCAATTCTATTGACTTACAGTCCAGAATATGCCACAAGACCTAGAATTGCCTTATGTGTATCCCACATAAAAGGTTCACTGTTACCTTGCTTAACTTGGTTTGATCATTAGATTCCACCACCCCGAACAACTCCTGTACAACTCCTGGAAATGTTGTTCATTTTGGTGTATTTAGTTCATCGTTGCCATTGTTTTATACATTACAGTTAATATAGAGTTGTAAGGATGCATCGATTGAGAAGACGTGTGGTCTTAGCCCAATAATTAACTAAAGGAACCTAACCTTACTCCTATAGTCCAAGGACTTTACATGTTCTGTTTAAAGCGAAAACAGCCAAATACTCAATATAAACGTGAATCGATTCTCAATTGCAGTACGGTTGTAGAACATAAATCCCTCTACTTTCATCATATTAAAATATTTCACAAATGCAGAATAAACACTTACTGTACACACTGTTTTAACACAGTTGCAGCCGACAGTATTGTTCAGTAACAACATCTTTGTGGTCCTCCTGTTTAGTCATTTACACAAATGTGTTCAGAGACGCAGATGGAATGGACTAGCTGTGAAAATTAACTGTCTTCCATCTGTCTTCTGTAAACAAGCGCTGTAACATGGAAATATGTCCAAGTGTGAACCATAACCCTATAAATTGTGTGTATTAATTGAACCTTTTGTTTTATGAAAATTATTTCTCACTTATATGAAAGATGAAGTCCTTATGCTTCTGAAACCGCACGGCAAGCGATGCATGTTAATGTTCGGACTGAGCATCGGGGGCTCTTAACAAAACTCCCCGGTACAGAAGACGCCTTCCATTTACTCCCATGTATAATGTAATGGAACTGAGAGTTATGATCGAGGGCTAGTGTGGTCTCTGAAGCGTGGCTCACTGAGAAGAGACTACAGTACAAGCGGCAGCCGAAGTCCGCTAGGAGAAACAAACAAGTGCTCCCTTAAACGACATTTGCTTGTCTGTCCCTTCTGAGACGCCGTAGACAGTATACACCCTCAAAACAGTCCGAATTAATCTAAGATAACTCAAATCTTTCGTTGATTTTGATGTTTTTTGCACAGGAGATTTTAGTAGAGTAATTTTACATCTAACTCTGATATTTGGTGCAGTATTTATAAATGGAAAAATGTGCATCTAAATGAGTTCTCTCATTGATTGACAACAAAGACTTTACTGAAGAATCCCTTCTGTTGACCAATCAGCGACGAATGAGTGTACTCTGTGGCTACCGATTTCCGCTTGTCTCAAGAAAAAATGTGTGTGTGCCCCAACAACCAAAAAACTCTTACCTAAGTACAAAACGAAAAGAAAAACAACGTCACAAAATGTCATCATAATACACAGTATGCACATGGGAACGCATGCGGACGCCTTCAGGCTACTAGAACAGGGCTCGGTGAGAATGTGACGCCCTTACTGGGGTCGCGTTAAGTGTGGAGGTGGAGTTACTGAGGTTGAAGATTCCTGGTGTCTGTGATGCCCGCTGTTTGGTGCGACGCAGACCCGGTGGTGAGCGTGGTTTAACAGAGGAGTAACTGTCATTTTGAGTCAGAGTCTCTACCTGACAAAGTCATGTTAGGATATATCAGTTATCCTGTTAGAACCTTATACAGTATCATACCTGTTAGAACCTTTATGTGGAATCCACTGTTCTGTTTCAGCTGCAACGTTTATGGTCACGTCGCAGCAGTTGTTGTTGGAGGGAGATTCCAAAATGTGGGGAATGTGTAGGAGGGCATGGGATAGAGAATTGTGTAGTTTCGGTGGATAACGTTGTGTGTGTCAACTATAGGGATGCCCATTGTTTAACTGCCTTAACTTTGCCGCACCCCAGGGCTAATGGGGATTGTGAGGGGGGAAATTACGTATTTATTTGATATTACTGGTTAACAATTAATATTTAACTAATAGTAAGTCATTTCTGTCCTACTAGTGTCTGTGTTTTTATGGTCTCCACTCTACAGTATTTCACTGCAGCTAATCTGGGCGTATGGTCACTGGAGATGGCCTGAGCTGACAAATGAGTTACACACTGCATTACATAGACAAGAATGTGTTTAACTAGGGATAGTTTAGGAGTAGAACAATCCCTTATTGTCTCTAACTCGTTTTTGCATCTGGGAAACTGAACCAGGGTGGGGTTAAGACAACAACCCTGTGCAGAAAACGACCGGATGAACCCAGAGTGGTTTATGATGCCCCAATCTGCATGGGATAGGTGGAACCAATCATGACTAAGTATTTTCGCCGTGATTGGCTCAGTGTTCTGTCACTCATTGGGACATTATGTCACCACCGAATCTACAGGGAGAGCTAGGCAGTTCAAGCCCCCTTGGGTGCTGCAATAGAATTGCCCATCCAAGAAGGCTCAAGGACTGATCATATCAACATGATACTTTCACAATCTTAGCTATCAAGCTAGACAAGCGGTCATCATCTTGAATCACGTCAACAATCTACTGGAAAATCCTTGTCAAATGAAGAGATATTATAGATAAAACGTATCGGTGCTCTTCGACCATTGGATATAAACATTACACAAGTCGGAAATTGCAAATAAAATAACGAGTGGTTTAGAACTAACCAATGGCAAGCGTAGCCTGCTATTCGGTGGAGAGGGTGTGTGGTCCGGGTTTAAGGAGTCAAAACATCTGTCTGAAATGATCTCTTTTCCAATCTTAAAAGGATAAACATCCACATGCAACACCATGGGCCAGAAAAGGTTGAATGCAGGTTCAATCCAGCATGACTTCTGCCGCGTTCAACACAACTGGGAACTCTGAAAGAAACCAACTCGGACTGGGAAAATAGTTCGGGAACTCGGGCCTTTTTCTAGAGCTCCGACTTGAAGATCACAAACATTATGTTTCAACTTTTTTTCTCTCTCTCTCGAGTTCCCAGTCTTGAATAAATCATAAATCCAGAGCATGTCAGACTTTGATGACAAAAGTTTGCCCACAGGAAGACCGCCGCGCCACGTTCAAATGAGCACATTACAACAACAGTGCGTCCAAAAATGTCTATTGTATACTGCTACATAAATGATGTAATATACCAAGGAGATATGTATACAGCAGCTAAAAAATAAATACTAAGTGTATGTTGTGTAGTAAGCTGTTGGTAGGGCTTGTGGACATGAGTAGGTTGGTAAATTGCCGCATATTATAGCAGCACATTCTGTTTGTGTGTCAAGGATTCAGCATAGCAAGTTTGGATGAAGGTCTGGTTACTAAATGGGTAAATCGTTTAATCCATTTTCTGTTTAATGAATTTATTCACAGGTAAATAGTGATACTCTCTAAACTGCTCTGGCGACAAAACAAACCGTGTTGCCCTGTCTCCAATCATCCACATGGCTGGGAGAACCTATTCAAGTAAGTAAATCTATTTTGAAAATGTAAAAAAACAAAACAATGTATTATCTACCGACAACGTGGATGTCGATTAAGGCAGCACGTCTGATTCAGAGGGGTTGGGTTAAATGCGGAAGACGCATTTCAGTTGAATGCATTCAGTTGTAGAACTGACTAGATATCACCCTTTCCTGTAGCTAGCTAGCTACAGTGCAGGCTAACTCAAATTAGCTGCTCATGTAGCTAGCTATCTAGCCAACTTGACATACTGTATAGATAGGTAGCTGGCCATATTTAATTCCCTTAGCTACCTAACTTCATAGTAGCTAGCTATCTTTAGCATTGTAAATTTAAAAAACAAACTCCAAATGTATTTGTAGGTAGCTAGCTAACAGCCATGGAGGAGGGTGAAAGGACTGCAGCTACAACTGTCAGAGAAGGGAGAGAGCAGGCTATTCTGGATAGGGCAGGAACTGTTGTGTTGTTCCAGTCCCTAGAAATAAAAACTGAGGACGGAGATAATAGCAACATAATATTCAGTGCTGTGTAATATGAGTATATTGAAGCTTGTTTCTTGTGATGTTTTCTGTCCTCGGATACAGAGAGCTGTGAAAGCCTGTCTTTTTATTTATTTATTTATTTTACCTTTATTTAACCAGGTAGGCAAGTTGAGAACAAGTTCTCATTTACAATTGCGACCTGGCCAAGATAAAGCAAAGCAGTTCGACAGATACAACAACACAGAGTTACACATGGAGTAAAACAAACATACAGTCAATAATAAAGTATAAACAAGTCTATATACAATGTGAGCAAATGAGGTGAGAAGGGAGGTAAAGGCAAAAAAAGGCCTTGGTGGCAAGGTAAATACAATATAGCAAGTAAAACACTGGAATGGTAGTTTTGCAATGGAAGAATGTGCAAAGTAGAAATAAAAATAATGGGGTGCAAAGGAGCAAAATAAATACATAAATTAAATACAGTTGGGAAAGAGGTAGTTGATAGGGCTAAATTATATGTGGGCTATGTACAGGTGCAGTAATCTGTGAGCTGCTCTGACAGTTGGTGCTTAAAGCTAGTGAGGGAGATAAGAGTTTCCAGTTTCAGAGATTTTTGTAGTTCGTTCCAGTCATTGGCAGCAGAGAACTGGAAAGAGAGGCGGCCAAAGAAAGAATTGGTTTTGGGGGTGACTAGAGAGATATACCTGCTGGAGCGTGTGCTACAGGTGGGAGATGCTATGGTGACCAGCGAGCTGAGATAAGGGGGGACTTTACCTAGCAGGGTCTTGTAGATGACATGGAGCCAGTGGGTTTGGCGACGAGTATGAAGCGAGGGCCAGCCAACGAGAGCGTACAGGTCGCAATGGTGGGTAGTGTATGGGGCTTTGGTGACAAAACGGATTGCACTGTGATAGACTGCATCCAGTTTGTTGAGTAGGGTATTGGAGGCTATTTTGTAAATTACATCGCCAAAGTCGAGGATTGGTAGGATGGTCAGTTTTACAAGGGTATGTTTGGCAGCATGAGTGAAGGATGCTTTGTTGCGAAATAGGAAGCCAATTCTAGATTTAACTTTGGATTGGAGATGTTTGATATGGGTCTGGAAGGAGAGTTTACAGTCTAACCAGACACCTAAGTATTTGTAGTTGTCCACGTATTCTAAGTCAGAGCCGTCCAGAGTAGTGATGTTGGACAGGCGGGTAGGTGCAGGTAGTGATCGGTTGAAGAGCATGCATTTAGTTTTACTTGTATTTAAGAGCAGTTGGAGGCCACGGAAGGAGAGTTGTATGGCATTGAAGCTTGCCTGGAGGGTTGTTAACACAGTGTCCAAAGAAGGGCCGGAAGTATACAGAATGGTGTCGTCTGCGTAGAGGTGGATCAGAGACTCACCAGCAGCAAGAGCGACCTCATTGATGTATACAGAGAAGAGAGTCGGTCCAAGAATTGAACCCTGTGGCACCCCCATAGAGACTGCCAGAGGTCCGGACAACAGACCCTCAGATTTGACACACTGAACTCTATCAGAGAAGTAGTTGGTGAACCAGGCGAGGCAATCATTTGAGAAACCAAGGCTGTTGAGTCTGCCGATGAGGATGTGGTGATTGACAGAGTCGAAAGCCTTGGCCAGATCAATGAATACGGCTGCACAGTAATGTTTCTTATCGATGGCGGTTAAGATATCGTTTAGGACCTTGAGCGTGGCTGAGGTGCACCCATGACCAGCTCTGAAACCAGATTGCATAGCAGAGAAGGTATGGTGAGATTCAAAATGGTCGGTAATCTGTTTGTTGACTTGGCTTTCGAAGACCTTAGAAAGGCATGGTAGGATAGATATAGGTCTGTAGCAGTTTGGGTCAAGAGTGTCCCCCCCTTTGAAGAGGGGGATGACCGCAGCTGCTTTCCAATCTTTGGGAATCTCAGACGACACGAAAGAGAGGTTGAACAGGCTAGTAATAGGGGTGGCAACAATTTCGGCAGATAATTTTAGAAAGAAAGGGTCCAGATTGTCTAGCCCGGCTGATTTGTAGGGGTCCAGATTTTGCAGCTCTTTCAGAACATCAGCTGAATGGATTTGGGAGAAGGAGAAATGGGGAAGGCTTGGGCGAGTTGCTGTTGGGGGTGCAGTGCTGTTGACAGGGGTAGGAGTAGCCAGGTGGAAAGCATGGCCAGCAGTAGAAAAATGCTTATTGAAATTTTCAATTATGGTGGATTTATCAGTGGTGACAGTGTTTCCTATCTTCAGTGCAGTGGGCAGCTGGGAGGAGGTGTTCTTATTCTCCATGGACTTTACAGTGTCCCAGAACTTTTTTGAGTTAGTGTTGCAAGAAGCAAATTTCTGCTTGAAAAAGCTAGCCTTGGCTTTTCTAACTGCCTGTGTATAATGGTTTCTAGCTTCCCTGAACAGCTGCATATCACGGGGGCTGTTCGATGCTAATGCAGAACGCCATAGGACGTTTTTGTGTTGATTAAGGGCAGTCAGGTCTGGGGAGAACCAAGGGCTATATCTGTTCCTGGTTCTAAATTTCTTGAATGGGGCATGTTTATTTAAGATGGTTAGGAAGGCATTTTTAAAAAATATCCAGGCATCCTCTACTGACGGGATGAGGTCAATATCCTTCCAGGATACCCCAGCCAGGTCGATTAGAAAGGCCTGCTCGCTGAAGTGTTTCAGGGAGCGTTTTACAGTGATGAGAGGAGGTCGTTTGACCGCTGACCCATTACGGATGCAGGCAATGAGGCAGTGATCGCTGAGATCTTGGTTGAAGACAGCAGAGGTGTATTTAGAGGGGAAGTTGGTTAGGATGATATCTATGAGGGTGCCCGTGTTTAAGGCTTTGGGGAGGTACCTTGTAGGTTCATTGATAATTTGTGTGAGATTGAGGGCATCAAGTTTAGATTGTAGGATGGCTGGGGTGTTAAGCATGTTCCAGTTTAGGTCGCCTAGCAGCACGAGCTCTGAAGATAGATGGGGGGCAATCAGTTCACATATGGTGTCCAGAGCACAGCTGGGGGCAGAGGGTGGTCTATAGCAGGCGGCAACGGTGAGAGACTTGTTTTTAGAAAGGTGGATTTTTAAAAGTAGAAGTTCAAATTGTTTGGGTACAGACCTGGATAGTAGGACAGAACTCTGCAGGCTATCTTTGCAGTAAATTGCAACACCGCCCCCTTTGGCAGTTCTATCTTGTCTGAAAATGTTGTAGTTTGGAATTAAAATGTCTGAATTTTTGGTGGTCTTCCTAAGCCAGGATTCAGACACAGCTAGAACATCCGGGTTGGCAGAGTGTGCTAAAGCAGTGAAAAGAACAAACTTAGGGAGGAGGCTTCTAATGTTAACATGCATGAAACCAAGGCTATTACGGTTACAGAAGTCGTCAAAAGAGAGCGCCTGGGGAATAGGAGTGGAGCTAGGCACTGCAGGGCCTGGATTCACCTCTACATCGCCAGAGGAACATAGGAGGAGTAGAATAAGGGTGCGACTGAAAGCAATAAGAATTGGTCGTCTAGAACGTCTGGAACAGAGAGTAAATGGAGGTTTCTGGGGGCGATAAAATAGCATCAAGGTATAATGTACAGACAAAGGTAAGGTAGGATGTGAATACAGTGGAGGTAAACCTAGGTATTGAGTGATGAAGAGAGAGATATTGTCTCTAGAAACATCATTGAAACCAGGAGATGTCATTGCATATGTGGGTGGTGGAACTAATAGGTTGGATAAGGTATAGTGAGCAGGACTAGAGGCTCTACAGTGAAATAAGCCAATAAACACTAACCAGAACAGCAATGGACAAGACATATTGACATTAAGGAGAGGCATGCTTAGTCGAGTGATCAAAAGGGTCCAGTGAGTGGAGAGGTTGGTTTAGGGTCACGGCGATTTAGACAGCTAGCCAAGCCAACCGGTAGCAAGCTAGCATAGGATGGAGTCTGTTGTTAGCCACCTCTTGCGTTCGGTCAGTAGATTAGTGGGGTTCCGTGTGGTAGAGGGGATTAATCCAAATCACACAACAACAAAAATAAGAACAATAGATATAGTTATAGAGGCCCGAGAAGAAAACATAATAATTCAAATAAATAAATTGTCCGATTGTCTATTCAGATAGCAGCCGGAAAGACAGCTAACGGTTAGCGGGCCGCAGATGGGCGTTCCGGTAACGTCGCGACAGAGGAGCCAGCCGGATCTCCTTCAGGTAGATAACGTCGGCAGTCCGGTTGTGAAGGCCCGGTGGGGCTCCGCGTAGGCAGTGAAACGGGTCCGGATAGGTGACTGCAGCCCAGGAGTGAATGATGGAACTCAGGCGTGATTGACGGAGCTGGCTAGCACCGGAACAATCGATGTTTGCTCCGGAATCGACGAAAGCCGACTGTCACACGGATAGCAGCTAGCTAGCTGTGAGATCCGGGTATGAACGTCCAGAGAGCAGTTGAAATCCAGGGACATGGAGAGAGAAAAAAATGGTCCGGTATGTTCCGTTTCCCGAGCCGCGCTGCGCCGTACAAAACTGGCGATAGATTTTCGATAGATTTTCGAACTAAAGGACAGCCGATGACCACAAACCGTGGTTAGCTTCTGATTAGCTTCTGGGCTAGCTCCTGGCTAGCTTCTGGCTAGTTTCTGGCCAGCCTCCTGGAGTTTCTGGCTAGCTTCCTGAAGGATTGCAGATCTGAGGTAAATAATACTTTTTTATAAATATAAATTGGTGAGGCTGGTTGCAGGAGAGTGTTTAGAAGATGAGTTGATGGAAAATAAAAATAAAATGTATGTGAAAAAAAGTTGTAAATATATATATATACAGGACACGACAAGACGAGGACAAAAGACGTCTGAACTGCTATGCGATCTTGGAGAAAAAAAAAGAAGAGTCTGCAGATGAAGAGGTCCCAATGAAGAGCAGTGGTTCTCTGTCCTGGTCCTGGGGTTTCAAAGGGGTGCACATTTTTGTCTTTGCCTCATCATCAAGCTTCAACTGATATTTGTGTATTCATTTGTGATGCTATCCTTAAAATGATCCTGCTGTTGTCACATGCTATACATGCACGTGTTTGCACATGCATCTATCTGTCCAATGTTATCATGATTTGTTATAAGAGATATTATACGTTAGTAATCCACAATAACCTGGGGATGTAAAAGTCTAATTACATTATCTTCCATATTCCTACAGATACTGTACCTTGCAACTGGAGATTCTTTCAAAACGATTGCCTACAGTTACCGTGTTGGGTGAATTGTCGTGAGCGTGACCAGGGCCATCTGGGATTTCCTCGTGGGGGAATTCAGGCACGTGTGAAGGCTACCTGTGTCCTGCATAACTTCATGAGGACGGACACAAGGACCAGGAGGGGCCCTGCAGCCCCCCCGCCGTGTGCCAGAGGAGAGGTCTGCTGCTCTGCAGGATGTTGCACGGATGGGGGCCAACAACGCAGCAGGGGAGGAAATCCAGACACTAGGTGAGGCCACACAAATACACAGATTCCTGTTGAGCACTGTCTCTTTAACTACCATATTTCCTCAATTACAGTCACCCTCCTTCACTTCATACCTCTCCCCCTTCTCCCTAAATCCCCTAGGTTATATCAGCTGTGTTGGTGAACACCTCCCTTTCTCTCTAAATCCCCTAGGTTATATCAGCTGTGTTGGTGAACACCTCCCCTTCTCTCTAAATCCCCTAGGTTATATCAGCTGTGTCGGTGAACACCTCCCCTTCTACCCTAAATCCTCTAGGTTATATCAGCTGTGTCGGTGAACACCTCCCCTTCTCTCTAAATCCCCTAGGTTATATCAGCTGTGTCGGTGAACCCCTCCCTTTCTCTCTAAATCCTCTAGGTTATATCAGCTGTGTCGGTGAACACCTCCCCTTCTCCCTAAATCCTCTAGGTTATATCAGCTGTGTCGGTGAACACCTCCCCTTCTCCCTAAATCCCCTAGGTTATATCAGCTGTGTCGGTGAACCCCTCCCCTTCTCCCTAAATCCCATGGGTTCACCGACACAGCTGATATAACCTATCCCGCTACTATGCCTGAAACGGAGGACACAGCATGATCAGAGGTGAGAGGTCACTTGGGTCAACAGGAAGTATTATTAAAGAGATGCTTTACATTGAAATACAGATAGAGATGCAGCAGTCCCAGAGTTAATGATGCAAGGTCAGTTTTGTATTTCACCACCTGATGATTGTTTTAGAATTAAAGACACAAAGCTTATTCATGCCATCTCTCTCGTCTGCAGGTATGTTTTGATGTGAGAGAGGATGCCAACCCCCAGTCCCGTCATCGCCCACCTCACCCACTCGAAGATAACCGGGGTGGCAGGTAGCCTAGTGGTTAGAGCATTGGGCCATAACTGAAAGGTTGCTTGATCGAATCCTGAGCTGACAAGGTAAAAATCGGTTGTTCTGGCCCTGAACAAGGCAGTTAACCCACTGTTCCTAGGCCGTCATTGTAAATAAGAATTTGAACTGACTTGCCTAGTTAAATAACATTTAAAAATATATATATAAAAAAAATGTTGGGCCAACTGGGGACCCAAGGTTGATTAGGAGATTGTGATGACCTGAGAGAATATGAAGTTTAGTAGCACTGTAATTCATATGCTGTCTTCACTGCTCCTCTGTTCTGACCTCTTTCCCTTTCTGTCTTTGACATTATCTCACGGCAGGTAGCCTAGTGGTTAGTGTTGGACCAGTTACCAGCAGGTAGCCTAGTGGTTAGAGTGTTGAGCCAGTAACCAGCAGGTAGCCTAGTGGTTAGAGTGTTGGGCCAGTGACTGAAAGATCGAATCCCTGAGATGACAAGGTAAAAATCTATCGTTCTGCCCCCTGAGAACAAGGCAGTTAACCCACTGTTCATAGGCCATCATTGAAAATAAGAATTTGTTCTTAACTGACTTGCCAGGTTAAATAAAGGTGAAATAAATAAACACCTCTCCCCACCTCATCTTTCTTCCTCCCTATTTTTATAATGCAGACCAGATATTCATTGAAGTACAGATTGAACTTGTGTGTGTGTATATATACATATTAAAATTATAATATTTATAATGCATGCATTATATATTCATAACACTTG